>NC_143408.1:20996134-21299164 GCF_052110815.1 Crocodylus siamensis | reverse complement strand
ATTCAATTTTGTGTTGGATTTTAAGGTTCAAAGATACCTTTTTTCCTTTTTAATTTCTGGCAAGCATCAGTAATCCCAGCCCTGGTCAACAGCTGTTCGTGGTTCTCCGACAGCAGTTGCTAGTCTGATCGTACAAAGTGCAGAGGAGGGGAGGGAAGATGTGGGTAATATGTCCCTTTGTGTTCATGAGAGATTAGTCTAGGTCCACTTCTGGGGTTCAAATAATCCTGAGCTCTGAGCAGTTCAGGTACAAATCCAAGCGTGACTCCTGCTTTGGAGGCTGTAGTGCTTGGACCAAGTAGCCATGGTGTCTTCTATTTCTTGCACTTCCTCTGAGCCTCTCGGCACGGGCTCTCTGCAGGCTGGCAGGTGTCCGATCATTTATGGAGAGGAGGATTTTTGTGGAACTGGGAAAAAATGTACATAAGAGACGTATAAATCTGTAGGGAAAAGTAGGGGAAGAGGTAGAAGTATACAAAAGAATCTGAAATATTTGCATGTACAGGGGATGTTTTGACTGTCACATGGAAAATGTGAAGGGTGGATAGGGGTTGGGGTGGGAGAAAGCAAGGGAGGGATGGGCAGCGTCGGGGGGGGAAGGGGATAGAAGCAGCGAGAGCCTGGGCAGGGTGTGGGAACAGATGGGTGTGGAGCATCGCCCTGGGCTCCTCCACGTTCCCAAGGCTTGACCTTTCTGTGTATATGCCATCCCTGGGCACGCACCTGCTCTTGGTCATACGTTTTTGTTGTTGAACCAAAAAGGGTCGAAATGAATCTCTCTTAATCTCCCTGCCGAGGCCAGTGCTGCCTACTACGAGATGGAGCAGAGTCCCACCCAGCTCTGTCCCATCTGTGCTGTCTCTGCATAGCTCGTACCCCTGGATTCCCAGGTAGGGTATATTTGTCCGGGCAGACTAGGGAACTGCTTGGAAAAGGTTAGGAAGGATTGGAAGGTAGGCAGGGAGGAGGGTCACTTCCTCCGGAGCTGTCCTAGGTCCCGTGACACCCAGGGTCCTGGTAGGAACATGCAGGCCTGCAGCTCCCCCCATATCTTGGGTTCATTTGCTTTGGCATATTTAGAGGGCCACTGAAAAAGGTGGGGTGAATACAGCAAAAACTACTCGGCTGGTGTTTGGGTTTCCTCACCGGAAGATGGTGAATGAATTGAGGTCTAGTAAGTGATCTCAGCCAGGCCTGAGATGTAGACTGCAGTGGTTCTTGCTTTTTTGCTGTCTAGCAACTGGCTCGTGGTAGATTTGAAGCTTACAGCATCCACAGCCGTGATTGGCACGACTGCTTCCCTGCAGGTCCGGGAACGCTGTGTGCGTGTTACTGGTAGCTTAGTGTGCGCTTCTCCAAGTGGCCGTGCTGGACAGTGGACTGCTAGTGCATTTTTCTCATTTGTTAATGCAAGTTGGCAACTTCTTTCATTATCTTAGTAGTTCTTACAGAGGGGAAGGAGGACACCTAGTTTCCTGTGGGTGGGCAAGGCTTGTGGGTCATTGCTGGTAGCCAAGTCAGTTGACCAGGAGGTATCAGGATTTCTTTGATAGCAGCCAGTATCGCTCTGTGAGTGCATGTACACATATGCATGCAGTGTGTACAGTCAAGTCGGGACCTATATGCACAGGAGTGTATGAGAACAAGTGTGTATCTATATTACTAACCCCCAAATATGCACATGGAGGTGTGTGCAGGTGATGTTTATGGGTTCAGGCAGATCTGTTTCTAATAGGAGGAGAGTCTGGTCTCTCTTGGTGTGTTAGGACCCGAATTTGCTTCAGGATAAGTGCTTTGGATTTGTTTGTCAGAAAGAATGATTTAGTCAGGGATGATCCTGCCCTGAGCAGGAGGCTGGACTATATGACCTCACGAGGTCCGTCCCAACCCTATGTTCCTGTGATCCTAAGTCCATTATTCTGGTGAAAATGAGGAATCGCACCACCACTCTTGGCCTTGAACTGGGAATGAAAGGCCTGGTTCTGGTCTTGTTGTGATACTAATCCAGCGTAATTCCATTGGTTTGGGTGGAGTTATTCCAGATCTGCATCACCCGATGCAAGAGGCAAACCAGAAATTTGGTGCATCTCCCTTTGACTTCAGTGAAGTTATACTTGCTTATGTTAGGTCTACATTTCCCTGCATCTGTTAATTTGATCTCTTGTCTATCTTGCTTCCTTCAGTAGATGGCCTGTGTCTGAGCAGCATTCAAAGACTTTTAAAATTGCAGCAAGCCTACAGACATGGAGAGGGGCAAAAAGTGCATTCATGTAAAAGCCCTGTCTATAACAAATGCTTTCCTACGGTGTTCATTGGCACTGCATTTTTTCCTTTTGAGTTCGTAGAACATTTTTTTAAAGCAAACGCACAAGCTCTGTAATCAAAACCTCCTGTGGACTTCACTCTCTTGTTACTTATTCTGCAGAGACAAACTACTCCTGCATCTGTTCTTTCTTGGAGCAACTTGGCTCAGAGGAAAAAAGGGAAGGCTTTTTTTTTTCTTTCATCCCTTGATTTTGAAAACGTGGCATTTGCCACGTCAGATTTCCTCCTGTGGTGGCTTAGGCTAGACATTTCAGGGAAGCCTGAAAACCCCAATAAGACCTGTCATGCAGGGCTCTTGCTGGGTTTTTAGATTGATTTGCTGGTTTGCAGAGTGCAACGCTCAAGACTCCCACCCCCAACACAACCAAGGGCTGTAACCTGAAAGCAGACGTCTGACAAACATGTCACGCTGTAACATTTCCACCACTGCAATGCACCATGCCATGCTGGTGTGATGTCATAACATTTGGGCGCTGTTGTATCAGTGGCAAGGCCATTTCTGTCGCACTGCAGCCATCCTGTCATCATAGTTTGTGAACTGGCTCCCCTTTTACCTCTTTGGAAGGGGAATAGCAAGTATAACATTCACCGGGTGTCTGAAAGTATAAATATCGCCAAAGCAAACCTGCATCGCCACCTGCACGGTGACGTTTGCATTGTGTGCGAGGCCAAGATTTTTGAGCGTCTCTTGATAGATCCAGAATACCTCACCTGACTTTGTTAGTTATGCAGGATTTACACCTGTGTAGTTAAGAACAGAACTGAGTTCTTGGTAAGCGTGTTCGCCAAGATCCAAAACCCGGTGGTTTTAAGGGACTGCCGATTTGAACACTATATTGTCCTGTGGCGTTGTGCCTGCCATGATTACAAGTAGTCGCAAAGACCGCTCATAACTGAGAAGTTATTTGACCATGCTTTGTACATACCCACAGTTGCTGTCCTTGTGGTGGTCTGTTGTCGCATGCCCCGTCTGCAAGGTGTTTACTGTGCACACTCGTCTCCAGGCTCTGCAAGAAGGAGAGCCGCAGGTGGACTTGTGCGTAAAGAGAAAGGAGGTGGTGATGGGGGTGGACAGCCACAATCCCTGTCGGGATACCTGGGTTCTTTTTTCATTTCTGCCATTGACTTGCTTGTATTACTTTGCATGCATCTCTACCTCTCTGTGCCTCTCTAGGTGTGCTTCCTCACATGCAAGGTGATGCCGTGGAATACCTTAATGTCTTCGCGTGAAAGGGAAGCCTGGCATGCTGAAGGACCTTTACCGGCTGGGGAAGCTTTGATGGCATTGCCATGTAAGGCGCATGCAAGAGGCGTGTGTAAACTGGAGAGATCCATTTAATTGCGACTAGTTTATAGACACACGCTGTTGACAGAAATCTCCCATAAAGCCTTGTCCTGCTTTCTGCAAAAAGGCTTGAAGGCAGCTAGATCCTTCATGTGATGTGGATGAGAGAGGGAAAGTGAAAAGGGGAGCTCATTTCTCCTTTGCCCTTTACTTCTTGTGCACAGCACTTCTTGCTAGCTCTCTTTCCATCAGCAAATCCTTTCAAAGCAGTTTCTTTTCCTCCCCTGTGTCTTTTGGCTTGCCCAGTTCTTCACTGTCTGAGTGTCTGTTCCTGGTTTTTGTTCACTTAATATGCACCTTGCCCAGTTAAGCTGGGTAACCTCAGGACATATGCAACAGAGAGGTCATCCCCACCACAATCCCGAGGGCTCTGGGTGGTTGGATACATGCATGGATTTAGAACTATATATAGGGAGAGGGTGGGGAAAGAAAGGGGAGGAAGGTTGGGTTGGTCTGGGTTTGGGGGCTTCAGATGTTGCAAGCATGCTTTATAGTGACGTGTAAGGATTTTTAAGTAAATAAAAATGGGGCGTGATGGGGTGGGGGGTTCTGGTAACTCCCAAGTAACGGGGGGCAAACTGCCAGCTGTTTACTTCAGGACAGAGTCCCTGAGCCATGGCAAGCTCTGACTTCCAGGGAAGTCCAGGCAGCCATCAGCTCGTGAGATTTGGTCCCTCTGCTGCCAGTGCTTGGCACAGGGCAATAAAATACCTCCAGAATGGCTGGGAGCTCTGGAGAGGCCTGGAGACAAGGGATGGGATCATGGCCCGTATGAGACCGTGCAGACGAGCTTGTTTGTGCCAAGGAGCTGGGTAACAATTTGACTTTCTGCTCCACAATAGACCCAGTAATTTCCTTTGCAAGATTTGGGACTGCCTCCCCAGCATGCCCAGATTACTCACTTGGCCTCTGCAGGTATAACCAAGAAGGGAGCTTGGCCCAAGATTTCTTTCAACAAAGCCAGGGGGCCACTTTCCTCTTCCTCTGGGGGTAAGGGGGCAAGACACTCCTCCTGAGGATTGAACATGCTGCAGAGGAAGTTAGTCTCCATGGGAGGGAGTGGATCCTAGGGTCTAAAATGACAAGTGTGTCCCCTCTTGTTTCTGAAGCACCAGGCACCAACAAAAAATGACCTGATAGGTGGGCCCCAGCATCTGTACAAACCCATACGGACATGAGCTTTGTGTATTGAAAGCTGCATTGTAAATAAAATAAATATATATTTACGTTCTATTTTAAAGGGGGGGGATAAATACAAAGTATTTAAAAGAAAATATCTTGGTAGTATGTGTCTGAAACGTCCATGAGGCTCGAGAGAGGCTGTCAGAGGTGGAGAGAATCTAAACAGCAGGATTAGAGCACGTCGTTTTGGATTGCATTGCGTTTAGAGTTCTCCACTTCTCCATCCGAATATAAAGAGACAAATTATATATATAAATAGAAATATATATATATATATACACACACACACACAAGTCATATAGTTTGCTTTATATTTGTACCCATGCTTAGAGCTATTTTGAGCAATACAGTATCTTTGGGTGAGTTGCGCCGCAGTAAATCTTCTGTGGAGTCCAAACAAATGGTCACAACTGAATGCGGTCTTTGGTTCAGCAGAGTCTGTTGTGAATTGTTGTGATCTTTTATCTTTGCTGGATTTTGGGCGACACAGCTGGTCTGATTTGCGTACGGTGTGCACTGAGTCTGTCTGCTGAGTGTTAGCGTATTGCAGTTGCTGCCTATTCTGCAGCTTATCTGGTCCGTGAAACACAGCTGAGTTGTTGCTGGTGTGTGCTATCACTTCTGTTAGAAATTGAAGTGGGAGGGAGTGGGAATGGGAGGGGGATATTTAAAATAACAAATAAACTAGCGGAGGTAGAAGGATAATGCTGAGATTCGCCATATCGGTCTAGGCTGGGCCGGGGCTTGCAGTCCGCATTACAGTATTTGTGCACAGCAGAACCGAATTCAGTCTTCCTGAACTGATAGGCCAGCTTGGGGGTATCTCTTTTAAGAGAAGAGGTCCCTGTTTTGAGAAGGAAAGAGAAATGAGGGGCTGTTAGCATGAATTAGGATCAGTTGCTATGAGACGAGGGCGCCTATCGCTGTAGGTATAGTGCTAGGCTGCATTCACGTTCGGCTTTAGACAAAGGAATGGTAAAGTTTAAAAAAAAAAACAAAGCATACTTTCAGTAAGAAATAAATGTAAAGTTTTGTTCATTTGATTTGTAACTTCAGAAGATCCAAGTCCACAATGGCCCTGCCATTACTGTGAAGGTTGTTTCCAGTGCCCCAAAGGACAACCTCTGCACTGGAACATCTGGGTCTGGAAAGGCGCAAAGGGAGAGGATGTGTTTGGCACTGTGGCAGATGACACGGCTCTGCTGATGTGTTTTGGACTTCTCCTGACCTTTGCCAAATGCCATTCCCCCTCCATGGATTCCACTGGTTACAAAGCCGCCGAGTCCTTCTGTCTTTATGAATTCTTGTTGCCTTTGCCAGACCTGCAGAGAAACAGGGTCTTTAATAACAGTGTGGGTGGAAGTTGGGGACTTGCAGCTGTAATTCAAGAGTCTAATTCTTTCAGAAACCTCCTAGGGAACAGATGGCAGCAGTTACTGGTTTTGTGCCCTTTGGGGCTCCATTTCTCAGGGGATCCAACATGAAAACAAGGCTTAAAGTGGATTGTCATTAGCTTTCGGAGGTTGGGGAAGGCCCTGACCTCTGGCTAGCCTCGGTTGCACGTGCGTCGTCTGTAGGTTTCGTATAGATTCAGGGAATTGGGTTGCATGATATACTAAGGCTGCATCTATCTAGGCAGTTATGAATATATATACCTCTCCTAAAAGGACTGCTGACTTTGAAGCCTTAGAAGGGTCTTCTGGGGCTGCCGTTGCCTGTGTCTTTCAACAGTTAGACAGAGCTGGGGTCATGCCTTTGGTAAAGGCACGCATACAATGTAAGTATAGTCTTGGTCTTCCCAAATCCATCCTGCCCTGCAGGGTGAATTCAATCCAATAATACAACTTCTGCTGGGAAACAGAAACCAGCTCCTTTCCTGGAGGAGTTTCAAGGGACAAGACTGATACATTTCTGCAGCAAGTGTAATTGTAATGATGCCTGAGGTTTTTCTTTTTTTCTTCAAAGCAATATTAAGCAAAACCCTGACTCCTCAGGACTTGGTAGAGATGGTGTCAAAGGCGAAGGGGACTTTGGGACGGCTTGTAAGACTCTTCACTTTTAAAGAAAAAACCAATCCCTGGGGATCCTCTGTCTGAATTCCTGCTGTGTGGCCTCACTGCTGCCAGACCCCTTCTGCATACAGGTTTTGCAGGTGGAGGATCTGAGCTGTCTCATGTATGTCAGGTAAGAGTGTTTCACAGTGCTGAGGGGCTGTTGGTGTGATGGGTGGGTTCTTAGCAAACAGACACGTACCCTCCCAGCTGAGTCTAAAGGACCAGTCTGTGGTTGCACTGAAGCCATAGGAAAAAAAACTCCTGTAGACTTTGCTGAGACCAAGAATCAGCCTAGATTCCCTCAAGACCTAAAGCAATGTATGCTTTACCTGCAGGAATGAATGCACAAGGACTCTCCATTGTAATCTCAGCTCTGGCATGGATTTACCAACACGGTCTTGGGCTTGTACAATGGGAATAATCTTTACCTGTCACTTCACAATGGTGAGGACGAATGAGTGATGTTTGTTTGTACAGTTCTCCAAGGCTGAGCGGCCTTGTGAAAGTCCCAAGGAGTATTACTCTTGACTAGAAGTTACTAACTCCTGGTCTACTCTACCTCTGATACTTTATCCTATAGGGGTCTGCTTCTACACCCCTGAAGGCCATAGGAGTTTTACCATGGACTTAATGGGAGCAAGGAGAGCCCCTAAATAAGTAGTGAGGGTGCATTTGCTACTGTTTCCAGTGTGCCATAAAGTCAGGAGCTTGGTCAGAAGCTCCCAAAGGTCCCTGAGATGGTCTCAGTTTGAGAAAGGGAGTGCACGTGGTGCTGGGCTTTGGGTCATAGGCTCTCGCCACTCACTTGAGACAGTGAGGCACAGCTCAGAAATGAGCACGTGACAGAATTTGCGTCTGCCTGGAGTGGCTTCTGTCTGTGCACCTCCCCTGCTGCCCTCCAGACCTGAGCAGCACTCCAGCACTGAAGGGAAGAGTAGGAGCTCCCTTCGCAGGGAGTGACCACAGGACTCCCCAGCCTCCTTCTTTGTGAACTGTGAAGTTTTGGTCTCTTTCCACTGGATTTGGCCAGCGCATGCTGCCTACTGGGGTGTCTGGCTTCCCAGAAACCAGGCCAGTCATGAGTGCGCAAGCCTGATCTGAAACCCGAATGAGGCCACTTAAACTATTGTCCTCCTGCCTCTCGCGTGCTAGTCTCTACTCGGCCACCGAGACAGCCAAAGGCAGCAAAACCCTTCGTGTCCTTCCAGACGTGGTCAGAGGTCACGTTTGTCATGGCTCTTTGCTCACACAGGTGACGGGGGCAGCCCTCACCGCTTCGTTTGCCCCTCCTGGGGAAGTCTGGGCTGCGGCATTTAGAGCCCAGCCAGCTGCAGTAGCCTGGCTAACCTGACGAGCAATAACTTGCTGTTAGAGAAGCCTCTTGTGTCCTCCCCACCCCAGAAACATCCTCGGCGTCTGAGGAATATTAGAGTGGGCATCAGCAAGGGAGAAGGACTTGAGAAAAACAATTTCCTTTCCTACTTCTCCAATCTGTTGTAGACCTCAGCAACCTTTTTGACCTGTAACTTTCCCTAGCTAGGGAAGGGAAAGCTGGTGGCGTGGTGGGAAGAGTGATGACCCCGAATTCCTGTCATCCCTTCCTGTGCTGTAACAGCACACAAGTAAATATTATGGAGCAAAGGCTGGAGGTGGCCATGGACTGTCTCCACCTACAAAAGGCTCCAGTTGCTCTTTCAAGAGCTTACATTGGAAAGTTTTTCTTCGGTTCCCAAAGAAGTGCTGGGGTGGAGTGAACTAGCTGGTTAGCTGTCCTCTGCTGCTGTTGTCAACCTTTCCCAAATCCACCCCCACACCAAGCTTTCTGGGCCAGGGCAAATCTAACCAGCTAAAACATGAATGTAACCTGTTAAGTAGAGGTAGGGGGTGCTAGGTGCCCATACCCTTCTTAATGGCACAACTTCTTTCTTCGGTTTGACCCATGCTGTTTTGTGATTCTTTTTTTTTTTTTTTTTTTTTTTTTTTTTTTAAACCTTAAGAAGATTTGTTTCTAATTTCATGCTGAGATTTGTTCAGCACCAATTGTTGAGATGAAAGCATATTTGAAAGAACCTTTAATTTGGGATGATGGGAACTAAATGCATAAGGACTGCAAGAGATAGAAAGGTGGGGGAGGTGGAGCGAGAGGTGAACGGGATTCAGCATCTCTTGGGTTCAGTCTCTGCGGCTGAGCCCACCCTGAGCTTGGGGCGCTCCCATGCTGGTTGTGTGGGGGTGTTCGTTGAGTTGGTGCAGTGTTGGCGTCTTTCTTGCTTCCCCATCCACCCTTTATCACTAGGCTCACAGAAAAGGGGAGGGTGGAGAAAAGGATGTTTATAAAGCACACTTTCTACAGTAATATTAACCCTCTGGGTGCCAGTTTAAAGTGAGCAGCCACTCATTTCCCCTCTGACGTTGTCAGGGACGGGGACAGTCTTGGAGACGGCAGGTCTCTGCTTGGTCATTTTTACCTGCAGCCCCTGGTCTCTGTCTTGTGCTTGTGTTTTGTTTCAGTTCTTCCAGGATGAAACATTAAGGGGATTTGCTTTGAATGGATATTCTGGTAATTAAGGGAAATCTTGACGATTCCACTGACAAGAGAGCGAGGTGCTCTTGTTACAAAGGCCTTCTGGCCATGCTTCAAGCCTCTAGTGTCCCCCGTGACCCTAAATATTAGCCTGTGTAAGATCAGAGAGGAGAGGGGCGGATTGTCTTGAGCCCTCCTTTCACTTTGCTGTACCACGGGGCTATGTATTGAGACCTCCATCCTTTCTGTGCCCTCCCCATCCCAGGTGCGCTTGAAGGTCAACCTTGTTTTTTCAGGTCACTTCATGAAACGGTTCAACCTCTGCTTCCCAGTGCTGCACCGAGGCTGGTAGATAGCATGAGGTATGCTGGCCGCAAGGTGACGCAGGATGGACTCATCTTGGGCATTCGTTTGCCTTTAGTCCATATACAGACACCCCCACCCCGCTCCCCTGTGGTCTGTGACTGTACACGCTTCTCGTAGAACAATCATGTTTCGGGGCAAAAACGAAGTGATTAGCACTCTTGGTCCTAGCGTTTGAAATAAAGATAACTTGGGACCTTCTGTACAACTGTGTGGGCTCTCTGCATTTCCCTCGTGGGAAAAGCCCGTAGAAGTGTAAGAGCCCACGATCACCTTTTTTCTATAGGGTCCTTGGGCCGTCATCTGGGGTTTCATAGAGAATTTAGCCCTGCTTATAGAATTTTGTAAGCCGATTTCCAAATGCCGATTAAAAAGTGTATCATTTTCTTGCGAACATAGTTTGCTAGGTTTGTAGAATCTATGAAACCCTCTGACTTTTCCATCAATCCATATTGGTTTGATTTCTTGTTAAACCTATAGGACTTTTCCCATGAAGTGGGATCTTCCCTAGAACTCCAGCTGATCCTCTTTCTGTGTCGGATAGGTTTTCCTTTTTTTAAAGAGCCTCTTGTCTTTTGATTTCAAGAACCCCTTTGACCCTCAAAGAACATTCAACCTCGTTTCTGTTTCTTGAATGTTGAGTATTACAATGTATAACACACGTTAGGGTGCTCTTTGGTGCTGTTTCAACAGTAGCCGGTGGAACTGACTTTTTTAACAATAACAATAAAGGAAACATTAGTTCCACTGGTTCCTCAATGTTTGTCGTCGTGATTTTTGTTCTTAGGGTTTCTTTCTTTTTGGGTTTGGGGTTTGTTTGGGATTTTTTTTTTTTTTTATATATATATATATATATATATATATAAAATGAAGTTTCGTAGTGATCAACTACTGAATTTCTGTGGTATTGATTACTGACTCGTGCAATTCAAACTCTCAGCCGCTCCGGGGCACAGCAGTGTGGTGGCTATGGCAAGGGGAGTTGGCTGTGTAACACTTTAACAATAGGTTGGTTTTGACTCGTTGCGCTTTTAAATTGCACAGATGCACACAGCAAAAATCATTTGTGAGAGCCTGAATGTGGCAACTAGAGGGTTAATTTTTTGAACTTCAGGTATGCTACTCAAAAGAAGAAAATAAAAAAAAAGAAAAGAAAAACAAAACACTATTTTTTCAGTAAGCTTTTTTTTTTTTTTCTGTAAACGATTTAGAAATAAATCTGAGACATGATGGTGCTGTACCAAAGCCTTATAAGAAACTTACTCTGCGCTCTATATAATCTCTCTCTATCTGTATTGTTGCTCTCAGCCTCTGTTTTTGTGAAGACCTGTAAAATACCAGCAGGGGCAGTAAAGACTGAAACCTGGCTTGGGATTCGTACTTTGTCACGGGGGAGCCCCAGGAAGGCCTCGTCCTGTTCTGGGCTCCCTGTTACGTGGAGGGCATTTGGGGCTGGGGAGGAGGCACGGCCCAAATTTGCCTACAGTCTCTAATTTCGTAGCAAGAGGAGCGAACGGGGGCACCCTCGCCCCACCGGTTGGGTGCTAATTTGTTCTCGGCAAGTGACTGTAACCTCCCGGGGAATGTGAACAGCTCCTTGCTCTCCTCCCCTGCCGGGAAACCAGCTGTGCAGAGAGCAGCCAGGAAGCTGACGGTGTCCCCTGAAGCGCGTTAGCTGTCATGGGAAAACACCCAGCTGAGATTTGTCCGATCCGCCCTTCAAGGACTGGTTGAAAATCTTCCAACTGAGCCAAATTGCTTGGCCAGTGCAAACCCAGACCTTGCCTGACTCTCTCTGCCCAGCCGTGTCTCAGCCCCTCCACCTCTATCCAAAACATAGAGCGAACCCGATGGGCGTTCACTGGAGGCAACTCCTAGCCATGTCCGGTTTGGTGGCTCCAAGCAATAAACCCGCTCTGTCTGCCAAGGATGTTGGCCCCTTAGGCACTTGGGCTGTTGCCAGTTTAAAACCATACATGACCATAAATTGGAGGAAAATTTAATTTGAAACCCTGCCTTAAATGGGAGTGTTTTGTCCCTAGACCTTTGCCTGCTGGTATTTTATGGGCTGCTGAGTACTAAACAACTCATTGCCAGTAACATTGCATGTTCATAGGTGAAAATTTTTAAAAAAACAATTAAAAAAAAAATGTACCCAGTTAAGAAATTATGGCAGTGTTGCAATGTTACGTAAAACTAGCCATTCTGTAGGAGAATGATGGATTTTGGAACTGATTAAAGTTTAACATTTAATTGCTCCTCATGTAACATTACTCTGCTTCAGAAATGTTTTGTATTTTGATATAAATAAACATTTGTTAAAAAATAAACCGGAGGCATGCGGCATTCGTTTTACTTTCTGCCTGTCGTGACTCGTGTTATGGACACTCGTGAAGTCTTGTCCTTTGGGGTCAGATGTGCTTGTGAAATCCCTCCAGTATCCTCGTGGAGATCTCTGTCTGGGACTCCCGGGATAGCCCGTCACTGTGCCTGGAGGACTGAGGGCTTCAGGATGGAGAATTCCCGCTGCGAGCACATGGGTTCCCCCTCACTGAGTAGCCACGCCAGCGAGGGAGGTCGGGCGGGTGAGATATTCCCCTTTTAACTGCAGCACATTGCCGACACCATGCCATTGTTACTTTGCTTCGTGTTTGAGCCGTGTGATGCTGGGTGACGACGAGTGGCTGTTCCCTGATTTCTGTGCGACTGCCGTCAGTGCTGTCCAGGTGTGGCAGATCCCGATTTGCTGGCCTTGTTGCCTTTGCAGTGCCAGGAGCAGATGATGCCACGTGGTGCACGAAAAGAAAAGGTTCAATTCCTGGATGTATGAAGCTGGTCCCGTTTCTTTCCTGCTGCAGACCCCTAGTTTTAGAGTGGGGACAGGTCAAGGTCCCATGTGTGTCCCCTGTGCTGTAGTCAATTTGGTCCCCCTTTGAAGTGCAGCAGCCCCTGGAAACAAAGGTACAGTTTGGCAATGATCCTATCTTGCTGACTTGCATGTGCTCCCAGACCAGGCTTGGAGTGGTGCTGGGGCCGTATGAAAACCGGCCTATCCTCCAGGCATCAGGGGCTGTGCAGAACTTGGCTCCTTTTGAAAGTCGCTCTTCGCATGGCTGCTGAAGATGAAATAAGGCGGCGACACCACCGTTGGTCTTAATAGCAGTCCCAGTGCCAGCCTCAGTTGTGTTAGGACAGCAGTAGTTGCTTCTTGCCTGTGTCTCAAATACAGCTTTTAAAAAAAGATACTGGAATTTTAGAGTTGAGCAGTTTTTAATCTGCAAGTACCACCTGTGTCAATGGTTATGAAAGAAGAGATTATTTCCTTTAATTGCCCCTAGAATTTAGAGGACTGCCTAATTTGCAGTTAACCTGGCAGCCCGAGGATCTTTCCAAACTCTACTGCAATGACTTTACCTCTCAGGTGGCCCACAGCAGCTGGCTAGCAATGCCCAGCTATCCTGCACAATGCTTTAGGACAGGAAGTGAAAAATCCCATAGAAACCCCAGCAAAGATTTGGAGGAGGCGAGTGCAGTGACGCTGTACAGGGGAGCTCAGAAGCATGCCAGCTAGACTGAAACTGGGAACTGAGAAAGAAAATGATGTGTAAAGTAGTATGGGAGTCCTTATGAAACAGAGCCCCTGGTTATTGAGCTTAGAGTAAAGACAGCATCTCTAGCAGCCCCTGGCACCCCACTGCAACTTGGGAGGAAGCGGGCCAGGCACACGTGGGCAGGATGGCACTTGCTGCAGTCCACCCTGCAGCAGTGCCACTGACTGGGAGCAGCACCAATATACAGGCTCTCCCAGGGCACCATTTTCCCTACAGCCGGCTTTGTGCACGGGACCCCTGGGCTGAGCTACAGGTGAAATACGGGAAACGTGCATGCTCGGGGGTGTTTCATGTAGGGGTGTGCAAAGCAGGCCCTGTTTGATTTGGATTTGGCTCAAATCGGGCATAGCGATTTGATTCATTGATTCAGATCACTGTCCCTGATTCCATTTGGCCGAACCTGAAGATTTGGTGCCTATTCGTAGAATCGGCGATTTGGCCATAGTCACGGCTTGAAAAGTTTTTTTTTATTTTTTTTTTTTCTATAAACTTTCATGACCCCAAAGCTGTGCAGTGAGAACCGGGAGACCTGTGTTCAGTCTCCAGCTGGTCAGTGAGTGCTGCAGGCCCTTAGGCTGTCACCTTCCACTTCCAAAATGAAAGGGGTTGCCAAATGGGGGATAACACTGCCAACCTTGCCAGACTGGATGGTTTTTCCAAACAGGTGCCCCGTGTGCCAGTGAAATTCATTTTGGGCTCAGCATCCTTTGAATACCAGGTTGGTGCTCCAACGCTATCTAGGCGGTTTCCATGTCCCCTAGGCACAGGCTCATGAGTGATGGGCTTAAATTGTAATGAGGGAGATTCAGGTTAGACATCGGGGAAATATTTCCATCTACAGTGATGGCTAAGCACTGGAACAGGTGACTTAGGGGAGCCGCTGAGTATCCATCACAGGAGAGTGTTTTAACAATAATTGAGAGAAGTGCCAGGAATGGTTTAGACACGGTTGCTCCTTTCTTGGGAGATGGACTAAGTGACCTCTCAAGACCCCTCCCAAGAGTCATCACAGTGAGGGGCACATCCAGGAAAAGGCCCAGCCTTTCCCAGCGCCAGAAAGGAGGATTCCTGCTGTGAACGCCTGGGTTGCCCCTCCCTGCCTGGCCACGCCAGTGGAGGAGACGGGCTGGTGAGGTATTTTGTGCCATTGTTACTTCATCGGCGGTTGCTGCGGGTTGGAGCCACGTGATGCAACAAAGCTGCCGTGACACCAGCGTTCTCACTGCCGCGGGCACCGGTGCCCAGGGGAGAGGTGGCCTGAGGGAGGGTTCGCCTCCTGCGGGAGGGTGCGCTAGGATGATTATTTCCTTGTGGACCACATATATCATGGCCCGTAAAGTAGCTGGCTTCCCGCTCCCAGCCTGCAAGACTCAGGTGAAAAGGCGGAGGAGTACAGTCTGGCTGTGTTGTAGGGCCCTGGTGGGGGGTCGCGGGGGTAAAAGCCAGACTCACCCCATCTCGCTCTTCTCAGGATACTGAAGTGATGGAGATGGAGACGGTGTCTGTGCTGGAGCACTGGCTGAGGAAGGTGAGGAGAGCCTCAACAAGTCACCCAGGCAGGGTACATCTGCAGCGAGGCTGCCAAAGCCCATGAAAGCTGTCCGTCGCCCGGATGCTGAATCGGGGACAGACCTCTAATGCTCAGATACCAGGACGCTCGCAGAGGGGAGCCTGTTACAACATTTGGGTGCCAGAAAGCCGAGCAGCAGAGGCCCCTCTGTGTGGTGCTTGGGCCTTTTGGTGCTCATGTTGGGGGAGGATGGAACAAGACCGAGATTTAGCAGGCGTTTATCCAAGGGGCGCTGGGGTGAAGGCCTGAGCCCGACCTGTTCATTAGAAGGGAAGGTAACTGGATGTAATGCCAAGGTGTCTGGTGGGCGCTGAGGTGGAGCAGGTTGTAAGGCCCGGGCAGTTGGCCAACAACAGGAAGGTGTAACCATCTGGCTCAGCATCACGTTGGTGACTACCCTTTACTATGCGAAAGACGGTTGTGGCAGAATAATGCCCCGCCCCGGGCTAGTGCAGTGCAGGGGCTGGGACTACAGCCTTTAATGCAATTCAAACTTTCCAGGGCAACCAGCTGAATGCTAGCCAGGAAAGGCTTGTGCGTGGTCCTGATCTGGCAAGTCGCACTGCTTTATGTTACCAAGCTACGATGGGACCTGGCAGTAAGCAGGAGGCTCCGATTCCAGTCTCAGGCTCTGGGGGTGCACTAGCCGCGAGGGTCTCTCAACCTACACAGTGGGAGTGTGTGCATGTGTAGTTATGTGCGCCTACACTTAATGCGCCTTTGTTTAAGGCGCATTAAGGCCGTTTAGGTGCATGTCTACACACAGACACACTAATGCGCATTAAGGTGCATTAAATTTAGACTCGCATAGCTAAGTCACATTAGTCCACGCGTAGCCATGCTAATGCGCATGAATGCAGCGTGTGTTCCTTGATGCACACACTGTTAATACTCATTAACCATCTACACATGGGTTAATGCGATTTAGCTAATCGTGCTTAAATGTGGTACTTGTATCAAATTTTGGTGGGATTAGCCTAAAATCACCATTTTTAAGGCGCATTCAGGGCAGGCACGTTTGGATATGCTCCCTGAATGCTCCTTAGAAATGGCGATTTTAGGCTAATCCTGCTATGAAAGGGCCACGTGTAGCTGAGCCCAGTGTGTCCTAGGCTCTGACCCCCTTGGTGAGTTGTGGGCCGAGTTGCCCAGAAAGGGCATGGCTGGTTTTGCTTCCCTTTCAGATCGAAGAAGAAGCTTCCAAGATCTTTAAGCAGAAATTGGAAGGCAAAGCAGAAACCAGGTCAGAAAACGGGACAGAAAACAGGATGGGCCCTGCTGATACAGGAACAACCAGGTCACAGGTATTTCCATTTGGGGACGGCTATATGTTCACATGTGTCCCCTTTGCACCCCCTTCCCCAGCCACTCTTAGCAGGATGCTTGTGGGCTGTACTCTTTGGGAAACCTGGCCCTTGGCAGTCGGGTTGGACTCGTCTTGGCTCTAGGTCTAAGGGGCTAAGCAGTCATCTTTCTACAAGGGGACAGGCTGATCGGACTGGGCCAGGAAGGACTAGCCTCTCTGCCTGGGCAGCTTTATCTCAAAGTAGCTGTTGTATTCTGTTTCCCTCTCTTCTTCTGAAGCATCCCATAGCAGGATGCCTGTTGCACGTGAAGCGAAAGGCTCCCGTTGACTTCAGTAGCTCTTCCTCAGGCCTTTAGAGACACAAGGGGCAAAGAAATGGCTTTTCTTGCACATAAAGCACCAGTGGCTTTACATTCCCATGTGTAATACCAGGCTGTTGGAGCAGAGGTTTGGCATCTCCTGTGCTCCAGAGCATGATCCATGCAGTCTTGGCAAGCAGCTTCTGAGTAACTGGAATATGAAAGCAGTACACGAGGGTGCAGCGAACCTCCCATGAAAGTAGGCTGTAAAGCAGGCTGTCTACCTGGTGAAGACTGAGCTGAGTTTCATCCCCGTTCCCATCAGGCCGAGATGCTGCCGGCAGTAACTGGGTTTGCTTTACCCTCTTGCTCTTAGATGGTTCAAGTCTCTAACACCAGACTGCCGGAGTCGGCGGCCTCTAACCAGTCTCTTTCGGAGGGGAGAACAAAGGTCCAGTTCATACGATGGAGGTAAAGTCCTTGTATTCTTTGGCCTGGCTCATGAGGTGCTGTGCTGGAGTCCAGCTCCCCCAGGGGAGTGAGGGAGAGCAAAGAGAAGGTAATGAGTTTCGTTGGGAGCTGAATGGGCTTGGGACTGGACCAAAGGACTTGCTCCTCCAGGGGTGCATATCAGCACCACGAGCTTGATGGGGCTGTACCGATTTCCACTGGTCAGGGATCATGCCCAATGCAGGCAGTGGCTCATCACAGAGCTCAGGAGCTTAACTTCTCCCTTATAAAACAGTGTATTAGGACAGAGAGAGGGAGAAGCCAGGACCTCCCATAGCATGAAGCAGTCATGCCCACTCAGTCATTACACAGCAACTCAGACCTCCGGGGATCTAGCAGGACTTCCATCAGGCTTTAACACAACGCTGAGGAGCCTGCTTATTTTGGAGGTCACAGACTGACTCTTGGGTCATTCCTAGGTTAGTGCCTTGTCCTGCCATTGGGGCGGTACCTCGGTTACAGACTGAAGGGTTCATGTAGGGACTGGGGATCTTCCCAGTGCTCATCTGGAGTGGAATGGTTGGCCGCTTCTTGGCAATCGAGCAACAATTGTCAAGAAGCGTGTCCGACTAGACGCCCGCTGTCCTTGCAGCCGCACCCAGGTCTATCGTGTCTCGAGTGACATGAGGGAGGAAGCCATGCAAGAGCGGCTGGATCAAATCCAGAACAGGTGAGATGCTTCCAGCAGGGCCCTGCAATGCCTGCCAGGTTCAGAAGGGGAAAGGCCGATGTGTTTTGATCCAACTGAGGTCAAATCCCAAAGGGGCTGGTTCTGGATACCACCATGGGGAGTCCCCATGCCTGCCCCAAAGAGCTTGTGGTCTTAGCACAGAGCACCCTGCCCTTAACCTGTTGTTAGGGTGAACAGCCCCACTGGGTGCTGGCTGAGTCAAAAGGTGGGAGCCTACAATGAGAAGGCAGAGACTCCAGGTAGGATCCAGCAAAGGCAGTACCTTAGCAGGGGGATAACCTGGGTGCTTTTGCTACTTCCAGCTGTGCCTGCTCTTGGAAATGTAATCTGAGACCCCTAACTGGGTGATTTTCCAGTGCCTTAGGTAACCAATCTTCACTGGCTAGGGATGAGCCCAACCAAGATCAACCCTCTGCTAGCTCGGGTGTTCTCCTGGCTGGGTGTTCAACCTGCCTTCCCCGCGGCACATCACAAGAACAAGGGCGCTGTCGGTGGAAGGGGACAGAGTCAAACCTGAGCAAAGGAAATGCTTTGTTCATGCAGTAGGTGCAGGTCATTAGACCATCAAACTCATTGCCACAGGGAGTCATCGAAGGCAGAGGTTCCAGGAGTGACTATTTACGTGGACTGGAAGGTTATTCAGGCTTATAACAACTAGTGTGAAACAGCAAGCATTTGGGGGGAGGCTAAAAATCTCCCTTTTCCAGGCATTCAGCCTGCTCTCTGGCCATTAGGACGAACCTTTGTGACAGCAGATTTCCCTACAGCCACCTCCTGCGAGGTTCCTGCACTTTCATCTGAAGCCCCTGGAGTTGGCAGCTGTCAGACAAGTGGGCCGGGTGGACCTGGGGTCTCATCCCCTGTGTCCATTTCCAGATTCTTCCGCATGCCTTGTTAGAGTCCAGTGTTTCTCAACCCGGGGGTTGTGACCCAAAAGTGGGTTGCAAGAATATATGAAAGGGCCACGAACAAATTTAAGCAACAGATCAAACTTTTAAAAATGGATTCATCTTTAAAGAAGAAAAACATGGGAAGCCGTGGCTTTTCCCTTGTGGGCTGGCAGAGGCCCAGCTTGCGAGGGGTTGCTTGGGGCCCCACACGCACCCCTCTGCCTCACACACTAGGACCTGGGGGCAGCAGGTTCGGAGTGGGTGGCACTAGGTTGGGACAGGCCATCGATGTTTACAAATGGGTCCTGGTACAAAAAAAGTTGGGAACCACAGTGTTGGACAACATCAGCTCACATCCGTTGTCATCACTTCATCACCCCTTGATTCACTTTCAGCATCGGCTTTCTCGGTGTTTTACCCGTTAGGGGTTGAACCACAGATTCCCCTAAGTAATCTCCGCTACAGGACAATCGTGTCACGATGCCAGGCCACTGCCTGGATGCTGCAGCGAAGCAGCAGTGTGCCAACAGCTCTTGGCAGCGTTCCCGCTCTGCAGTGGTGGGCCAAGCCCTGCGATTTCCCCAGTGCAGTGGTGGACCAAGGAAACTGTTTCCCCCAGTGCAGTAGTGAGCAGACCCCTCCATAACTCCTTGTTCCTCCAGTGTATCCCAGCTCATGATCCAAGCTATGCAGGACAACTTGTCGAACACTGACATCCGGGCCACTCTTTCAAGCTGAAGGCAGCAGGTGAGGCAGCGGGTCAGGTACAGCAGTTGAGACAAGGAGTCCAGCTCCCTCCTAGAGAGGCAGGTTGTTGTAGCTTCTCCAAGCCTGCCATGCCCCTTGACAAGCTGGGGCTGTCCGGCAGCCCGGCTGCAGGAGCTCTGGCTCTACCAGGGCTTGCGGAAGAACTCATGCTGCTTTTTTATTCAGCCCTGGGTTTTCTCTCCATCACTCCTCCTGCCTGCGCCCCTCCAGTTCATCCCAATGGGCTCCCCCACTCCCGTTCCTGAGCTGGGGATATGCCTGGGCCCAGTATGAGGGGGCAATATTTGGTGTCAGACTTTCAGCTCCAAGAAGGTATCGACATCCAAGCCAGTTTTAGGGGGAGAAACCAGAGGCCAATTCTGGGCCCCACCAGGCTGACTTATCCCAAGTCACCCAATGAGCAGCTGGGAGGGGGAGGGGTGCCCTTTGCCCAAATCCCCACTCGACCAGCAGCATTTCTGGGTAAACCGGAGTTTTCCACTGAGTGCATTGAGGTCCCCGGGGAAAGATACTCCTATGTCCTTTCTGCTCAGGGTCCTGCCTCTTGGCTCAGCGCTGAACTAACCCTCCTCTTGTCCTGTATCAAAGGTTCTTCTGGCCAATTCAGAGCAGATCGGCTGGAAGCACGGCTGGGGTGATAGTTCTCTTCTGATTCCCAAACCAGATGAATAAATAAAGACAGTTGTTTAAGGCGTCCTAGAGCCCTGCTGCTTCTTGAGCAGGCTCGGCCCCAGCTCCGTGCGGCTGTCCGAGCTGCTTGGCAAGGACTTCCCGGCAGATGGGAGTGTTTGCTTGCAGGATGGCAGCGTGCGGAGAGGGAGAGGAAGAGTGAAGGCGGCCGGAGAAACAGTGGGAAGCTGGAAGAATAAGAGAACATGCCCGCCTGCCAGAGGACTTGCCCTGCCCAGCGCCTGCTTGTCTGTCTGTCCCTCAGTCTCTACTTAACCGGCTGGTTTTTATCCTGGCACCTGAGATGCTTCAAGAAGGGATGGATGCTCCCTGCCCCAGTGCTGGCTGTTTTACCGTGGGCAAAGCTGGAGCGATTCTTGATCCAAGTCCCGTCCGTGCCCTGAAGGCAGGGGGGCAGTGCTGGCAGACGAGTTTCTGTGGGTAGATGTAATATTTTGTATTAGACCAACTCAATAGTTGGGAAAAGTGTTCTTTGCAAGCTTTTGTGCACAAACACCTTCAGGCATAGAGAGAGGTGGTGGGGACTTGCAGATTTGCTAAGGGGATTAGGGCTAGCAATGATCCCCCACCTGCCCTCTCCCCCGCAGAGGCCATTCATTGCTGTGGTATTGAGACCGTCCTTGTGAGATTGCATTTCCCATCTCGTAGGATCCTAGATCCGGTGAATCTCATAGATCCGGTATAGCCTGTGACGCATGTGCAAGTTTCTCCCCAGAGATTTTGCCTTCACCTTCCTCTGTGCATTTGTTGTTTGTGTTGTGGCAATGGCCAGAGGCCTGCCGTATTCGGGGAGCAGGGCTTCGCTGTGCCTTGGGCCATGCAGATCCACAGGAAGACACAGGCCCAGCCCTGGAGAGCTGTCCATCTCGAAGAGCAAGCAGCTGCTGGCCCGCGGCGCGTTAGTTGTGCGTCTGTGTACCAGTACTTTCCTTCACAATGTTGCTTATATTCTGAATGCTGGGAAAAGGGGCTCTGGGGATCTTCAGGGAAGAAACGGGAGCGAGAAGAGAATCGCTGCATTGAGAGATGAGTGTCAAGTCCAAAGCGGGCATGGAGGAGGGCGCTCTTACCCCTACACCTATATCACATGGTTCCTGGCTGTCCTGGCCATCGGGCCTTGTTGTGAGAGCAGCACTGGAAGAAACACAGAAAGGTCTTGCTGTGGAAAGGGCCGGCCCTGCTCCCATGCTCCTGTTGCTTGTTAAGCAACAATGGCAAACACGGAGCAAGGGAGAAGGTGAGGGCAAAGCCATTACCATTGTTATTACCGGCTCAGCGTCTCCAAGACATTGGCAGAAACAAAGTCATTAAGTGGCTCGAATGGAGCTTTGCTCCATGCATGATTAAGCCACTTGGAAGGGGAGGGGGGCTTGGAAGCAATCCGCCAGCTGCACCTGTAGTACAGGGGGCACCGATTCACGCTGAATTAAAGCGAAATGAGTGGCAAATTTGAGGTTGTTCAGCCATGACCAAGGCATTTGTGTAGCTAAATGGGGCTGAAAGAGCTAATCAAGGTGTTTGGGATCATGGATTTCGCAGGGGCACAGGCCTGTGTGTGGCCGGGCGCAGGGGGATGCTGAAGGGCCCAAGGGCAGCCTCATCTGAGTGCTGTGCAGGGCCAAGCCCTCAGGCCTGGGTTGGTCAGGGCACCCTGATGTTATTTGGGCACCTCAGTGAATCGCTGCAGAGGCCTGGGGGCATGTAGGGCCCTCATGGGGCCTTTTACGTCCATGCACATTTTAACCCAAGTTCCTTAGGACTGGCAGAGGGCTCCTGGGCACTGAGCAAGCTCTGCTGCATGGAGGAGGCTGGACTTGAGTGCCAGGTGTGAAGCATGGGAGCAGAGGGGGCCTGGATCGGGGAGGGGGGAGAGTGGCATCTCTTCGTCTTTTTGCCAGCTCTTTCCAGCTCAGTCAAGGGAAGCATCAGTTGTGACCCCACTGTACTACTGTGTAACAGGGAGCCTGGCGGGGTCTGTGTTACTTGAAGGTAAAAACACCCCAGCCAGGGAGCTCCACAGGCTTAGGCAGGGCAGCAGCTCCTGGTTGAGAGGGCAACAGGGCTCACGAGGCAATTAGCAACCAGCCCAGGTGCTTCCCTGACCAGAAGCAGGCAGAGCCCTGGGAGTACATGTGTCCGGGGTTTGGGTTGGCAAGCCAGGCTAGCCCTGCTCGCTGCGGGGTTAGGCGCTCCTGCCCAGGAGAGGCTCCCAGGGACACGGGTCCGATCACTTAGCTGCTTGTGGGAACACGGGGGCTCAGGGAGCTCACCAGCAGCCAGGCTGGGAGGTTTGCAAGCCCCAAGGTAAAGAAGGTTTGGCCTCCTCAAGGGACAGAGGGCTGCTTTCTCTGTTGCTGTTGTGTTACAGCTCTGGGGCTTATGTTTACTTTACCATTTGTCCCGGCGGCTTAGGGTCCCAGGGCCCAATCGCTGAGTGCCAGAGGCCTCTGTCCCTTCCTCCCAGGTGCAGCCGGCAGGGAAACGAGAAGCTGTGGCAGGTAGCCCAGCCCATGGCCTGCAGCTCGATGCCCGGACCTGGGGCCAGGTGGGAATGTTTCTAAGGGAAGCCCCAGTGGCTGCCACTGGCAGACACCGTGGCCAGAGGTACAGTTGCAGTACAGTGACTTATTGATCGGAGTTAACACCACGGCTCTGACAACACCATTACCAGCTTGGACTTCATGTTTAAATCATCACTCCAGCGGCTCGGAAACACGCACTCTTTTATTGAACGCATGCTCGGCGGCTCTTCCTGATCCCATCCCTCTGTGTGTTCCCTGTGGCGGTGCTGGGGGGCCGGTGGAGAGCAGAGGTGATGACTCTGGAGCTGTGTGGATGAGGGTCTCAGGCCTGGGCCAGCTGGCTGGAGAGGGCTCGCTGTACAGGACTTGCCTCTTCAGGTCCTTCCACCTTGCAGCAGGCAGGGCAGTGGGTTTGACATAAGCATAATAACAGGGCAGAGATTTTGCTGGGCAGAAACAGGTCTCATGGCCAGCAGGCGAGTGCACTTGGAGCTGGGTGTGGACAGCAGTGTGCAGCATCCGCATGTGCATCTTTATTGCAGCCCTGACCAGGACTGAAATGTCACCTTAGTCTGAAAGTTCAGCATTTTGTGTCTAAGGCACGGAGCCCTCCAGTCTCCGACCAACCCGCTTACTATGCGCTCCGATTGTGGGGACACTTGCAAGGTGTGCTGAGACCCAGCAAACTAATTTCATACCTAGGAAACTAGTTACTAGTGTACTGTGTTTCCTGGCTGCTGGCTGGGCTGTTGAGCAGAGATCTGTACTGGAGAATGAACGGGACCACTTCAGTTGTATTCCTGGCTCTGCCACAGACTTACTGTGTGATCTTGGTGCTTTCTCACGCTGCCTCAGTTTCCCTAGTCATACAATGCAACCCAGCCAGGGAAGCGATTCCACCCTGTGCGATATCAATTCTGATGCCACCCTCCACCCCTTCATATCTTGGCACCTCCTGCAGCTGTGAGATACACTATAATTATTCGGTCCATCCCCTTGTCCCATGGGGGTGTTGCCTAGGCAGCGGGGTGTTTTTGCAAGGGGAAGTTTTGCTTTTCAATCTGTCCATGCTGCTCTGTGCTTAGGTTGAGGCTGAGGAAATGGTCCTGGCACCTGGAGCAAAAGTGGCAAGGTTTGTGAGGGGCCCTCGATTTTGGTGGTGTCTGCTCCGTGGTATGGCTTCAGCTCCTGGAGAAAGCATCGTCTCCTTCCCAGAGGCTCTTGGTCCCCACGCTGGACAGCTTTGCCGGGCCTGAGAAGCAGAGCTGCTGGCTGCAGCAGGTATTCCTGAGCTAGCAGCCCTCTCGGATCCTCCCGGCAGCCTTGGAGATCCTGCAGGGGCTTTGACTGCTGGAGGCCAGCGTGGGGAGCAGGGCAGTGCGACCTCCTCTGCAGCCTATGTTGCTGAGACCTGTGCAAGGTCTGGAGGCCTGCGCCTCCTCTGGTTTCCCTTTGGCTGCCAGATGGCGCTGCTGGCCCAGCTCTGAGAGCCTTCTGCATCCCCGGCCTTTCCACCCTCAGCTCCCATCCCAAGCCCTTGGCCTGATGCTTCAGGTTTTTCTCCCTGCACAGACACTGCTAACCTACAGGCTTGGAGACCCTGCCAGCCTGCAGCCCTGGAACAGCTCCCTGGGACCCTGCATGAGCTGTCAGCCCCCTGCATCCAGGGGAAGGGTCTGGGAGGGCAGGACTGAATGCTGGGCCTCATGCACTCCAGCAGACTGGACCTCCTCAGCATCTGGAGGAGCTCCTATGAGCTGGTCCTTGAGCACGAGGGACACAAGGGAGCATTTGACATCCAGGACCTGGGGCGACAGGAGGCAGGGGTAGACTCACCTGCCCTGTAGTTCCTTACTCATGCAGCAGCTCTGTGCAATGCACTGCCCCAGCCCAGAAGGGAGAGTCCTGGGCAGAAGGGGTCCTTGTTGCGGGCGGTATTTTGCCCAAAAAAATGGAGCCAGGACATGAGCTCCATCTCCAGCCCTGCTCCTGGGATCTCCCTTCCTCTGCACCTTGCTTTGCTGTAACATGGGGGAAGAGGGGGGTTATGCCAGGCTTGCATCATTCATGGCTCAGGGGCATAAAGCAGTGGGCTTCATCTGCCCACTACCCCACCCTGCAGCCAGGCCCCAGCCTGTCTTCTCCCCTTGAATGTGGAGCTGTCTTGTTCCTTCTCTGCTAGCACGGAGGGATCTTTCCCCACTTGCTCCTCTGACGGAAACAAAGATCACGGAAGCCGTCAAGTGTGATTATAATCCCTGCCACAGCAAGCAGTGCCCCCTCTCCCCACCCTCCCAGGCACAGCACTGGAGCTGGGTGGCATCTCTTGCACTGCGCACAGCCCCGGGGAGCTGTCTGTCAGAGGAATCGCGCTCGGCCTCCGTGCAGAGCGCGAGAAAATAAACTTTCGTCTTTCACGCTTAAGATCAGATGCAAGATTAAAGGCAATTGGGAAAGGCAAATGTGCTGATCTGATGGAGCAGGGGCTGCAGAGGTAGGTGGCCTCATCGTATCACTCATCACACTGACCCCTGTTCACTCCAGCCCCACGGCCCTCCAAAGGCCTGTGCCTTGCCATGGCCGCACAGATGCTCAACTCTGCCCCTAATGTGGCCTTGCCAGTGCCTCCCCTCCATGCGTGGACCCCCTGCCACTGCCTGACCCTGGCTTCCCTTGATCCATGACCTCTCAGCCAGACACTCCCATCTGTCCGTGCCCCTCGCCAACCCTGTGGCTGATGCATCCCCTCTGCCTCTGACGCCCGCTCCTCTCTGCTCCGAGCTCTGTGTCCGGTGCTTACCTTAGCCCTGTGTTAGATACCTGCCCTGTTTCCCCTTCACCCCTGACCCCACCTTCATCCCATTTGGCCCCGTCCCTACATCTCCCCTCCACTCAACCGCATGCCCTGGGACAGGGCTCACCACCCATCTCCCCAGCAAGCGCAGGTGGCCCTCAGGCTGGGTGGATTGGCACCCGCTCCTTTTTCTTCAGTGATTACCAGCTCTGGGGTCACTCTGCCAGGCGTGCTGTTTATACTTTTTACCCAGCAAAAGTCCTTTTCAGGGAAGGGCCAGGCAAACACAAAGCAGCTCTTAGCAGCTCCTCCGTTCCAGCCTCTTTCCCCCTCCTGTGCTGTATCTTCTTGACAAATCCTGTTATCAAAGCTGCAACCCAGAGCAGGGCAGCAGCTCCCTTGACCTCCCTTTTCTGTGGCTGGGAGTAAATGCTGGCAATCCAAACACCTGACAAAGGCACTGACTGGAAGCGCCCCTGCCTGGAGCATCCTCAACTGAAGAGCTCGGTGCCCTTTGAGTGCTGACGTGCCAGCCCTCACTGGCCGCCTGCACAGCTCAGAGGTTATTGTTATGCTTGGAGAGGGCTGCAAATCTGAGTGATGAGTTTTGTGGTGCTGGCCCAGTTGCCTGAATGGAGCGTGCATCCATTGCTCGCTGTGGAGCTGCGTGCGTTTGTCAGGTGGGGTGTGGGGTGGCACGGTGTGGTACCATGGGCTGAGGGGCACTGACAGGTCTTGGAAGAGGGCAACTGGTGATGAATCAGAAACCAGCAGTGCTGGGCTGGTGAAAAAGTCAAAAAAAGTGCTTGGAGTTGCTGGGACAGAGTCTTATAGGGGTCTTGCTTCTGCCCTGGAAAGAGCATCTGCTGAAGTCTAGGAGAGCAGGAAAGGGCAAGGCAGACAGCAAAACAGGAGGCATCACTCAGGTATCATGCAGAGGCCACGGGCACAGGAACGAGCATGGTGACAGCACCGGAGTCCCTTTCAGGATAGCTGGGGCCTGAGACAGGCTCATCTGAACTGTGCCAGCTGCCCAGCCAGACAAGGGTTTGCTGCCCTGGGCAACTTCTGGGTCATTTAACGATGTTGATAAGGGCCTGGAGATGTGTGTAGCTGCTGCCCCTTCGGAAAGGGAGCAGGAGCTCTCTCATGCAGGTGTTTGTGGCACAGGCCTGGTGGAGTGGCAGCTGACGGCCTCGGGCAGGGCCAGCGGGACACCGATGTCCTCTGCATGCTCACACCGGCCACTGTCGATACAGTCGTCCTTGCGTTTTTATCAGCATTACCATCCAATATTCCCTGGCCGCTTTGTCTTTGCTTTGCATTTTATCAATATGACTGGCTCATCCTCCAGTCCCCCTGCATGGGTTTATTAATATTGCCCTCTGATCTGTGGGTAGCAGCTGCTCTTTATATTCCAGCCCCATCTCCAGCTCCTCCAAGCCCAGTCGCCATGTTTAATTAGATTTTCCCCTTGGCTCAGGCAAACACAAATTGAGCTCCTGGTATCTCTCTCCTGTGCTGAAGCTAGTGCCTGGCCAATGCAGACTGCTCCCTCCTTGATATTAATATTCCACCATGGTCCTGTATTCGTCTCCTGGCGAAAAAGTCCAGGGAGCGCTCTGGACTTGAATAGCAGGGAGCTGATTTATTCAGTGAACCTCTTTATGTAGGAACAGGGCACAACCTAGGACCAGACAAGGACAGACTGTGCCCATCTCTGGGAGTCAGGATACTCGGGTTCAAGTGTGTTATGTAATGATTAGACATGGAGGATTTGAATCAGGATGCCTGGGTCCTGGTCCTGGCTTGGGACCTTGAGTCCTGGCTCAAGTGTCTAGTGCTTAGACCACCGGATCAGGAGCCAGGGGTCTTGTGTAACAGATGGTCCTCAGATCTGCCATTCAAGTATTCAGTAGCTGTTGCTCTTTGGTTAATAAAATATCTGGTATCAAACAAAGTGTCTGCATTTTTGGTAGTGGATTGACTCTGGCCTGAGATTCTGTTCTTGGACGTGGGTGGCAATATGTCTAGTGACCAGAAGGTGGGGTAAACGTGTCAAGGCTCCTGGGGTCTAGCCCCATGTTTGTAGTTGGAGCAGGGCTCTCGAAGTTAGGATGGCTGGGTCACTTGCTGGGGGACCTTGCATGGACTCATGGGTCCTGACCCTGAAATCAGACTCTAGCAAGCCGTCTGCTTGCCTGAATCAAGGTCTGGTTTCTGTGGGTTGAACCTGCAGCATCAGATGCTTTTAAGCTCTGTGCCTGGCAGCTGCCTTCATCAGGATGGCCTGAATGGCAGGCACTCCTTTCACCAGCAGCAGGAGGAGCATTGCTCAGGGAGGTGCTTGGAGATTGCAGCGTGGGACGTCTTGTAGGACTATGAAGCACCCCCACCAAACCAAGGGGCGGCGGATGTCAGGGGTGCCTCTGGCCAATGGTTGGGAACCTTTCCACGTCAGAGGGAAGGCAAATTGTTTATGCAAAGTTTGTCGGCTCCTTCAGGCATGACGGGAGCTAATGATTGTTCTCTGTGCATCTTGCATCTTTTGCCAATTTTGAAGATTAAAAATCATCCCTGCATGTTGGGGGAAGTGTCTGGCGTCCTTTTTTACAAGGGAGACGTGTCTTGTTTCTGCTGCTGCCCCTCTGGGCTCCTTTGGGCTCTGGGTTTTGTCTGCTCGGGTTTCCTGTCCCGTTCTTTCAAGCTCTCTCTGTTATTCTAGGTCTGCAGGAGTCTGCACCACTGTTTGCAACAGAGACTTATGATTCTGGGTGCCTCGGTTTTGGGGGAAGTGTTCATGGAGGGCTCTTAAAGAGGTCTCCTCTTCACCCACTGCCTTTGTGCACCCTCCACTTGCCCCCCCAAATCTTGGCTCCTTTAAGATGCCTCAAGGTGGTTGCTGAAAATCACTCCTCGCTTGTGGTGGTCTTGGTCTTAACCCAGCGCTCTCCTGCGGCCGCCTTCCTTGCCAGCTGGGACCGGGCTGGGCTGTTTCCGAGGTGGGAGGAGGGTTTGGAGCCTTTGACTTTGGGTTTCGTCGTGCCTGTCTGCTGGGTAGCTGGGCGGGGGGCTGACAGCACCCAGCACTGGTCCAGGCGCCCAGATTGACTTCAATCATATGCACTGTGCTCCTTTCACAGCAAACTGAAGGTGAGCCCCTCGAGTGGGACGAGTGACTCATCTAAATCAACTTCCCGGAGGTGAAAGACTCTCTCTCCAACCTAATCAACAGAAGGTGCTTTAATTAGAGGCTGATGGTTCCTCAAGGACAAGTGTCACTTCACAGCAGGAAAATGGACGTGGGTCTTAAAATAGTCCATTTCTCCAGGCAGGAGGCAGAGCCCCCTGTTGTCTCCAGCTCGGGACCAGTTGCTAAGGCTGGAGGCTGTGGAGACGGGCACCCGTGCAGGGTCCTGCTCCGCGAAGGGGCAGTGCCACCAGCCCTAACAGAGACAAGTGACTCAACGCCCCCCACGGTCATGTGCTACGTTAAATGTCGGCGCCTATAGTAGCACCCAGTGCTCCCAGTTTCCAGTCCAGTGCTCTGCCTACTGGACGCCTAGCACCTCCCAGCAGTCCTGCAGTCAAAGGCGAGGAGTGAGTGGGGATGTATGAAGGATGCTTGGATAAAGCCGAAGAGTTCCCCCTTTCGCAGGCTGGAAGCCCAGTTCCCAGCCACAGCCTCTGGGAACTCTCCAGCTTCAACCCAGCAGGGCCCGAGGAGCTTGTCGCAGGTCGTTTTACACAGCTGCTCCTGCTGCTGCTGATTGTCACACCTAACAGTCTTTAAATTAGCCCCAGCTGGGCTGGCAGGGATGCTCCGCGTGCTCCACCGAGCCAGGAGCTGGCGGCATCAGCGTTCCCAACCGGCCTGGTGCCGGGGCTGCAGCCGTGGAGAGCGGGGAGCGACTGCTGGGTCCTTGCATTCAGATTTGCTTTCCCCAGTTGGGATAAATGGAAAGGAAGGAGCTGGCTGCTGTGCTGCGCTAGGGAGAGCAGATGTTGTAAGGAGAGGCTAGGTAGGTCTGCCTGTCCGGTAGTTTCTTGGTAGTGGGGTCAGCTAAGCATAGTCATTTGTTTTACCATTTTATCCAGGGGCCTGGGTCCCACTGGGATAGGCACAAACACCAACTGAGAGACAGCCCGATGCCCCAGAGTTTACATTGAGAATTATTAACCCATTTTACAGACCAGGCACTGAGGTCTACAGGGGGGAGCTGACTCGCCCGAGGCTCTGTAGTGAAGCGGTGGCAGAGATGAAGCTGGAACATTGATCTCTTGAGTCCTAATCTGTTCCTAGCTGCAGGACTGTCCCCTCTTCCGGAGGTAAGTGAGAGAGGGAAGAGCTGAAGGGAAACAAGCCGGAGCAGAGTGAGACAAGGACGTGCTTTTAAATTTCCTGGGAGTCCCAGCAATTTCCTCCCCCCGCAACCTGAGAAGACAAGCAGGAGGGGAGCATTGCCACTTACCTGGTTCGGTAACCAGTTTTCAGTTTCTGTGACTCACTCCTGTTAAATTTCCTACCTACTGTGGGATTAAAATCCAGTTGTAATGCTTGAGCATCACTGCCTTGAAGAGCATCATCACTTCCAGCCGGAAAATTACATGTCATCCTCTCTGAGAGTCCTGAGGTTGCTTCCAGTTTTGATTTAGTGGTGGAAGAGGGAGGCTGCCTTTCAACACCCATGTGCATAGTGATGATGAAGGACTGTTCAGTCCAAATGTGGCGCCTCCTTCCTCACGACTTTGATCTACCTTCATGTGAGTCATATGCAGCTTAAAGTAAGTTAGTAAATGAGTTCCCAAGTAATGAAATACTTTCCCAATTGCAATGTTACTAATATTACGGGAGCCCCTCGTTCTAAAGCCAAGATCAAGGCCCTCTGACACAGCCACCGTTCAGACGTGATAATGGGACGTCTCTGGCTCAAATGGCCTGCGAGCCAGTTAGGCCAGGCTGAGGAAAGGGAATTACTATTATCCCCATTTTTATACATGAGGAACTGAAGCACAGAGTCAAGTGGCTTGCCCCAGATCCCAAAGGAAATGGGAATCGAACCAAGGCTGCTGGAGTCCTAGATCAAGAAGTTATTCTGGCCGGGTCCTTTCCTGGCCACAGAGCTTCAGTAAGGCAAGCTGGGTTGTGGTCTGGCACGTGTGTGCGCGAGAGAGGCCAAGAAAGAACGCAGCTTGCCTTTCGCACGCGAGGCAGAGTTGCACAGATAGTTAGAAAGCTTTCTCTTTTATGGGCTCCAGCAAGATTTATTGTCATTGCTCTGGCAGCTGAGACAATAAGTAGAGAACCCTGAAGAGTCGTTTTTATGAAGTTTCATGAAAGGGCACAGAGAAGTGGGCTGGGAAAGGGTGGGGGAATTTGGAATAAATCTTGATTTGAGTCCCTGTGGCTTACTGAATGGGTAATAGGAACATATATAACCTCCATCCAGCTTATCCTTCTAACGTTGATTTGGGGCCTTGGAACAGTTCAGGATGCAGCAGCCAGCTGCAACGGCTGTTTCCAGTCCGAGTGGACCAGCGGTCTGGTTCTGCATCACACGGCACTGGTCTAACTCGTTGTTGGCCCCTGGATCTCTGTTCTAGAGAGGATTTGGGTCTGGGTTTCAAGCCTAAACTGTGGGGACTGTGGCAGTAGTTTGCCTTTAGGCATGAGAGTCACCCCTGGGTTGCAGTGGAATGACTCATGACATAGTCCCCTATGGATCTGGGGCTATAGGTTGCCAGGGTCTCCAGATAGATCTGATATCAGCAATGGTCATCACCAAAATGTGCTTGGTGCTGCCTATCTAATGCATGCAACTCAGGTTGCTTTTGACCATATGAAGCCAGTCCTAGATTTCCCCTCCCTCCCCTCTTTAAAGGGTTCATCTACATTAGAAATGAAGAAGTTAAGTGGTTGTCCCCATTTTATTGTGGGGACCGTTATGGTGCTTTTATATTTGTAGAGCTAGCCTCGTATGGAAGGGGACTAAATGACTCTGATATAAGGCACCTTTCTATAGCTGCCCACCCTGGGCATTGAGTTGGTATAATTATTATATGGGTCAAAGGAAACATCGCAGTGCAGACTGAAGCATTGAATAGTATAAAAGCCACATCATATCTTAATGCTGGCCTGTCCAGAGGAGCACTGCTCTGTTTGCTGTTTTGCTCGGGTGAAGTGAGTTACATCTCCCAACTCTGTGCGTGCTGGGTTGGCTTTGCTTACTTTCTCAGACCCTGACTCTTTAACTAAGCAGGCTGCACTCTAACTTTAAATTGACTTTTCTTTTCTAAGCCCTGGGAGGCTTTTCCAAGGCGTGCAGTCTATTCTTTGGGGCTTTTATAAGCCTTTAGTGGCTTAAGACAAAACTAAGTTTGCCCTAATCTCTCATAAAAACATGTAGGATTTTGCCCTTCGATTCCCTCAAGGTCTTAACCCAAGGTTTTTCCTTCGCTGTTGTGTTTGTCTCTAAGATTGAAAGGAAATGCCTCCTAAAATCCTCCTTTTTAACAACCCCAATCCTCAGATAAAAGCAGACATTGGTTAGGGTGGGCATGGGGAGGGCTGTCTTCCTGCGGGACCCGAATTCCCTCTCCCACATTGGCATCAGGAAGAGAAATTGGAGAAAAGGGTACTTGCTCTGCTCCAAGCACCAGCCAGTTTCCCAAGAGCTTGCTTATATGCCATCCAACCTGGAGCACTGGGACCCTGCTGTGCTTGGTGCTGTACAAGCATAGGGAAGACTGTCCCCGACCTGAAGGATCTGCAACCTAACCAGAGAGTTGGGGGTGGAGAGGAAACAGCCCACTAGCAAAACAGTCGGAGGATGGGAAGGCGGTGCAATAGGCATGGTAGCGGTAAAGGGAGAATGGGGGCTATGATGTGGGGAAGGAGGTTGGGATGTGGAGGGTAAAAGATGTGAGCAACCGAGTGGGAGGAAGCTGGAGGGTCTGATCAAGACCAGTGCTTGCACCTTGCAGAGCCTTTAGGGTCAGCAGCTCCAGGCCCCAAAGTGGGGAAGGCCCCTCGGCAGCAGGGCTTCATGGAAGTGGCCTGCCCCTCTTGGCAGTGACAGCTGCTGCAGGGGCCCCTCCAATAGTCTTCCTAGCTAGCCCCAGAGCAGCTGAAGGGGTCCTGGTGCCTGGGCTCTGCCAGGGGGCTGCCAAGAGGGAGGACAGTGGTATTGTGCTCCCTACTCAGAGGAGGAGACTGTGACAGTCTCCAAAGAAATAAAATGCAATTGTGGCCCATGTTCAGCAGAGCTCCTAAGTGTTTGCTTAAATGTGCTGGGGTGCAAGCTCACACCGAGGTGTGTCACTGGGGCAGGGCATACGTTTATAGGTCCTGCAGTGTCCCACACCCCTCACTGATTTGAATGAAAGCCAGTTGCATATTTCAGAGTGACCGCTTCGTGTGCAAGAAACCCCCTGTGCCCGGGTCTGAAATGCAGCCCCTCTGGAGTAGAGTGTATTAATGCTGATGCTACCTCCCAGTCTAGAAAAGCAAGAGTCAATGGCCTGGTGACAGTAACCGTGATGAGAACTGATGCTGCCACGTGCATGCTTGCAAGTCGCAGAGTCCAGGCTCAGTTAGGTGGGAAGCAAACAAAGAAGACCGAAAGGCAAGTTTTATTAATGAGGGCTGGGGGATCGCGGCAGAGATTCTAATTATAGTGAATTGCATCTGATCTGATTATGGTAATAGCCTGTTATGCTTTGTAAGTGGTAACAGTGGACTCTGTTGATGGGTGAAGTGGGATGTTGGAAATCTAGTGAGGCCTTTTCACGCTGCCTTGCATCTAAAGGCAGTTGGTTTAATGATCAATCATTTATATAGCTGCTGTGAATGCTCCTCAGAGCATCACAGGACATGACACGAGCCCAGCCCCAGAGAGCTCGCAGCCAAGCCCCTCTCTCCGCTGTATGTGGAGATGACGAGGAACAGCACCAGACCTGTATCTGAGCCTCCCACGTAACCCTGCCAGGTGATTCCCAGCCCCTTGTGAACTGGGTGTAGCCTAAGTCCCTCTCGGCTCCACAGCCTGTCCCTGGCCTGCCCTGCCAATCCTCTTCATGCCAGGCTCCAGGGCTACCATCCTGAGCCCACTCTGCTTGGCTTGGGCAAAGATAGCCTTGCCAGCCACAGGGGAGAAGGAAGGGAGCAGAGGGGGAAACTGCATTATTAAAGCTGGGATGACTCCCAGTCTGGCTTGGCTATATGGGAGAGACCTTCCTGGCCACCCCACCATGTGCCTTGAGCAAGAGGGCTTGTGGTTTTTCATAGATGTTAGGGTCGGAAGGGACCTCAACAGATCATCAAGTCTGACCCCCGCGCCCCCCCTCCCCCCTCTCTTAATGGGCAACCTGTCTCCGTTCGGTTGTAACCCCTGGTGTTAATGAATAGTCTCTTGCCCGTGGAGTACTGGTGTGCTGAAGTCCTCATTTCCTTTCTTTCACTGTCTTGTTCTACTGCTCTTGTAGAAAACCCTTGCAGGAGCTAGCAGAAAGCTGTGAGAGAAGAAGGGCATGACTGGGCAGCCAGGGCTGGATGTGGGGAAGCTGCCCACGGGCTGAAGGCTCTGCCCCTGCTGTCAGCTCCATGTGGGTCCCTGCACCCATGCAAACCTTGGGGAGTCGCTTGGCTCTGCCCAGGCATGGTGCCTGCCTGGAGCATCTTACCAGTCCAGGACCTGTAACCATGAGCCATGTGTTTGCAGTGTATTTGTTCAGAGCCAGAATGGGACTTTGAACCTGACTGAGGCCCTTCTCTCAGGTGCTGGTGGTGTAAATTCCCCCTATGGATGATTACAACGGCAGCAACAAGAAACCACACCATCTCCAGCAGGTTGCTGCTCACTCGGTACAGAACTGATGGCTGTAGATGCTCAGGACCCGTGGATGGGGTTTGGCACCTGATGCTGAACGATGTATGGGCTGGATGCACAGGCAGGGTCACGTAGGGTTGGGCTCCCACCTGTCGACTGTCATGATTGGGTCTACAAAGCCACTTTGAACTGTGGCTGGGATTCATTCCTTTGGACAGCAGTGGAGGCTTCGAGCAGGTTGGGGATGGTGGCAGTGTCGCTCTGGAGAGCTTTAAGGTGTTGTTGGCTTGGGACAACTGGATGTGGGCCATTGCGGCGGTGCCTGGGCACAGAATGCCGGACCGGGGAGCCACGACTGGCGCTGAGCCCTGCGGTCAGGGGATCTCTCACAGGGAATCGCCAGCTGGGCTAGGAGTTTTTTTCACTTGCTTAAGAGGAGAAGAAGAAAGAAAGGAAGAAATGGAGATGTTCAGAATCCAGCCTGACAATCGGTGCTGTGGCTAGCAAGGAAGTATTTAGCCGGCTGTATTTGAAATGTAGTTTGTGCAGCCAGCACATCAGCTGCTGCAAACACTGGGCTTCCTGTCACTTCCAGACTTTGCAGGAGACTAAGATTTGCGTGCGTTTGCTCTCGGAGAGGAGAGGAAGCTTGGAAGTGGCGCAGGGGAGGGGAATGTATTTATATTTTTGCCGAAAAACAGAGGCGGCAGCAGTTAAGTCGAAGCTATAGTTCAAAGCCACCAAAGCAGAACGTATAAACAAGTCCATCGCCTGAACGACATCTTTGTATCCACGCCTTGTGTATAATTCATGAGGCGGGGAGCGCTGCGTAATTCGCAATTAAGGCTCAGCCAACTAGCTCCATGTTTCCTGTTGTGCGCGCTCAACTTTGTGGTTCCTAGCAAGGAGTGAGACAAGCCTGTCTGGGACAGCCTGTTGGGAGCTGCTGGATTTGCATATTACTAGAGAGCCTATGAATTATGCAGCCACTGGGGCACGGCCAGAGGAATCTGCTGCAAGCAGCCAGCTCCGGAAAGGGTATTTTTTCTTCGGGTTTGATCGCTATATATATATTATTTTATTTTGTTTTTAAATCTCCCCCTTTTTGAAAACGCGCGATCCAGCTGCAGCTGAAGAGGGAAAACAGCCCACGGATTTTTGTAGGCTTCTTGAGTCGATCTCTTTCTCTCCCTACCAGCTAATCCCTTCAGATTTGCCACAGCTCTAACATGACATCGCGAGGAGCTGGCAACCACTTTGAAATAACCCAAGTCCTCTGAATATTTTTGACAGTGGCTTTGGGAGAATGACGTTTTTGGGGAGCTTTGCTGGAAATAGTTGGTGCTAAAGTTTCTTGATGGCTGCGAAGAGTCTTGTAATAAGGGAAGTGGGGGGGAGGGTGTCTAGTTCACAATCTTTGCTAAGCTGAGGTACTTGGGGATTGTCAAATTGCTGTTCAGTTATCTGGCTGCAAATTCTCTCTCCATCTGCTTATACACTCATTGCTATTAATTATTTTATCATCATTCTTTGCGTAGCGATCGCAGCTCAGAGTGAGTCCAGGACCCTGCGGTGCGGGGACTGTAAGGACGCAGAGCAAAAGGCAGTCCCTGGCCCAAAGTACTCGGCCGCCAAGTTTATCTATCTGTCCAGGTGTCTGTCCTTCGTTTTGGTGGGGCGGCTCCCTGCTGTCTTGGGGTAGGTCAAGGGAGTTGGCACTTGTGCCTTCTGTGGATGGGATCCAGAGTAAATGGAGGCAATGGGAAGACTCCCTCCCAGTAGCATCACGCGGTTTAGGAGCAAACCCTGCATTTCTTAGCTCTGCCGAGTCTCACCGAATTCGTTCCAAGGCGAGTCTCAGAAGAACCGTGCGGGACCGGGACTGTTCTCGTGTGCGGCCTCCTGGACCCTCAGACTGCCCCCAGAGGCAGTTACCTGAGGGCGGGGACCGGAGCCCGAAGCCATGGGCTCTCTCGCCTGCGCTACAGCAGAGATGCCCGAGGAGGCGGGCGTAGCAGGCTGCTGCTGGAACAGCTGCTAGGTCACTGTTGCATGTTCGTACATGTGGAACGGGTGCGTGACAACGTGTCATCACGTCCGTCCTCTTCTGGGGAGAAGAGCAGCCATGCGTTCCCCCCATCCACCCCCTGTCTCTCGGTCCATCTATTTCTCCTTTCCATTCATTAACTCAACCATCTGCTCCTTCATTTATCCTCTCTTCCAGTCACTAAATCAGTCCCTGTCTCTACGGACAGGATCTCCCCCCCTCACCCATCTTCTCCCTGCCCATAGCTGCGCCTCTGCTGCTTTTGGAGCAGCTGCATCCCCTCAGCCAAGGCTGGTGTCGGCGTACCTTCCTGCGGGCCCAAGGACACTGCGGTCTGATGCCAGCAAGGCTTTCACTTCTTCGACCACTGGGTGTTGTTGCAAGAAGAAGGATTGCTAGGTAGAGATGGGATCCACCTGACACAGGCAGGGAAGAGCATCTTTGCAGACAGGCTTGCTAGCCTAGGGCTTGAAACCAAGTTTTACTGGGGGATGGAGACCAAAGCCCTGAGGGAAGTGGGTGACCTGGAGAAAGCACAAGCAGGAGGGGGCAACAGGGGAGGTGTCCTCATTCTCCCTGACAAAGTAGAGCAGTCGTCCAGGTACCCCAGGGCCTGTACACAAATGCACCGAGCCTGGGAAACAAGCAGGAAGGACCGGACGTCCTCGCACCGTCACGAAACGATGACATTATTGGAATAAGAGACTTGGTGGGGGCTTGCATGACTGGAGTCCTGTCATGGATGGGTACAAACTGTTCAGGAAGGACAGGCAGGGGAGAAGAGGAGGAGGAGTTGTGCTTTATGTAAAAGAGCTGTGTGATTGCTCAGAGCTCCGGTATGAAGCTGGAGACAGGGCTGTTGAAGTCTCTGGGTTGGGGGAAGAGGGGAGAGGAACAAGTGGGATGTTATGGTGGGTGTCTTCTTATAGAAGAAGATGAGGTGGGTGAGGCTTTCCTCAAACAGCTAGCGGAGGTTTCCCAATCGCAGGCCTTGGTTCTCATGGGGGGCCTCAATCACCCTGACACCTGCTGGGAGGGCCGCACAGCAGTGCTCGGGCAATCCAGGAAGATTTCGGAGAGCTGGGGACGACTTCCTGTGCAAGTGCTGGAGCGGCCAACTAGGGGCCGTGTTGTCCTTGACCTGCTGCTCACAAACAGGCATGAAGTAGTGGGGACTGCAGTAGTGGATGGCAACTTGGGCAGCAGTGACCACAAGATGACTGAATTCAGGATCCTGAGGAAAGGAAGGATGAAGAGCAGCAGAATAAGGACCCTGGGCTTCAGAAAAGCAGGGAACTCTTCAGTAAACTACATCACAAAAAGGAAGCTTACCCAAAGTGGAAATGGACAAATGACTAGGGAGCAGCATAAGAGTATTGCTCGTGCATGCAGGGATGAAATCAGGAAAGCCAAAGTGTAATTGGAGTTGCAGCTAGTAAGGGACATGAAGGGTTTCCACGAGTATGTCAGCAACAAGAGGAAGACCAGGGAAAGTGTAGATCCCTTACTGGATTGGGCTGGTAGCCTAGTGACGGTTGAGGTGAGCGGCTGAAGAACTTAATGCCTTTTTTTTTTTACCTTTGTCTTCACAGGCAAGGTCAGCGCCTAAACTACTGCACCTGGCAGCACAGTTTGGGGAGGAGGTGAGCAGTGGTTAAAAAACAGATCAGGGACTATTTAGGCAAGTTGGCCATTATCTTTGAAAGCTCTTGGTGACCGGGAGAGGTCCCAGATGACTGGAAAAAAGCAAATATAGGGCTCATCTTTAAGAAAAGGGAGAAGGTGTATCTAGGGAACTACAGACCAGGCAGCCTTGCCTCTTTGCCTGGAAAAACTGAGGAACAGATCCCCAATGAATCCATTTCTAAGCACTTGGATTCATCGAGGGAAAGTCATGCCTGACCAACCTGATTGCCTTCTATGATGAGATGACTGGGCTCTGTGGATGTGGGGAGAGCAGTGGATATGATATACTTTGACTTTAGCACAGCTATTGATACAGCATCCTACAACATTCTTGCAAGTTAAGGAAGTACGGGCTGGATGAGTGGACTGTAAGGTGGACAGAAAACTGGCCAGACCATCATCGGGCTCAGAGGGTAGTAATCAATGGCTCAATGTCTAGTTGGCGGCTGGTATCAAGTGGAGTGCCCCAGGGGTCGGTCCTGGGGCTGGTTTTGTTCAACGTCTTCATCACCAACCTGGATGATGGCATAGAGCACACCCTAAGCAAGTTTGAGAAGACACCAAGCTTGGGGAGGGGGGAGTAGTAAATGATATGCTGGAGTGTAGGGCTATGATTTGGAGAGAACTAGACAAATTGAAGGATTGAACCAAAACAAATGTCTCATGAGGTTCAACAAGGACACGTGCAAAGTCCTGCACTTAGGACGGAGCAATCCCATGCACCGGTACAGGCTGGGGGCTGACTGGCTGGGCAGCAGCTCTGCAGAAAAGGACCTGGGGGCTACACTGGACAATAAGCTGAATATGAGCCAGCAATGTGCCCTTGTTGCAAAGAAGGTTAATGGCATCCTGGGGTGCATTGGTACAAGTGTTGCCAGTGGATCAAGGGAAGTGATTCTTCCTCTCTGCTCAGCTCTGGTGAGGCTATACCTGCAGTACTATTTCCAGTTTTATGGCCCCCTCTACCCAATGGATGTGGACAAATAAGAGAGAGCCCAGGGGTGGGCAAAAAAAATCATTAGGGGGCTGGAGCACATGACTGATAAGGAGAGGCTGAGGGACCTGGGCTTATTCAGTCTGCAGAAGAGACGACCGCTGTGGGATTGAATAGCAGCCTTCAACTGCTTGAAGCAGGGTCCAAAGAGGATGGAGCTGGACTGTTCTCAGTGGGGGTAGATGACAGAACAAGGAGCAACAGTCTCAAATTGCTGCAAGAGAAATTTGGGTTGGATATTAGAAAAAAAATTCGCACGAGAAGGGTAGTAAAGCATTGGAACAGGTTACCCAGGTGGTGGATTCTCCGTCCTTGGAGGTTTTTAAGACCTGGCTTGACAAACCTTGGCTGGGATGATCTAGGTGGGGAAGGCCCAGCTTTGAGCAGGGGTTGGACTAGATGACCTCTCAAGGTCCCTTCCAGCCCTAATTTTCTATGATTCTACGACTCGCCCTCTCGTTCATCCTACGCAACTCCAGTTGTGCCCCATCAGCCAGGGTAACAAGAGGAATCAACTACGTGGCCCTGTTAGAAAGGCACGTCCCTCTCATTCCAGCTCTGCAGGAGTGAACTTAGCTGTGGTCCCAGGAGGCTCTGGCCATGAGTGATGATAGTGGCCTTATCTTGTTGCTCCCCCTCCAGCCAGAACAGCCTCCCTGGAGCTGCTCCAGCACCCGCCTTGTGCTGCCTTTGTGCAGGGAAATGTCTGGAGGTTCACACAGAGGTGGCATCGGTGCCCTTTCCGATGCGACGCCTCTATCCACAAACCATGTTGCACCTGGAGACACAGCCAATCCTCCTCCTTAAAATATGTAAGGCCTGACCCTCAGAAAATGGGTCTGTCTTTTCCTTTCTAGAGCACTTGGTCCTTTAGCTCCCACTGGAAAGGTTCATACTCTGGCCCCTGGATGTCCATGCATAGCTGGCCAAGCTGTTGCTCAGTGTAAGTGCTTAGAAGCATGCAGTGATTTCAGGCCCAGCTGACCTCATGCAAAGCTATCTCCACTGCCCCCTCCACCAGCACTTTCCAGGTGCATGGTGGAAAATGGTTGATAGGGCTGGGAAGCAAAGGAGCACAGGTCTCCATCAGAGGTGTAGTTCATAGTTCCTCTCTTTCAACATCCTCCCGGGGGCATTTGTCTTGCAGTCTTCTCTCCAAAGCTTCCAAAGCAAACTTGCTCACTTGACAAGGCAGCAGATGCGTTTCCTAGCTCTCGGCTCTGAAGATCCCACGCGGGATCCAGAAATCCAGCTGTGCTCCTTCTCGCATCCCAGCGTTGGGCTGGAATGACACCTGCAGATGTACACGCCTGTGGTTCTGACCAGAGACTCAAACTCCTGGAATAAAGGCCGTGCATCAGGAGCCAAGTATGGTACAGTAGCTTGACTCTGCCTTGGGGGCACAGACAGAGGGATACATACCCTGGTATCAGTTACCAGGGTTTCATGCTGATGTGAATTGCTCTGGGAGTGGGAAGGGGCAGACGTGGGGCTCCCTGGGGTAGCTGACAAAGTAGGGGGCTATTGCTGGGCCTTGGCACTGGGTGTTGGGGAAACGGGCAATGGCTTGTTGGGCTTTAGCAAACGATTACTTAAGATGCATGTGGACAGACAACACCTACACTGATGTCGCTGCCACCAGTGATGCTTTAATCCTCATTCTTTCACAGGCAGGTCCCCAGTGGACTGGGCAAAGTGACCCTGGTTGAAGGGCATGTGTTTATCCACCACTACATCTTGCATCAGCGTGATGCCAGTTGCTCCCATATAGATGTGCCGTCTGTCCAGACTTGTGAGGCATGGATGAACTTCTGCACTCGGGATGCTCTATGTTGCAGCCAGAACAGATAGACTGGCACCTGACTGCCGTGGCTGAGGCTCACTTTCTTACCCTCTCCACCTCCTGGTGTGCCTCTGCATTCGTTTCTGTGGGTTCAGTCCTGGCTGCAGAGCCCAGGTGTGAGCGTGTTTGCAGTGGGCTGGACTCGATGACGCAGCACTCCCGTGGAACTGGCCCGAGTTGGAAAGTGGGTCAGTTAAATTTGGTTCTGGATGAGGGCCGTGCCCAGGGAGGTGATGCGTGCTCTGTGCTTAGTTTTTGTCTGGCTATAGAAACTTCCCATCCTCTTTCCCCTTTATTTTTAAAAGGAAAATGTTAAAGGAAAGGGCTTCAAATGGAACCGGCCCTCGAGTTAGCTTTTAAAAATCCTGCTGCTTCAAGGTAATATTATCTCTCTCTTTTTTCTCTGGAAAGGCCCCTGAAGTCCCAGTTTCCTTGGTCTCTGGTCCTGGCTTTGTTCCCTCCAACTCACTTCACCCTGGGCTTTCTCTGCCAGGGTGACCTCCCTCCTCCTCCCAAGCCCTGTGGGTCTGCTGTGCTGCACTTCCCCAGCTGCCTTCCTTTCAGTGGGAAGGCTGGGGCAGGGACGCACGTGTCCCACTGCTCCTTCCCGCGTCCTAGCTCGTGCATCATTCCCTGTGACTATCCCTAGTAGCTCACTTTGGCTTTCCCACTGCTCTTGCACTCCTAGCGACTTGGAGCGAGCAGGGATCAACCAGAAAGGGCCACAGGAGCTGCAGGTCAGTTGCTGCAGTCTCCAGGCTGGATCTGAACCAGCAGCATGGAGAAGAAAGGCTCCGTAACCCAATACCAAGCCAGCCTCCTCCTCCCTGCACCATTGAAATGACCAGCTGGGCTGGTGACAAACTTGCTCCATGGCTGTCACGACACATCGCCTTGCACTGGCAGCAGGGGTGCAACTCGGACTCTCCCGCTCTGGTAGCCAGGGATGGGAGCTTGAGCGGAGTTGCTTTTAGTGCCGTGCTCCCACAGCTCTGACCCCATCTAGCAGAGGGCAGCAGTGCACACAGGCACTAGCATCCCATTCATTAGCCAAGGGCCAAGCATCTTTGCTCTTCCAGTGTCCTTCAAACCAATGTAGAGACTGGAAATACCTATGCTATTGATTTCCCCCTGGCCAGGCTGCTTGTCTTGGCAGTCAGCAGGGCTGCTGTGGCAGGCAGCTTGGACCTCCATGCTTATCTAGGCTTCCTCTTGTTCTTGCAAAGATTTTTCTCTCTCTTCCTCAACAGTCCACAATCGGATGCAACTGGTCGCTAGGAACGGGCCCCTCTTGCACTGTAGTCCCATGCAAAATAGCCGCTTAGCCTCCCTGCTTGCCTGCCAGCCTCCTGTCTCTTCCAAATGCGCCTCTTCAGAAATGTTGAAAGCAAACCCGGACTGAAGCAAGACGTGATTCCATCCCAGCTCTTTGGACAGACATGCCAGCCGCTGGTTCCCTCGCTCCAGCTTGCAGGGGGCTCCGAGCTGATTAGAATCCGGGGGAGGAAATTGGAAGCTGCCCGTTCGGGAGCTGCAGTGCGGAGAACGGCGAGCGCCCACTTTCACCTGCTTCCCCGTTATCCTCTGCTGGCCAAGTCACGGGGCCTTGCCCTTCCCTGCCTTAACTTTTTTCCCAGTCGAAGGAAAGGTTAGCTGAGATCACACAGCCAGCCGGAAGCCCAGATTCCAAGTCCCTGGGGCTAATTATGGAACAACATTAGATAAAAGTCAACATATGTTGTAAAAGGCACTATGTATCACTGCCTGACAGCTCTTAACAATATGCTCATGTAACAGCTGTCAGACTGCAATGCTAGAAAATGAGTAATATGTTGATTTATGTATATCAGATCTGCCCTTACATTCCCCAACAGCAACACAAAAAGCTCCTCTACTATCAGCTTTGCAGGGGTTGGAGAAGAAGTTGTTTCTTGAAGGTGGTTTTGGAGATGGCCTTGGCTTACCTCTCTTCCGTCAGCTGTTTTGCTAGGGTTTTCATCAAGTCCAGGCGTGAGTGAAAGCAGGGACTGGCAGATCCAGACCAACTGCATGGGACCAAATAGACTCACCTGGGGGTGCCTGTGAAAATTATAGAGATTATGGGAGCAGTAGCCAGTAAGGTTTAAATTCCACCCTCAGATGTACCCACCTCCAAGCACTAAGCTCCATCTTCTTCAGAGCCACCCTGCAAGGAGTTGAAGGCTGCTATTAAATTCCCAGGGACCTCAGTTTTCTCTTCTCCAGACTAAATAAGCCCAGTTCCCTCAGTCTCTCCACATCATGCATGTGCCCCAGCCCCCTCACCATTTTCATTGCTGGACTTTTTCCAATTTGCCTACCTCTTTTCTATAGTGGGGAGTCCAAAACTGGACACTACTCCAGAGGTGGCCCCCTCAGAGCCAAATACAGGGGAAGAATCACTTCCCTTGATCTGCCGGCATCGCTCCTAATAATGCAACCCAGTATGGTGTTATCTGGCTTTGCAGCAAAACGGTCACCTTGTCCCTATTCAAGTCAATAGCCAAACTCCACCGTGGAGCGGACTAGGGTCCACGATGCTCCGTGTGGATCTGAGGGCTGGTGCTTTCCGCTAGCTTCTAAAAAGCAGCGTTGCCTTTGGGGCGCATTGTCAGCCTGCAGGATTTGCGCTGCAAATACAAGCTCGGTTATGATGCGACAGGGCTGCCTTCTGCCATGTACTCTGCATCCGCTGAGACCCAGCTTGTGGGGTTGTCATGATTGCGCCTGACTGTAGTGGGGAAGAGGCAGGGTAAGCTGCTGGTAAGATTGCGGTGGGGCTGGTCAGGCTTCGTTGTTGGCTTTTGTGCCCTTTGAAAGAGGGAACACACGTCTTGTCCAGTGCGGCCTTAACAACCTTGAACTTCCATGCCCCTTGTTGGCTTCCACCTCCACAGGGAAGAAGACTCCTGGCTGCCACAGGACCACATCCTGTTGTGCTGAAACTTAGTTCTGTGTCTCAGCTTTGCCATGGTCAGGACATTATTTCCTCCAGTGTAAAGCTGAGGACTTGTTTGTACCCTCATCAGATGGGACAATAACCTATTTTACTGGGATGTCCCATAAGATTAATGACCAGGGTTTTGACTTCTCTGTGGAAGAATCCTCTTCTGTCAGAGGCCCTGGTGGAGAGCTATGGGTAGCCTTTAACCACCACTGCTGATAGCACAGCTCCTAAATATTCTCTCTCTTCATGTACCAGGATGTTACCCCCACAATACGCAGGTATCCTCTTTCCTTCCCACTGCCTCTGTCAGCGACTTGAATGCTGGGTATGGAAAGTTGGGCTTGATGTGCTGGAAAGACAAAACCCAGCTTCTCTGCAGGTTTTTCCATTCCAGGTCAGGCTGGGGACATGTGTTTCCATTTCACAGGAATTTCCTACAGTCAAAATTATTCTAGTCTGAAACGGATCAAAGCCCAAATATCTGAGAATTCCCACAAAACAAAATTCTGAAGGAGAAGAAAAGATTCCTTTTGGGTCAATGAAGGAAAATACCATTAAAATTAAAATGAGTCTTTCTGATTTTTTTTTTTTTTTTTAAGCATTAAAACAGCATAATATAAAATAACTGAAGCGATTGTTTAGAAAGAGAATGGAGCGTGTTGAGTTTCTGACCTCAAAAGAATCCTGTTTCAATTATTTTATCTCAAAGAAATGTTCATTGAAACTGGGATGTTCTCAGACAGGTGTAATAATTGTATCAGTATCATTTGATACCACTAGAAGCTGTTGTAACATAAATGTTATAGCTGCAGTAAATGTAGGAAAACCATGGCAACTTTTAAGGCTGTTTCCTTCAGGGTCAAAGTTAGAGGGAGTTAGCCAAGTCGTATCACTACAGGGTGGCCCAGACATAACAGTGGGGTCCTAATAGCGGGCTCTTGAGTGGCAGCTCTTCCTTAAAGCCAATAAATGGACATTTGTTTGTAGCATTTTGCTTCCTGCAATGAAGCATTTGCGGATGGCCAAAAGGTAGTGAGCTGGAGCACAGCTGAGCAGAAGCCTCCCATGCCACCAGGTAGGGTGCAGAGAAGTCTGGAGGCAGCCGTTCAACCCGGGAGTTGTCCGAAGAGCCCAAGGGCGAGCACACTTCCTAATGGGATTCAGGGTAGGCAAGTGCTTAACCGCTGCTGAAACCCCCACTTTGTCAGCTGGTGACTTGTGTGCAGCCTGTGAATGGCAGTTGGAAAGGCTCAGGCTGTGATTAAGCTCAGAGCCAGAACTGCGTCGGACCTCTGCCAGGTGAGGAGCAGCGGGGGAACCTTTGCCACCGGCTGTCAGCAACGGGGCCTGTTCCTAGCAGACGCCGGGCCTCCGAGCATCTGCCCGCCTGAGCTCCTTCCCATGTTGCGTGCACCCAGGTACCCTCCCGAGTGTTTCTGGGAGTCCGGCTCCACTCCTCGCCTAATGTGCAAAAGCCGTGTTTGCTTTGCTGGAGTTGACAGGTCTTTCTAAGCATTTGGAGCGGACTTCTTCTTTTGCACTGGGCTGACTGGGGGATGTGGCACTTCCCTTTGTTCAGCTCTCTCTGACTTAATTACTGCTCTGTCTGCTTATTAAGCCATTTAATGGAGCAAACTGGTAGCCATGCACTAGCCTCAGCCTTGCTCCTCTAGCTTGGGGGGAGATCCTGCGTGCAGCCAACAGTCAGAACTACCTACAGCTTAATGACCGCTTGGGGAAAGCCTTGAGGCTGATGGGGGCTCTGAACAGCAAACTGGGTTTGGGAATGTAGGGCCTAGTAAATCCACCTCCAGCTTGAAGCCAGTGCTTGGTTCAAACACTGAGCCGAGCAATCCAGTGCTTGTTTGCCGCAGCATCTCGCCCTTTGGAAACGCTTCCTCCTGGTCCTGCCTAGCCAGACACTGATACCTTGAAGCACGAGGGCTCCTCTCTTGGTGTGTACGTGTATTTTTAATCCTTCTTATCATCTTTCTAGGTGATCTCATTCTCCAAACTGAGCAAGGAGATGGTCTCTAGCAGGAAGACACGCTTGAAATGGTCTGAGCTGACCTCAGGACTTGGTTCAAGACACGGCTCGTGTCTCTCTTGTGATAGTCTTTCGGAGGATCCTCTTCTGTCCTCTTCCACTATCCTTGACAGCTCAATCCTTCCCTTCTATTAACTGTATTGCCATCAGATTCATTATAAAAGAAGTATGTGTGTATCTATATATATATGTATCTATATATCTCTCTCACTAATCAGACCTCACAAATGATGACGTATTGGCCTGAAAGTCATGTGGGTTTGCTTTTTTTTTTTTTTTAATTAAAGATTTGTGGTTGTTTCCCTTATTTATTTTTGAGCATTTTAAGGTTCATTTGAGCAGTGTGTATTTCAAGCCTTCTCTTTATGCTTCTCGAATAGTTACGGAGAAATCAGTGGTTTTGGATGTGTGGGTGGATCCCGCCCAGTCACACGACTCCAGGGCCAGAGAAAAGCACCAAGTACCTTGCGATCTGCGATAAACTTGTGAGGGTTCACAAAACTGCTTGCACGGTGCACCACAACTTAGGAGTCAGTGTTTTTAAATGGCTGAGCGCTCATGTTGCCTGGAGGTCATGGAGGCAGGAAGGGTCTGGATCTACAGATGAATGCCTTGCTTTGATATTTCTCAGTGTCCAGATTTAAGACGTGGCCTCACCTCTCTCCTTTTTCTTAAGATTTTGTTTCAAACAGTTGCATTGCAAGTACCGGCTTAAATTATTAAAGCTCCCAAGAAAGAGCCTCTAGTTTTACTTTTAACCACTGTCTATTCGTGGTCTATTTGACTGTCTATTCGTGTTTGGAGCATCAAAACAGACAAGCTCATTTCACTTCCTCTCTCCATCCATTTTGGTTCCTGGCTCTCCCCGGAGCACAGGTTTTCCCAGGCCGAAGCGAAAGAAGCAACTTCTAATGGACCTGTTTATCTCCATAAAATTCAAAACGAGCTGGAAACGGTTGCGTCATGTGGTAAAATAAACATCCCCCCACACCTCACAACACGTTAATGTTGCAGCACTACAAAACCATAATGGCAAACTCCATTTGCTGAGCTGATGAGTGGTTTTGGAGCTAAGCATTCAGAAAAACCTCACACAAAACTAAACAAACCAAGGCTCCACTGTAATTTGCTTTTTACAGAGTGATATTTAGCAGCCTCGGCATATCCTCTGCTTCCTAAGTGAATATATTTTATTTTTCTAATACATATTCATTATTCACTGCCTTGTTTCCATACTCAGATTTCAGCTTCTTTGTCTGATTTCTCTTGGGGATTCTTTTAATATGTAGATTCTGTATAAATATATATATGCATATGGCTACATAATTATCCAGCGCTATTGTATTTAATTCTAAATATAACTTTAAAATTCCCCAAACAAGGACTCTATTTCAAGGTTTGTGTTTATGGATTTAGGTTTTGTTTTTCCTCCTTGTGGGAGCCTGTTTTATCTAGCATTGTTTCGATGTGGACTCTTGCTGGACATCTCCCAGTCAGTGTTGCTATATCCCTTTTGGTTCGGTAGGAGTTTGAATTCAGTTTCGTCCTCTTTCCAAAGGCTGTAGCCCCGGGCCAGTCGCTTAGGCACTGACCTGCAGTAGGAATAGCTTTTTTTTATATTCCACAGATAACTGAGCAAGAAAACTGTCTTCCAAACTCCACTGGAAACGTTTACTTACCTAGGAAGGTCCCAGGTAAATCTCTGACTCGGCTTCCACAGGGATGGTGTCATGGGGATGGAGAGAAACACCCTGACAGTTGGATTAAGAGCAAGTCCTCATCTGTTGCCTTGAAGAAGCAGCTACCTTGTGATATGCTGTGGACAGACCTTGTCTACTCTGGTGTAATGTTATGTCTTATCATTTTGGGGTAATTCTCCCCAAGATTACATGATGCAAACTGTATCATCTGTCTGCTACATTTCCACAGAGGTCTGCCTGTCCCATGGACAGGTTTGCTGCTCCTGAAGTGGCCAGGAGGAAATGGCCATCGAAGGGCCAAAAGCATTTATGTATTTTATTTTATTTTTTTTTGAGCTGGGGATTTGTCAAACCTGGAAATGACGTGAACAATGAAGGGTGCTGGAAGCAGACTTGGGGGTTCACCATGGGGGTTTTGTACAGCCCTATTGCTTGTAAAGCAAGTCATTGCTTTTGGGAGAGAGTTAGGGTTAAGATATTGATTCCCTGATAACCATGGCAATCCAGTGAGAAATCAATAAAACAAAGGTCTAATTTAATTTGTTTGTATTGTCCCACTGCTGGAAGACTTGGGAAGGTTTTTGTAAGAAGTAAGCAGGAGATAGTTTGGCTGAGGGGGACCATCCTTGGGGTTGTCAGGTTGAGGTGACAGCAACAACAGGTTAGGATTTTCAGTCACTCAGCACCGTCCCTTTTAAGCTTGCTGCAGCTTGGGGGCTGTGGGGGAAGAGAAATGAGGGAAAACTGACCAGAGGAGAACGTCTGACCGACAAGTAGCTATTAGTTTGTCGCTCCTTCAGCACAGCAGGAGCGGATGCCCAGGGCAGGCAAAGGATAAGTAATTGCAAATGTGCAGCTGGAAATCTAGCTGGAGCTGATCCACATGCTTAATCCTCCAAATTTCTTTCTGCATCCAGATCATCTGCTCAGCTCTTGCCCTTTTGCAAGTGGTGGTAGCTGCCACTGCCTCTGTACATACAGCGGGAATGCTGCTGTCCGTGAAAGGTAGCCAGATGTCTTGAAGCACATAAAAGTTGAGATTCCTCTATGGTCGCTTGCCTTCATCTATGTGGGGTGATGGACCTGCCATTTTACCTTAATGCGGCTGTCTCTTAGTGCTGCGCAGCACCTGGCACCCAGCCTCCATGCTGGTTTCTGCCCATTGAACAAGAATGGCAAATTGAGAGTGTGGAAAATGACAAATGACGTTTGGTGTTCAGCTTTTAACACCTGTTTTTTGGTTTGGGTTTTTCAAAAAAAATTTAGGTGTTTTCTTTCTTCTTCTTTTTTTTTTTTTGTCAGCTGGGGCCTGATTTTTCAGTCATGTACTTTCACTTCTGAAATTGAAACTCCTTTTACAGCATCTCCAGGTGGCCACCCAGACTTGGGAATTGCTTTAAAATAGGCCGGTCCCCCCCTCCTCCCCCCCGCTATTGGGACTGTGTTTTCTGTCCAAGTCCCACAAATCAGTGCTAACATCTTGCAAAATGCAGTGTTCATGGCTTACAAGTTCCCAGGGTAGAAGAGTGAAACCAAACTAACCAATCAATTTCCCATTTTATTTCTTGTCAGTTTCCTGGTTTTTGTGCAGTGGCACCAATATTACATATTTTTTTAGGTTCAAGGTTGTCAGTCCACCAGAACATCCCACCCCACTCCTGCTGCCTGCAATGTTATTTTCATTTGAACCGTACTAAACATAAATCAAGAGGTATAGCATAGTCATCACTTATGTCATAGTGCTGCAAGCTCCCTCCATGCTTTGCCCTCACGTGATGCCCTTGTAAAATCTGACTGTAGTGGCAAGATCCACCTGTAACAATTTAAGTAGTACTTACTGCTGTATGAAGGCTGAACAGTGTTATGTTGAACAACAAACACAAAAAAAATCTATATCATTGCAACAGACAAGTACTTCGTCTTGTTGGCTAAGTAGTATATAATAAGGGTTGTATTGCGTCTGTCACAAGGGCTGCTTTGTGTGTTGAATGAAAGGTGAAGACTTCTGTTTGTGGGATCAGGGCCTGTCTTTAGAGACTGTGTCAGTGGCAAATGCTTTTTTCCATGCTTAACTTATGTAGGTGAACAACACCATCGATTTCAATGAGTACCTCCTATAGAGCAGACTCCCATGGGACTACTCGGGTCAGACCCTTTAAAGCATCTGTGTGCAGGAGCAGGAACAGAGCTGCGTCCACTATTTTGTTATGGATGATGGAGTCCCATAGCCCATGAGGCATTCTTTTGTGTTAAGTAGAGATAAACTGTAGTTATTATTGTATCACCAGTGTGCCTATATTGTCACCAAGAATTGGTCATATACCAGGAGGGCTGACAGAGAATTTGGAATCTGATTTGCACATGGATGGGAAGGAAAGGGGTAGTTGTTTAAAGTTTTGTATGTAGAAGCAAAACAATATCTTGTATGACTGGCCTTTTCTGAGCATTGTTTTATAGTCATGCAAGTCAGAGCTGGAAGAGAGTTACAATATACCATAGTAAAATGTTCAAAAGTGAGTAAGTGATTTAGGAGCTTAAATTGCACAGGCTTTGCATGAGACTTAGGTTCCAGAGTACCTTATGTCACCCTGGAAAATGGGGCTTGCATTCCTAAATCACAGGGGTAACATTTTTTGACAGTGCCTATATCATATTGTTACCTCTGCAGAATCCTATGCATGTTGGCACTTCTATTCCCTATGGCCACAGTGCATCCCAGTTACCTTTCCAACTCTCTGGCAGGGGAGGGGAAGGAAGCCCCAAAGCGATGAAGTGACTTATGCAAGTTCTCACAGGAAATCTGTGGCAGAAAGCAGTTTGGACCCCAGATTTTGCAAGCCCCATCTCAGCTCCTTAATCACAAAGCTGCGTCATGCTCTGTCCTTCCTCCCTCACCGAGTCCTGTCTCTGAAATAAGCAGCATCTTCCTCTTGCTCCTTTGGAAATGCCAGCAGTGCCAGTGAAGGAAGTCTTCAAGAGGAGACTGGATAGACACCTTGCTGGGATCATTTGATTTTGGCAGTATTCCTGCCCAGAACAGAGGGTTGGACTTGGTGATCTTTTGAGATCCCTTCCAGCCCTTAATTTCTATGATCAGCAGACAGAGCAGGGTGCTGGTGGTGTCAAATGTGCAGCAAACATGAAAACGGTCAATTTGCAGTGTAAAGAGATGCAAGATCAATATTAAAACCCTGATCACACATCCTGGGGCAGCTGCTAAGGGACAGCACCTCCTGTTCTGCCCAGGGCCTGATACTGAGTGCAGTGGGACCGTTCACGGAGGCTCAGGCTAGGCTATTTCTGGGCATGATGGAAGAAACAGGCCTTACAACCCTGTGCTACCAGCAGGAAGCCATGTCGGCCACCCGATGATGGTGTAGCTACCCTTGTGAACTCAGTGAAGGAGCAGGGCTCAGGTGACAGGCTCCCATGCTTCCTAGCATCCCAGACTGAGGGGTTTCCTGCACTTGAGTGCTGGGAGGAAATCCTAAAGAGACAGACCTTTACTCTCTCCTCGGTGGGGATCAGGACAGGCAGGCACTGTGGATGTAAACATTGTGCAAACATTACCCCTCAGACATACTGAAAGCTTGGTGTCCAGAGCCCTGGGCTTCTCTGCTGAGGTACTTGCTGCTTGGGATGGTTTTCACTGGAGAAGAGACTGTGCCCCTGTTTCATACAAACCCCTCAGCAGCTGGTACTAAAAGGCTGGTGGTGTAGCACTAGAATAAGAGTTGTGTGACCTGGGTTTGGATCCTGACATGGCTACAGCACTCCCTGGCATGGGTCACTTCACCTCTCTCTGCCTCAGCTCCATGATGTTAGGAAGAGGGGAGTGACAGTGTCTCCCTTCTGGCACCTCCTGTTCTCCAGGACCCGGCTTCTCTCTGCTTATATCTGGACATTGCTTTGGTCAGGCCCTGACCTTGGCTGAGACCTGTAGTTGCTGCTGTCCTTCTCAATATCCCTATGTTGCCTTCAGCCAGGCTCTAAATGGGTGGTTAGGGCTGGTTCCCCATTCCTGAGCCCCTGTGCCATCTGGCCGACAGTTCAGCTGAAACTCGCTGAACTGTATTTAGGTGGATGGGGAAGAGGGACAAGGAGGGAGCTTACCCGACTGAAGTCATTCTCCCCACTCTATAGAAGGGATATTTGCTTCAATTAGCCAGTACGTGCTAGTATGGCAAGAGCAGCCCTTTCAAGAATTAGTTCTCGGTACTCTGTCAATTATGGTCTGCAAATCTGGCATGGTAATTAAATGCCAGCTGACAGTAAATATCAAACTGCTCGGGAGCTGTTGCGAAATAGAGACAAGTGGATTCCGTGCGCTTGCTTTGGTAATTTGCTTTTTAATCTTTAATACCATTTAAATGCAGAGAGGCAGGAGCCAGCCTGGCATGGCTGAGTCGGGGCATTCGGATGAGATGTGGTAGCACATGATTCCCTTTAGATGCTGGGAGGCTCAGCGGAGCTGAAGCGGTGGTTTCATGAGTGGGTGGGCCTTAAGGAAAAGCGCTGTGTGTGATGCACCAGCAAGGGCTCTGGGGCTGGTAGTGTGAGCTCCACTAAGCCGTTGTCCCCGTGCCAGAGTCTCTGGGTGAGCAAAGATCTTGGCAGCTCTTTGATCCTTCTTCCCAGGCAGTGAAGGCACTGGGACAGGAGGCACGGGAGAACCCCAAATCCCAGGTCCCACATGACAAGTCTCACCCACTCCACCTGATGCTTGTCAGGAGTTCTCAGGGCCTTTGTACTAGCTCCTCAGGCCTTTCTCGTTCTCTGTTTCAGCCCCACCGGGGGCCCAAGCTCTTCCTAGCAGGAGCTATTCAGTGTAATAGCGGCTCTTCTCCCAACAGCACAGCTGTGACTAATATGCACACAACTCCTGCACCGGACACTATATTTCCAAGGAGTCTTGACATGAGCCTTCTGTTACCTTCCAGACACACCTCCTGCACTTGTACCTAGGGTCTTTGCATGGCTCTAGCTCCCTCGGGGCATCTGAAGCTGTACGTACAGCCCCTCTACGTACCAAATTCTCACCTGGGTGCTTTGGAGTCTCTCTCACATACACTCTGCTTGTCGCTAAGCCTGGGTGGGACTGGAAGAGAAGAGAGAGAAACTGCAACAGCTGAATTATTGGAGGTCTGGGAAGGAATATGCATGTGCATGGAAAAATAACAACATCGACACAAAGTTGTCTAAAACAAATATTTCCATCCCTGTAGGAGGCAGCGGGGCTGACTGGAATGCTAACACTGCTCCCATTTGCATCTTTTAAATAGGAGCCGATAAAAGCAAATACTCCACTACAAATAATTATAATATTTTAATTGCATTTCTTCAGGGCTTTTGTTTTTTTTTTCCAGGAGACAAAGACTGTTGTAAACTGGAGAAAGAAAAAAAAAGTCCCTGCCAGTCTCATTTCAGTGGAGCTTGCAAATATGCCGGCAGTGGTACTGCTGGGCACCTTTGATCACTATCATGGTCCCCACAACAGCCCTCCGGCCCAGAGGGTTCAGTGCCAGGCAGCTCCGGTTCTGAGTGACAGCACCTTGTTTTCTGGCATGTCAGAGTGCTGGCAAGCTGATCACGAGTCCTGGAGTCGTAACGCCTCTTTGCCTTACTTTCTTCTTCTGTAAAATGGGGGCATTAGGCTGTAGTGCTCTAGGAAATGTTGCTATTCATTAACCCCGGCAAAGTTCCTTGAGTGCTTAGGAAGTAGGTCCAAGGTATTATCACTGCCTCTGGAAGGTGCTCTAGTAAGGTCCAGTAGTTTGCAAAGGGCTAGGAGCTGCTGTCCTTGTCCTTTTCTTGGGACTTCTCCAGCAGTCCAGTCTCCTGAGCTGGGACCTGCTCTTAGTGGCAAAAGTCCAGCGATGATGAGGGAGATGCGTCTTACTGCACCTACACTTGGCCGTCCTGTTATCCCAGCCCCTTCCAGAGGTGCAGTCAGCAATGGGACTAATGGCACTCGCTGTTCTCTCTACCCTCTTGTCTGTCTCTCTCTTTTAATCAAGGGAGAAACAATACAAGAGCACTGAAGCTCTGCTCTGCTGCGGGGTCTGTGGGTTTGAAGGCAGAGTCATTAGAAGCATTTTCTGCATGTGGACCAGAAGGCTTTGGATGGCGTTTTGGTCCTGAGGGGATTCATTCCCTGACTTCATGCTGGCCCTGCTCAAAGGTCTCTCCTTGGCTGTGCTCAGCAACTTGTGCCCAGATTGTGTCCCTTACACAGGGACACAATCATCAGTCTCAGATGATTGCCACTATTAGCTGTGCCTCTGTTTCTGAGGTCTTGCTATGATTCCCCCCACACCTGCAGTCTCCTATGTAAATCCCTTTCCTGGATGCTGACTGGAGTCAAGTTAAGCCAAAGTGGCCAGCAGAAGACAGCGGGTTAGCAGCAGCATTGCCAAGACCGAGCAAGAGAGAAGTACTCAATCTAGTGACAGCACAGAGCTGCTGTGTCCTACTAAGGACGCATGACTGAATCTCACATCACCTCTTCCCAGCCACCCTGTTACTTGTGTCACTCTCTTGGAGGGGTTGGGAAAACTCGGCCAAAAGCCAGAAAAGATTAAAGCTGTTCTTCATTGCGAGCACTGGGAAGGTAGATGGCCCTGACACTCCACCCCACACCCATTTGGCTTCCTTTTTGCCTTGCAGAGTGAATTCCTAGGCAAGGATGGAAGATTTCCATCTCTCAGAGCAGAACTTGGGCGTTTTGTTCTGGGCAGAGCTACAACTTCACCATCATGTTTAAGGATCAGCAGCTCTTAATTTGTGACACAAAGGAGTATCCCAACTCTGGCCTGGAAGCTTTTTCCTAGGTTGTGGTATTCAAAATTCATGAGGCGGATCCCATCAAAGCAGGAAACCGGCCCGTCATGGGAAAGAAGATCATAGGATTTTTGTAAATAATTAATTTGGGGGCATTTTCTCATTTGCCCTCTGAGCCTTTTCAGACTTTCTCTGCAAATACAATGTCTTGGAACTCCCTTAAGGTTGGGGACAGCAAATAAACCAGTTTCAAAATGTAGTATCAGACTTAATTGATTTGGGTCAAACCAGTTTACAAAACATCTGTGCCAGACCCCTACATGGTTCTAGTTGAATCACAGTCCCCAGCATGCTTTCCAGCCCTGAGCTCAGCTGTGCTGTCTGCTCCAGCAGGGAAGTGTTGTGGGGGGAGGGGAGATGGGAACTACTCCTCCCCCAGGGAAACCCTTGCTGGGGATGGGGATTAAACCCTCCTGCCCCCTGTTAAACCCCCATTCCCCTAAGTACAGAGCGGCCTGCCCTGCTAAATGTAAGGAAACTTACTTCTTCTGGCTGTGGACTACAAATGGACTACAAATCCCAGAGGCACCTGGAAGCAGGAAGAGGAAGTCATGAGCAGCCCTGCAGAGTCCTGCTGCTCTGACCTTGGTAGCAGCAGGAAGAGGAAGTGAGCACACAGCCCTTGCTGGCTATGTGCCAGAGATCTGTGCTGTAGAGCCTACCCAGCTTCTGGCCTGAGCCACTGCAGGTATGTGTCTGAATTTCCTGAATCAATAGTAAATGTCTGTCCAGTTGTCTCTCAGTTTAACCTTTCCAGCATAGACTAACTTGGGCTTTTTGTCTGTCTGTACTTAGCCTAGAAGGTCTGGGACAGACATTGCAGAAATTGGTTTGAGCCAAGTCAGTTAAGTCTGATACTGCACTCAACCAGGTTTGTCTCAAACCAGTCTAAGTCATTTTGAAACTGGTTTATGTGCACAAAATGCCTATTCTGTTACAGGCTTAAATCAGTTTCTGATAATTTAAACTGGTTTATGTGTAATGTCTGTCCCTAGCCAAAACAAGAGACTAGAAGTGCTTTCTCCTCTATTGACTTGAGGCTAGGAGCTGAGGCTTCCAGCTGCCAAGAAATGCTCGATAAATGCCTGGGGACAACATTATTAAACCTATTAAATAGGTACTTTGCGTCAGTCTTTCATCAGTCACACGGGATGCCCATGCCTGCTATGGGACAGGGAAATCTGGGTGAGGGGGATCCCCTACCCTCCATCAATGCTGACCTCGTGAAGGAACACCTTGAGAAGCTGGATACCTTCAAGTCAGCCGGCCCTGACAACCTGCACCCCAGGGTACTCAAGGAGCTGGCGAGCGTCATAGCCCAGCGCCTGGCACGGGTCTTTGAAAACTCCTGGCGCTCTGGTGTAGTGCCCGAAGACTGGAAGAAGGCCAATGTGGTGCCGATCTTCGAAGAAAGGGAGGAGAGTGGATCCGGCTAACTACAGGCCCATTAGCCTGACTTCTATCCTGGGGAAGATCTTAGAAAAGTTTATTAAGGAGGCCATCCTTGAGGGACTGGTCCAGGCTAACATCCTAAGGGACAGCCAGCACGGGTTTGTTGTGGGTAGGTCTTGTTTGACCAATCTCATTTCCTTCTATGACCAGGTGACCTATCACCTGGACAAGGGAGAAAAGATTGATGTCATATATCTTGACTTCAAAAAAGCTTTTGATCTGGTATCCCATGATCACCTCTTGGCCAAACTGGCCGGTTGTGGCTTTGGCTCCACCACGATCCGCTGGCTGGGAAATTGGCTTCATGGTCAGACCCAGAGGGTTGTGATTGATGGCAGTCACTCATCGTGGTGCCCTGTGACCAGTGGGGTCCCTCAAGACTCTGTCCTGGGACCCATACTGTTCAACATCTTCATTAACCATGTGGACATTGGAGTCAGGAGTGGACTGGCCAAGTTCGCCGATGACACCAAACTTTGGGGCAAAGCATCCATGCCAAAAGATAGGCGGGTGATCCAGGCTGATCTGGACAAGCTCAGCAAATGGGCAGATGAGAACCTCATGGTGTTTAACACTGAAAAATGCAAGGTTCTCCACCTTGAGAGGAAAAACCTGCAGCACCCTTATAGGCTCGGCAGTGCTACAGAAGAAAATGACTTGGGGGTCATCATTGACCACAAGATGAACATGAGCCTCCAATGCGATGCTGCGGCTAGTAAAGCGACCAAAATGCTGGCGTGCATCCATAGATGCTTCTCGAGCAAATCCCGGGACATCATTCTCCCCTTGTACTCGGCCTTGGTGAGGCCGCAGCTGGAGTACTGCGTCCGGTTTTGGGCTCCACAATTCAAAAAGGATGTGGAGAAGCTTGAGAGAGTGCCGAGGAGAGCCACATGCACGATCAGAGATCAGGAAAACAGATCTTACGATGACAGGCTGAGAGCCACAGGACTCTTTAGCCTGGAAAAGCGCAGGCTCAGGGGTGATCTGATGGCCACCTATAAATTTTATCAAGGGTGACCACCAGGATCTGGGGGATCGTCTGTTCACCAGAGCACCCCATGGGATGATGAGGTCGAACGGTCACAAACTCCTGCAAGACCGTTTCAGGCTGGACATAAGGAAGAATTTCTTTACTGTCCGAGCCCCCAAGGTCTGGAACAGTCTGCCGGTGGAGGTGGTTCAAGCACCTACATTGAACACCTTCAAGAGTAAATTGGATGCTTATCTTGCTGGGATCCTATGACCCCAGCTGACTTCCTGCCCTTTGGGCAGGGGGCTGGACTCGATGATCTCCCGAGGTCCCTTCCAGCCCTAATGTCTATGAAATCTATGAAATCTATTATTCCAGTCTCTACCTGCTTTCACTTTACCTATAGGAGTGACTGCTCTCTGCCAGCAAAGACTTGCATTCATTCAGTCATCCCTGCAGATAGGGACATAGGGCCTGTGCGGGTGTATCGTTATCAAGGCTGCAAGTGTTCCTGGTAGGGAGGTCCACCAGGACCCTAGAAAGAAACTTGAAGTGCTGCTGCTTAAGCTGAAAAAGCTAACGCTGTTACCCCAGGCTATGGCAAGCTTATCAGCTTCTCTGTGTGGCATAGCTGTTCCCTGAGGAGATAGATCAGTGTGGCAAAGTGCATGGGGATATATAGGAGGGTCCAACACCCAATTACACAGGACTCTGAGCAGAGAGAGGGTCACCTGCAGGGAGCATGTTGCAGGATCATGGTTTTGATCTGCTATCTATGATCCTTAATAGCTCTTCCTCCATTAACTCCCTCCCCACTCTAATTATCCCCACAGGTTATGCAAATAGTCATTACTGCCACTTAATGCAGGAATTCCCAAAGGCCTACTAATTGGCTTTAAATGAACCAATACTACTACATACAGCAAAATGACCACCTCACTACATTTCCCATCCAGCTGCAGGACAAAGGTCAGAGGTCACCCCACACTCCCAGGTATAAAACCTCCCAGTTTCTGCCTTTGCCTCTGTTACAGGGAGACCTAGTTTGCATGGAGGAGGCTTGGGGAGTGAGTAGCAGCTTCTTGTCTTGCATAATGAACTCCATGAATGGCAGGAGATGATGCTTATAACCATGTGTATGTTGTTGTGCCCTGCGCCTGCCTTCTCTGGGTTCTGAGGTGCTACTTCCATAAATGATTTCTCAGGGATTCACTCACTTTGGAGCTGATTTTTCCAGGTCTGCAAGAGCCATCTTTAATCCTAGCATAGTTCTGCTGTCCAGGATGGGGCTGTTCTCTCACCCTCCTCTTTCTTCTGCATGAAGGGTGTGTGCATGTGAAGTATATGCTTTGACTTAACAGAGGATCTTGCCCCTTCAAAGCAACTCACTACCACGTGTGCCTGCAGTGCTGGAGTCTCATGCTTGCCTCAACTCCAGAGCTTTCCTGGCCTCCCAGGTGCATTGCACTGAACAGCCGTGAGGTCCTGTTTATTGTTTAAGCCATAACTGAAAAGGTCCCTCCTTCATTTTGGATGCATTTTACCATTCAGAGTCTGTACTGACAGTAACTCATGATCACTATCACCTGCATCTCCGTGCCCTTCCCTAGATATACTATTTAAAGCAAAGGCACATCATCTAATACCTGAGCTCTTGGAGTGCAGCTGCATCAGTACCTTTCTAATTTCAGCCTCCTTTGCCTTGGCTTTTAGGGGAATGGGGCCTCTAGCCAAGTAGACATGTAACCCTTGCCCTCAGCATTTGCCCAGGGGTTGTTGTTAGCAAGCTTAGAGCACTTTACAGAGGTAGGTGACCCCTGTTTACAGTGAGGTCCAAAGAAGTAGAAGTCAGTAGTAGGAAGCTCACACAGCAGGAGCCCAGAGCCTCTCATTCTCCATCCTGTATCCTGTCTGTTGAACCACGTTACAGCCTACACAGCCCTGAGCTAACAGCTTGGGTCTGAGTCTCCTCCCATGACAATACATAGCAAAAGCCCTGTGGACTTCAGTGTTCACAGACTGACTCCTCAGCCCATTTCTCCATTGCCCTGCACCTCCTGCAGTCAGCAGTACAAATGAGACACCAATAGCACAGTGCAAACAAGACACTGATAGCAATGGCTCATGCTTGTTCTCTGCAGTGTAATTGTCAGCCTAAGGGCAGGGCAGTGGACAGCCAGGTCCAGCATATCTGGCACTGTTGGGGTGAAAGGATAGAGAGAGGTGCCTGCGAGGAAAAGGAAGGTCACTGCCCGTGTAAATGAATTACAGGCAGTGTTGGTATCGGGATGCCAGCGTGGAAGAAATAGTATGTACTTGTGTAATTGCTCTTTAGGGGAATGTGAAGCTGCCTCACCATTTCTATGTTCTGGCTTTTGAGAATACCACCTTTTAACCTCGGTGCGCTCTCAATGTAGTGTAACCTGCATGTGTGAATGGCTGGGTATAAACACCTGTTCTCTTCCTGGCAGACTTTCCCATGGCCTCCTAGGCTGTCCTTGGGATGTACCAGCCTCAGCGTGGGGCAGGGAGTCCTTTGGGTAAAAGGCAGAGGTGGGTTCACTTGCATGAGCACATCCTCCTGCTTCTGCACCCCAAGAGGCTGTGCTGACCTTGTTTTGCCCAGGCTGAGAGGGAGGAGGGCATTTCTATGACCTCGTGCTTGCTGAGAGCCTGGACACACCTCAGCTGGAGAGACTTTCCACACGTACGTCATGCACTGGATAATAATGTTTTCTCTTGTCCCATGAGTCTGTGTTTCCTCACTGCTGCCCTGTCTGTACCTGAGTCTGGTGCCTGTGGACATGGTTTAATGCCTTAAAACTGTCCATTCTCTGCCACCCCGGAGCTGACCTGCTATAGATGCCTTGGGCAGTTAAATGCATGGAGAGCTGAAATGGCCCCTGGGCCGGAGGAGAGTGAATCATATGAAAGGTCAAAGAAAGGAGGGTGGTGGTTAGACCTGGGTGAGACTCTTCCACCAAATAACTTACTCACTGAAAAATGCAGCATCCTGTCCACTGGGTTATTTGCCAAACTGACCCAAATTCAAAAGTGACTTCAATAGTGGTTAAATAAAACACCTTCACTTGAGCCAGGGAAAGTTTTCTGTCGCGTTTGGACAGAGAACAAAGCCTTTGTTTCCAGTTATCGCGAAACAACGAGGTTTTTGTTCACCCAAACGACACGGCTCTTGGGAAAGCTGGTGGGTGATGGCAGGTGGGCTGTGGTGTTGTCCAGAGAGATGCCTCTCATTATTTTTTACCTTTTTGACCCTCGCCTTGTCCCCTCACCAGCTTTCCCTTTCCCTGGGTGTTCATGAGAGAGAAGTAAGATACTGTTTTTCAGGGATCCTGGGGTAAGTTTTCCAGCGTCGTCCCAGTGCCAGCTGAGAAGCGGCATTGAACCGCAAGGTTCAAAGGAGGCTCATGAGCGGTACATCTGTATAGCTCTGTCTTGCATTTGTCAATAGGATGAAAGGCTTTGGCTCAGCTGTTGCTGGCGAGCCCCAGTCCTGTGGCAACCCTTAATGGGCTGTGTCTCAGCTGCGAGCCACTTATACCATCATTAGGCAGCTGGCCAGAGCGGGCACGGCTTCTGCTCAGCAGAGATCTGAAGCTTGTGCTGAACTGCTTTGCTGAATCGGGGCCTATAGCGAGACATAGCTGAACAGCCACATTAAAAAAGGGACGGGGAGGTTTTGGGCTCTGGGAGCATATGGAAGAAGCAACTATAGTAAGTGGTGAGGCTTGAGAGTGGCCGATCAGAGGGTGAATGAGGAGATTGTGAGGTCTGGTTCCACTGTTTAGCTGGGGCTGGTCAGCAGCATCTCGGCAGCTGGCAAATGCCTCCCCAAGACCATCTCGTCCATTGTTCCAGAGCAAAAGGAAACTGCAGAATTTGTCCCGTTGTGACTAATTGTGGTTGATATCTCGGTAGCATCTGTGAGCCACAGGCGTAGGCCACCACCCCACAGTGATAGGAGATGTAAAATAGCAGGACCAAAAGGTGGTCAGTAAAGAGCTTGGCAGTGGTCACTCTTCACCCAGCTTCTCTGGTGTCCCACGACAGGGGTGGCCTTAGGGTGTCGAGGCCCTGGGCAAGAGAGTCATTTGGGGCCCCTTAGAGCCGTACTTTTGATGACCTATAAGCAAGTTCGACATTTGTTGCAAACACTTGGGGCCCTGGGCAGTCACCCGGTTTGCCTTTCCCTATGGCCGTCACTGCCCATGACCAGTGTCTGCTGTTACCATTGATGGGCAGGGAGCGGGAGGCATGTTCGAGCGCTTATCGCTCAGAGTTGGCAGGTACTAGATCTCATTGTATTCCCGGTCCTGACTCGGATTCCCTGCGAGACATTGGACATGTCGCTTTCTCAGTCTGTGCCTCTGTATTTCCACCTGCAGAACAGGCATAGAAAGGACATGGGGAAGTAAAACAAAATGGTTTGAGATGTCCGGGCAATCTTTGCCTCCCAAATCTTCCTGGCTAAAGAGGTTTTAAAATGGGCAAGGAAGGGAAAAACAAACCAGGCATCCGGCAAAAAATAGGAGACTTTTTTTTTCCTACCCACTATTTAAAACAAAATCAAATGTAATCCGGAAAAAGCTTAGCACACTTCTCTCACCTGCATAAATTACCCAGGCAGTTCAATGTTTGCAGAATTGGAGTCTAATAATATAAACTGCCAAGCAAAATGAATACATGTGGTGGGGGGGGGACCCTAGGAAGATGCAACAATGTTTGCTTTTCCAATAGACACGCAACCAGGCACACACCAGTACAAACAGTGGCAGGAGGCAACGGAGATTAAAATGATTTTAAAAACAAAGGATGTAAATCCATACAGGAAGTGGTCTTTCCACTTAATACTGATACAAGTTTCTAAATACTTCCCATCTGGCTGAAAATGTTGCTTTCCCTCCAACGTGGAAAATATTGACCAAAGTGAAACAGTTTTAATTTTGCATTGCCATTTTCCGCAATGAATTTTGACTTTGTATTAATTACCTTCAAGAAACTGAGAAGGGTTTTGGCTGGAAGATGGCCAAAACCAAAACCTGGTTTTTAATTCCCCACCCCCCCCAATTAAAACCGAAAATTTTCTAGGAAAGCAGGCACTTCCCCTGAAAAATCTGCATTTTTGTCGCAAACCCAATATTCCATTGCAGAAAGACATGTGCGGGAGGTTTTCTGACTGGCCGTATCCACAACTGAATTTAAGTGAATTGCAAGCACAACCCAGCAGCAGTGCGGCAGCTCATATGCAGGGGCTGAACTTCTTGCTTTCCTGCTTCATTGCATCCTTTGGCCTGTTTCAACTGGAAGCTCCTTGGGGCTAGAAACTTGTCCCTTCCCGGTTGTCTGCAAAGCTCAATGGATGCTCTTAACAGAGCTGAACAAGTTCTGCATGGTGATACCGGACTCTACAAACGGTGCCACTTACCCGTCCATGATCTGTTTGAGAGGATCATGCAATGATCTTCAGGATGGTTTTCAGGATGTTTTGCAATGGTTTTCAGGATTATTTCTGGAGAGGACTCTTGCTTTGTGGATTGTACCGGTGCCATTAGTTACTCCATGGAGTTTACTTTTGATTGGGCCCCCCGTGTGCTTGGTTTTCAAAAGCTCTGAGCAGACACGACGTCAGTTGAGATCGATGAAGACTGAAGGTGTTCAGCATCTCTGGCACCCTATAAATCTCGGGGTGTGTTTCTGTTTGCAGGTTGGGCAACTGTAGCCTTGAAGTCAGGGGCCTTTCTCCTTGTGTGACTCTCATTGCCATAGCATACAAGTGGTGGTGCCAGGTTTACCCTGGGTGCACTGTGCTGGAGAGGGAGGCATTATTTTCCTTATTTGCCAGAGGATTGAGGTACGGAGAGACTGGGTGTCTTGCTACAGTCTCACAAGGGCTAGGGACAGATATTACATACAAACTGGCTGAAGTGATCAGAAACTGGTTTAAATCTGTAACAGAACAGACATTCAGTGCACGTAAACCAGTTTCAAAATGGCCAAAACCAGTTTGAGATAAACCTGGTTGAATGCCCACCCCGGGGCTTAGATGGCTAACATTGTATTTTCTGTAACCTGGTTGCATTCGCCTCCTTGCCCCCATCCCTTTTATGTTAATCCCTTGCTCAGGCACTCTGTATTTCCCTACTGGCTTTGCCATCTTTTTGGTTTATGACACTTAACATCCACTAATAAAATTCAATCTGATTTGGCTCAAACCAATTTATGCAATGTCTATCCTAGACCAGGGAGACTGAACTGTGGTCTGTGACCCAGTGCAGTGCTTTGACTGCAGGCCTGTTCGTTCTTCCCTGATCACGTGAGACTCCAAAACTCAAATTTCCTTAAAAGTCGGGGTTCTGAAAATGTTTTAAATAATTAATACATCGGTGGGAACTGAACACCCAAGCAGTGTGTATATAAGCCAGGAGAACTTGTTTAAACATTTAAGCAGTCATGGATATGCCTTTTAAATGGCCTCTTGCCAGTATTGCTCAAAAAAAAGAACAAGTCATCCACATGTCAGGTAGGGACTGGGAGCTGAGATGGTGGATGTTGCAGCCTGAATGGATTATGGAGAAAGGTTTGAAGGCATCCCAAAGTTGGTTTGTGCACACATGACTAGGATGCTACCTGCAGTAGCATTTCCTCTGTGAATATCTGTCAGAAGCCAGTTTACACTGAAAAGTACCACCTCCTTCCTTGCTTCTAGCCAGAACACAGTACACCAAGAAAGAGGAAGGAGGTTGGCTTTGTGGTTAAGATTTTCGACTGATCCGTAGACTCCTTGACTAACGTTGGGCAAGTTGGATCCTGTTTTAGTTCCTTCAGTAGCATGGGAATGAGGATGCCCTTCTTGGCTCCTGGGAGGAGACATTATTTCACATCTATTGGGCTGTCAGGATGGGGGAAAAAAAAGAAACGTTGCACTGTTTTCAGTAATATCTCTAATGCCTGTTCATTGTCAAAGGAATCAGAGCTCTGGGCAGAGGTGATGTCTTTTATTAGACCAACTAGATATTTGCAAAGAAATTCTTTCATTGCAAGCTTTTGGGCACCCACACCCATCTTCAGGCATGGGAGAATGCAAAGATTGTAAAACTTCTCCTTGGTGGAAATGAAAATCATATTTCTGGGTGAGTGCGCCCAAAAAGGTTGCAAATAAAGACATTTTTTTGCAACTATCTAGTTTAGTTTAGTAAAAGATATCGCCTCTGCCCCAAGTTCTGATTCCTTTTGTCGGTAGACGAATATGGCTACAGCCTGCATCCCTGTTTTATTGTTAATGTCCTTTCCTGGAGTTGTCAGATAGTCATGGAGGTGTCAGGTAATCGTGCTAGAGCTGCATGGGAAACGTGGGCTTTTTTCCTGTCCTGGGGAAAAAGTTTTGAGCTTCCCAAACGTTTTACTACTTTCAAATTGTGTTTGAAAAATTGAAATGTTAGAAAATTTCAGAAATCAACAATTCTCTTCCCAAAATGTGGCCAGACCAGTTGAAATGTTTCCTGCTGACACATTCAAAATGTTTTGCTTCCACTTTGATATGTGTAGTTTAACCGTTCGTTTCAACGTCCAAGTCGATTATAATAAAGTAAGGTGGTTGTTTGTTTTTTGTTTTTGTTTTTGTTTTCAAACAGAATTGATGTTTCTCATTTTGTAAAATATAACAGGACATTTGGACAGTTTTATGACTTTTTTTTTCCCCCTCCCCCAAGATTTCTTTTGGAATGAGGACTGCAGAAAAGACAGATCATATTCTGACAGGGAATGGATCATATGTGACAGGACACATCAGTCCTTCCCAGACGGTGCTGCATAGCCTTATACGATGATTGTGCTGCATGGGTATTGTGTGCATGTCTTATCCTGGGACTGGAGGGGATAAAAGGTGGTACCATCAGCTGATTAATCGGGGGCAATCAGAGAGGGGTAATTACTCCTATAGTTCACATTAACTGATGGGGGAGGGGGCTTTTAGGCACGTGGCCTTCTTGCATTCATCAGTCCATCCCCTAAGGCACTGGCAGCCCAGTCCTTTACCAGCTTCAGCTCATTTAACTTGGGGACCCCCAGCCTGAGAGGGAATTGTTCTTCCCATATTGCCGATGGGGAAGCTGAGACATGGATGTGCTGCCAGTCAGGTAGAGCTGGTGGCAGAGCCCAGGAGTCCGGTCGGCTGGCAATCTGCTCTAATCACTAGGCTCAGTTTCCCCATCTCTAGACCCAGAACCCACGTGTTGTGACTCCCATCACTGTCACCTCTCAGTAGCCCTGCTCTCATTTTTAAATGGGCCAGGAGGAAGCTTCTTCCCCAGCGTGCACATTTCCCCTCCACCCAGAACTGAGTGAGCTGCCTCCCCTGCTTCGGCAGCGGTATGCGAGTCAAGGAAACCTCCAGGGGCTTGGATTAGTTGAGCAGATCCTGCCATGTCCCCCTTGCCTTTCTCTTCTACCGTTTGCTCCTTGCTTTCGTTCCACGGAGCCTGGTCCTCCACAGCCACCCGTCCCCAGCCCGCTCCAGAAGGCTGGAGTCTGAATTTGAATAATGAATTCTGTTTAAGACTGAAAAACTCCGAGTTCCATCTGTAACAAGACTCGAAATAATTACAGCTGATGATTGCCTGGTACCTCAGCCAGAAAAAACAGAACAGATTTTGGCCGCCAGCAATTACAAGTGGCACCCGCTTGAGCACAGAGAGAACTTTTAAATGAATACATGAATACATTTCGGCACATCGGAAGGATCCAGCATTTTGGGGTGGGGAGTGGCAAAGGGAGAAGAGAAACCCAGGAACTTCATGGTGCCCTGCCAATGTCACCCAAAAGCTGACCAGAGAGTTGGCCTCCCACATGGGACTTGCCAAGTGGTAGGCGCATCTCTGCATTAAAGCAAGGGCTTGCCTTGGGTAAGTGGGTGTTGATACAATTCTTTTCCTCTGTTTTCCTGAGCAGGGACCAGGTCACCCCTCCCCCACCACTGGGACCCCCGTGGGTCCCAGGGGAGGTGCACCCAGGCCATGGGTCAGTGAGGATCTAGTCCGGGAACTTGTGGAGGGACTGGATGTATTCAGATCAGCTGGTCCGGACGATCTCCACCCCCAAGTGCTGAGGGAATTGGCTGAGGCCATTGCAGGACCCCTGGCATGGCTGTATGAGCACTCGTGGGGCTCTGGTGTGGTGCCAGAGGACTGGAAGAGGGCCAGTGTGGTTCCCATCTTCAAAAAAGGGAGGAAGGAGGACCCAGGAACTATAGGCCAATTAGTCTTACCTTGATCCTGGGTGAGCTTTTTGAGAGAGTTATCCTGGCACATGTGTGCGAGGGTCCAGCAGGGGAGGTCATGCTTAGGGGTGACCGACACGGATACATTAGTGGCAGGTCCTGTCAGACCAACCTGGTGGCCTCTACGACCAGGTCACCAAATCCTTAGATGCAGGGGGAGCAGTGGACATCGTCTTCCTGGACTTTCGGAAGGATTCGACACTGTCTCTCACCCAGTTCTCATTAAGAAACTGGGGGGCTGTGGTGTCGACACCCACACAGTCAGATGTGTCGCCAACTGGCTGGGAGCCGCACCCAGAGAGCGGTGGTGGACGGGTCATGTTCAACGTGGAGGGATGTGGGCAGTGGGGTCCCCCAGGGCTCGGTCCTTGGGCCTGCGCTGTTCAACATCTTCATCAGTGACTTGGACGAGGGGGTAAAAAGCACCTGTTCAAATTTGCTGATGACACCAAGATGTGGGGGGATGTGGGCATGCTAGAAGGGAGGGACAGGCTGCAGTCGGACCTAGACAGGTTACAAGGGTGCGCGGACAAGAACAGGATGGGATTCAACACTGACAAGCGTGAGGTGATGCACCTGGGGAGGAAGAGCCAGCACCATCCCTACAGGCTGGGGAACTCCCTTCTCGTCAGGGCAGAGGCAGAAAAGGATCTTGGAGTCATCACTGATGCCAGGATGAACATGGGCCGGCAGTGTGGGGATGTGGCCAGGAAAACCAGCTGCACCTTGTCCTGCATCCACAGATGCATCTCGAGCAGGGCCAGGGAGGTGATCCTCCCCCACTGTGCGGCGCTGGTCAGGCTGCAGCTGGAGTACTATGTCCAGTTCTGGGCGCCGCACTTCAGGAGGGATGTGGACAACGTGGAGAGGGTCCAGAGGAGGACCACTCGCATGGTCAGGGGGCGGCAGGGCAGGCCCTATGAGGAGAGGCTATGGGACCTGAACCTGTTCAGCCTCCACAAGAGAAGGCCGAGGGGGATCTAGTGGCCTGTTACAAACTAGTTGGGGGATCAGCAGGCACTGGGGGAGTCCCTGTTCCCCCGAGCACCGCCAGGAGTGACCAGGAATAACAGTCACGAGCTGGCAGAGGGGAGATTTAGGTTAGATATCAGGAGGCGCTACTTCACGGTCAGGGTGGCTAGAGTCTGGAACCAACGTCCAAGAGAAGTGGTGCTGGCTCCTACCCTGGGGGTCTTTAAGGGGAGGCTGGATGAACACCTTGCTGGGGTGGTTTGACCCCGGTACTCTTTTCTGCCATGGCAGGGGGTCGGACTCGATGATCTGTACAGGTCCCTTCCAACCCTACTAACTATGAAATTATGCTAGGAAGGGTGTGTGTGTGGGCCTGATGACCTGACTTGGTATGGAAGGATTGAGCCTGGAGGAAGAGGAGCCCTGCTGGAGATCCCAGAGCAGGGCAGAGGTTTCTTTGCGTACAGCCAGTGGCCTTGGAGACCTCGGAGGGACAGGGTATTGTCTCTGAGAATGTGAATGCAGGAGCCAGGGAGATGTTTCTAGCTGGACCTGGCATGATGTTCAGAGGACCTGAATGCTGCCTTATTCAAGGACATGGATCTATGTAGGGAGATGCTCTTCATGCATAGTGAGATCTCATATGGCCAGTGGCTGAAACAATATGGGAGGAGGGAGGAAGCAGAGACTACTTTCTGCATGGACCAGTTCCCACTTGGGCTCCATGCCCAGTCTCCATGCTACGTGCACTGATACCACGCTTGGAGGGCACCCGCAGGGTGCAGGGACCCCTGCAACAGGATTCACTGTCTCCTACATGCTGCTGAGAGCATGGGGCTGCTCCTGTGATGCTGCTGTCTCAGTGCCTCTGACCTCTGTGGTGAACGCAGCCAAGTGGAGCCTGCTAATGGTGCTTTGTGTGGGTCTCCTTTGTGCTGTTACTTCCTCCTCTTTAAAGCTAATCAGGGGTTATTTAAGGTTAGAAAGTCCTGGGTTCACCAGGGGACCACTGACTGAAGGACTCGACTTTCATCTGCAGGCTTCATGAAGGGCACTCCTTGCTCTGCAGAGCAAGTGTCAGAACAAAATGTTGCCCACATCACATTTCAAGAAATCTGGAGTGCAGTCCAGTATGCCACATGGTGGCCAGACTACTTAGCAGAAGTGAAAACCTCTGGTAGGCCTTACATACTAGGCTGGACCAGCATTGCTGCCCAGGATGTGTGTTGTCCATGGTGAAGGTGAAGGCAGCTGTTGTCTGCTGGATTTCATGCACAATGCAATGACCCAAGGGTGCTGGGTAAGCTGCTGACAGGGCTGCAGGTGAGCAAAGTTTTTGGTGGCTGTGACCTGAAGGTTAGTTTTACTGCACCCAGAGGCAGCCTTTAAGTAAGGTGCAATGTGGCTTAGTCAATAGAAAACTCGTTTGAGATGCAAAGGTTTGGCCTCTCCTCTTGGCTTTAAAGCTAGCTGGTTGTGTAACAGTGGGCAAGGCATTGCCCTTCCTTAAGTCTCAAGGTCCCTATCTATGAAATGGGTTTATTGATAGACACATGGGGAATGTTTTATGACCTAGGAATAATAGGAATCAGAGATTACTCTTTCCGTTAGTGAAGAATTGTCTTGAAGTGCTCTTTTCCCCTCTGTGTAGAGCATAGAAGGGAGGTGGGTTTGGTGAAACTTCGCAGACAAGTCGGGGGATAAAGTTTCTCCTGAGTATTTGCAGCTTGTGTTAGACACAGAGGTTATTTACATCAGTGATTGGCATCTTCTTTTATTCATGCACAGCAGTAAGCACCCAAGCTGCTGGAGATGCCATCAAATATAAAAATGAGAAAGGGAAGCATTATCTCATTCCATAGCTGCTTTTCTGAGGCTTGAGTCTCTGTGTTCATGTAAAGTTGCACTTATAAGCTGACCACCTCCATGATATTGATGGAACAAGATGGTATCCAGGTGTCTGGACAAAGCTTAGCTCATTTTGTCCCCCTTTTTTTTATATATAGATAGATAGAGATATCTATATAGATACATACACTGAGGCATATAATTTTTTTTTATTGAACTTCCTGGTTCTTTTCGAGACTGGAAGTGCCAAAATAAAACCTGAAAGGCTGTTTCTATGGGCTTGCCAGACTCCTGAGGGTTTATTTGGTTTAATTATACTTAGGATAAGTATCTGAGCTTTCAAATAGCAGGGTGATCTCGGGACTAAGCCTGGAGTTGGGAAGTCACAGAATCGTAGAAAATGAGGGTTGGACAGCACTTCAGAAGGTTGCATCTAGTCCAGTCCCCCTGCTCAAAGCAGGACCAGCCCCAACTAGATCACCCCAGCCAAGACTTTGTCTAGTTGGGTCTTAAAAACCTTCAAGGATGGAGAGTCCACAACCTGTCTGGGTAACCTGTTCTCGTGTTTTACTATCCTCCTAGTGAGTTTTTCCCCCCCGCCCCCCCCCCCCAATAACTAACCTTAAACTCCCTTGATACAACTTGAGCCCATTGCTACTTGTTCTGTCATCTGCCGCCACTGAGAACAGCCCAACTCCATCCTCTTTTGAACCTTCCTTCAGGTAGTTGAAGGCTGCTGTTAAATCCCCTCAGTCTCCTCTTCTCTAGAGTAAATAAATCCAGTCCCCTTGGTCTTTCTGCACAAGTCATGTCCCCAAGCCCCTGACCCATTTTTTGTTGCCTTCCACTGGACTCTCTAATTTGTCTACATCCTTCTGTAATGGGGAACCCAAAACTGAACACTGGACTCCATATGAGTTTTAACCTGATTCTGGAAAGGATCTGGCACAGTAGCACATTTTCATTTCCCCTGAACGGCGGCAATTTTGCAGCTCAGAATTGGTCTGGATGGAGAGTCCAGACAAAGAAGGTAGTTTTGATGGAAGGAGCAGCACCATAACTATTCCCCAAGCATCTCTCCAAAGCTGGACTTCCCAGACGTTCAGCTGAACAGAAATGATAAGATGCTGTAATAGCATCGTCTGGTGGCTCCCAGCCCATTTACAGGCTGGTGCTGCTGGTCTGGCCCTGTGCGGTTCTTCCTGTACCTCTGCTCAGTTTGCATATCTGTAAAAGTGGGATAAAATAAGAGGGGGGAAAAAAGTGTTGTTTCACTGAGGTGGATGCTTTCTAACTAGGCTGGAATATTTTAGTTGACTGCCTTGTTTTAGGGAAGGTGGAAGAGGTTGCGAAGACAGTTTAACATTTGCTGTGTGCATTCAGTATGTGTGTTGCTATGCGAGCTGTGTCCCGCTGCAGTCCAAACCCCAAACCTCTCTGAGTTTCCTTGTTGCTAACACACCATGCTTTCTCTCCTGAGAGCGCCTGAGTTTTGACAGTGTTTAGGAGGCGGTTTTCTTTGCCCCCTGGAGCATGACTGCCTCAGGCTGGGTCATGTCTGCTCAGGAAACACATAGACGGTGCCTGTGGAAATCGCCTGGGGACTGTAAGTACATTACGCTGAATCTTTTCTCCGCGCACCAAAATCCCATGTGCTGTGAATTGTCCTTGTGTAATGTGTCTATATTCATCACTTTTCCCTTATCTTGTTTGGCTCCAATCTACACGAATCTGCTTAGTTCTCCTCTGTACCTTAAATTCTCTTTTATCTCCAAGAGTGTCATCGAGGAGCTTGGAGGCACTGCCTGAGTCTCCGTCAGACACGGCTGCTAAAAAGTGCCCAGCGAGGCACGTGGCACGCTGGCGCTCCTTCGTCTGGAGTGGCTGCTTTAGCGATCCTTCTGTGGCAGAGCTTAGAGAAGAAGGATGCCATCCTCTCCTTCATCCCTGCCCTTCTGCCGTAGGGCCTGTTGGAGTCGGGTGGTCAAGTGACGAGGGCTCTCTGTTGCCAGTAGACCCGAATCTGCTGCCCGCTCAGTATTATCACTTCCTCCTCGTGGGGCGGCTCTCAGTTGTCACATCGAGGTGTGCTACCGGTGGGAGGGATCATTTGTGGACTTTGATAGTGCTGGCAGCTAGAGGGCAGGAGCCTTGTATCAAAAGGGACGGTTTGGAGAAGGAGCCTGGGGTGGTGTGAGGCCACATTTTTTTTCTTTTCTCTGCGTGGGGCTCTCTCTCCAGGGCAACGGGGGCGGGGGGGATTTCTGCTGTGCTGCCCCTCCATGGAGGAAAGGGATGGGATTTGGTTGTAAATAAATACAAAAAGGTTCTTCATCAAGGCTGCAGGACACAGACTGACTCTGTGGCTTTCTTACAAACTGAGTCTCCCTAAGTCCTGGCTCCCATAATCGGGCATGGTGCTGCTAGGTATTCCACGGTGCTCTTGCGGAGACCTTCCTTCCCGGCAGAGCTGGCAACGAGGAGTTATGTTTTTCAGAAGAGTTGCTCACTCCACATTGCACAAGCAGCACAACTCTCTCTTTCCATCCAAAACGGCTTTTTCAAGCCAAAAATCCTGATTCCTTTTTAAACTGAAACTGAAAAATGCTCCAAACTGGAAACACTTCTATTTAAAATAATTTAGAAAACCGCTGCCCACTTCCCTTCCAATTTACCAAAAGCTCCCCCCCACCCCCGGTCCAGCCCTCCTGCCCTCATGTAGGATCTGTTGTTTAATATTTTCAATTTTTTTTTTTGAGAAAAGCTATTTGGCATTTTTGACCGGCTCTTCTCAAAGAACGCAAATGACTTGGAGAGAATGGGAGTCATTCTCAAAGCGGGCAGATGCTGTTCAGCTGGAGGGAGGGGTGTCAAAGTTGTGTGTTTGTGGATGGATTAATAATGAGGAGACGACTTGATTGCCTTTCCCTGAGTTCTTCCGTGTGCTTCGCCTTCGACAGTAGCAGCTTCCAAAGCTGTGAAACTTGTGAATCGGCAGTTCCCCTGTCGGCGTGCCAGCACTAAGCTAACCCCTCTGTTTTGGCTAATTGCCGCTGTTTGGGAGGACAGAAGGCAAAGAGCTGTGCCTACGGTGGAAGGGGAATTGCTCAGGTCTGAGGGGGAGAGATTTTCATCTGTATCTTGAGCATTTTCTTTTCCTGTAGGTTTTCCAGGCACTTGCATCGTTTCCAGCTGGATGAGGGTGAGCAAGACATCAGCAGTCCATCTGACTCCCTTCACCTGGCTGATGAGGAGGCTTTTTGCTACCACAGTGAGAAATTCCCAGGGCGCAAAGCTTTCATGGCAACCTGGGGTGACTCTTCCTGTGGTTGAATTGATCCTTTCTTTGGGCCTGCTCCTGCTCCCCCAAGCTCCCGCTACATAGTCCCTGCAGCTCTTTGCAGAGTAGTTTTCTGCTGCAAGCGGGGTGGGGGGTCAGTGATTTTTTTTCCTGGCTTATTGATCATGTGCCAGTTGTCTGCAGGGGAAAGGGATATCTGCATTACCTCCTAGGACTTCAGGCTTCTTGATTGGGCCCATGTGGTCTCGGGGGCTGGTTCAACAAAGAATCAGTCTGCTCCTGTGGTTTCTTTCCTCAGTCCTAGGCATTCCTTTCCATTTGTTCCATTTGGCTATTAGTGCTGATACCTAGAAAGTGCCAGCCACGACCTCGAAACCAATGAGTGGCTTGTGGGCACGCAGCTTGAAACCTCTTAAAATGGCCAATTGTAGGATCTGTATCTCTCTTGCACTCTCTCTGTTGCCCCGTTCCAGTGCATTACTAAGCCCAGGCATCCATCCAACAGACTTAAGCTGGTGTTTTTAGTGCTCTCCTCAACAGAGATGCTTTCCTGAATCAGATCCTGGCCATCTAGGGTTGTACCATCCTCCTTTCCACGGTGAGCAGCCTGCGCAATACGGACAAAGCAATATCACTTAATCGGAACCCAGATAATGGAGACATCTGGTTAACCTGTCCGAGTGGCTGGGAACCAGTTTGCTGCATATTAAATACCCTTTGATTTCATTTAATTGGGACATCTCTGAGACCCTGACGTCCCATAATAAGGACAGTAGGAAGCCGATCAGACAGCTCGTTAACACTCAATTAATGTCACTCTGTACTGCACAGCAGTAACTTTTTAAAAATGTATGTGTGCAACAGAGGCGGAATGGGATGGCGACAGCCGGCGTTCGGCGTGCACGAGGTGGCTGCGGCGGAGGGCCCCATGCGCGTGGCACTCTCCCCGGGCGGGCACGTGTGCCGTTGGAGCGGAATGAGACGATGAACTGCAATTTCTCGAGGTGAACGCCACCACTTTACACAGTCCAAAATTAGCTCATTTTTAATTTATATGTGCAATTAAAGTGCGCCAAGAATAAAATGCATAAATCTTTAGCCAGGCGGCTGGTTTTTTGAATGCTCCCTTTGTTCCTCCTCATGCAGATAGTTGTAAGGGACCTGTTGTGTTTGAAGTATAATTATTAAGCTGCTCTGCTTTGCACTTAAGATGAGTGGAGGGGGGTGGTTTCAGGCTGATCTGATCTCTGCCTGCCCTTGTAACACCTGCGTGTTTGCTGGCACGGGCTGGCGCCCACCAGTGTTTACAAGTATAAGGGATTTAAATAACAGGTATGTGGAGGAAGCCAGGTGCTGAGGAGTCTAATTGACCTAAACTGCAGCAGCAAAATGATCTTCTTTGCTTCTTGTGCCACCAATTGGCAGGTATAAAAACAGAGGGCTAGTTCTGTGGTCTTGTCACCTCACGCCCCTTCCCTTCCCTTCCCTTCCCTTCCCTTCCCATGAAGCTGGTAATTTGCATTGCCTTTCCCATTTTACAGCTGAAGTATAGAGAGACTGTGACTTACTCAAGGATGCTGAGCGAGTCAGTGTCCCAGCCTGAATTAGACCTCGAGAGTTTACTGTTTACTGCTCCTGGGCTTGGAGACCTCTAGGCTGCACCTCTCTATCATGATGTGTATGTGACTGAGTGTTCGGAACGAGATAAAACCGTGGTGCTCAATCTCCACCTCCAAGCTTGTCATTTGGCTCTCTGAGCTCCCCGTGCATCTGGAAATTTGGCAGCAGGGGAGTAGTGGGAGCATTTAATTGCTGCGGCAGAGCCTAGAGCTGTGGCAGTTAACGATGCCACCGCACCCCTGCCACCGCCACATGTCTGGACCTTCGGGGAGCCCAGGGACATGGATTGTGCTGTTCCATGGAGCTGGGCCAGTTCATGGGGTCGTTCTGCAGCTGGATCCACTGGTGGGGCTGAGTCGACTTAGCAGATTGCACCTGTGTACTGGCACCGCATGTCGGTCCAGCCTGCACACTGGCCCCACAGCACTCATCCAGCCCATGAGAGCAGATCCGTTGCGCACCACTGAGTTTAATGAATGAAGATGGAGGTTTTAAGGAGTGTTAAAAGGAACTACACTAAGTGGAGAAGCTCAGTCTATGAGCTTCTGTCCTCCCCAGTCCCCCAGCCAGATGGGAACGTGCTGTCTCTCCCATGCAGTGCCAGGTGAGGAGCCTACTTTCATGGGCTAATGCTCTTCTATGAAGCTATAAATTGGCTTCTTATAGGTGCCACATGCATCCCACAAAGCCCTGCCTTGATAGCAGAGATAACCAAAGCTTAATTACTGGACTGAAAGTCTGATGGTCTTCTGGAGCATAATCGAGGGCTAAGCATGTCATGCAGCTAAGAGTAGAAATAAAATCTGTCTGAAGGGCCCCAGCGCCTGTGACTCCTTTAGGTTGCCCTGTATCTGAACCGAACCCTGAGGGGTTACCTATCTCTGCAAGGAAGAAGGGGGGCAGCTTTCTATTTAAAGGCACAGGATGTTGAAACTCTTTTCCTTTCCGTAGTCAAAAATGCATCACTGAGCGTTGAGGAGAAGTGGAGGGCTTCTCAGTCAGATGGGCCTTGCCTTCTGCTCTTTGAGAGCTTTCTGTCTTTCCACCCCATCTCCTTGGATGCCTGGGCAGGCCCCGCACAGTGTGTCATGGTCGAAGACTAATTTAATGACTCCTCTTTTCCCTGAGGGGTCCTGGCTTACTACAGAGCCAAGCACAACTTTACGTACAGGTGCCCCTCACCTCTGCTCTGGGGCTCTGATGCGAGTCTGGGTTATCCAAGCAGCATCTCCTGGCTCCTCAGGCAGAGGGGTAGGGCTCCAACACCAGCAGGTCTGTTGTTCAGCTCCTTTTACCTATTTGTCTTTGTCAGCTGTGGATTCATTTACGGTCCAGGGTAGGCTTTTTTTTCCCCTTTCTTTTTTCCCCCCTTTTTATTACATCTGCACGCTCAGTCATGCAAAAAATTACATGATTTCAAAGATGCAGCCGACTCCGGACTTGGAACGCAAGGGCTGCTTAGTACTGCCATAACCATTCAATTAAGCCAGGCCCACAAAAGAGATGTACTGGAATAATATGGCCTTTACTTAAAAGCCATTCTGTCCTGTTCTGAGCACCCTGCTGAGGGAACGTGGCTCTTCCTGAGATGTGCTGCATGTCTTGGTAGTTAGCAGACACCGCTCACCTTCTGCAGGGGAAATCCTGTCCTCCGTCTGAAAGTGTGGTCATGAGAAGGGGGACCCTAGGCTAGAGTACAAGGATCGGCATTATCCCTTGACAGTGACTGTGAACCCTAGTAATTTCCCTTTGTAGCCTGAAATAGCTTTAGTTGTATTGTGGTAAAGGTCAGAGGGCCCCAGATGGGGATTGGGACCCTCATATGCTGGCTGCTGTGCCCATGCATGGTAGAAAAGCAGTGCCTACCTGGAGGAGCAGTTGATTTGAGCATGTGATGGCAGACAGAAGTGAGTAGAAGGTGAGCAAGCAGGATTATCTGGGTCTGTTTGCCTCCTTTCAAGGGAAATTCTGGAACAGCTGGAGCAAGGGCCGGGGCTCCTTTCCTTGGTCTGCTGTGGTTTTGCTACGTGACATCAAGCAAGTCGCTTCCCACTCCCTGTTGGCTCAGTTTGCCTGTCTATGCTCAAACACCTGCCCTTCCAACAGTTTTTCCCCCAAAGGCATAGCGAGCAGCCTGCTTACCTGTTGCCCTGCCGCAGCTGAGCTGAGCTGCTAAACCTGGTTGGATTACCAGCACTCCTGATTTGCGGCACAGTCCCAGGGCTGAAATAAGGGACAGCATCACAGGTGCTAAAAGTTGCCCCCGCAGTATCATTTACCTGAGTCGCTAAACTCTGCAGAAGGTTTGCAGAGCACATGTCAGGCTTGCAGTTTAATGCCCTTTATATTTAGGATCGTGATTATTGAAGTAAATCTGTGGTTACCATGTGAAGGGCAGGGGTGGACAAAGGGAAGTGATTTCTTTTCTCCCTTTTGAAGAGAGCGGGATAACCCCCACCCCCCCAGCCCAATACCGGTTCTCAGAAAATCCAACTCCACGCCAGCTTTGCCTGGGAGCCATTCAGATAAAATATTAAGCACAAAGGCTGGAGTGACACAGATACAGCAGACAGAATCAGATGAGTAGTTAAAGGTCTGGTATCCTTTGGGGATGCAGGTGATTGATCAGCCCCTGCAAAAATAAATAACCCAGCTCTTTAGATCTATGTAGCAATTTTAAATTTTTAATAAATCTGTATGTATGTGAAGGATAAGTCGTCACCCTGTGTGCTGCGCCTGTGATTCTGTGGGTGAATTTATCACCCGCTCCCTTCCAGGGGACTTAAGATCCACCTGATAGACACTGGTGGCGTAATTTAAAATTCTTGTCCTGTCATTATCTTGCCGAGGTTGATGGGGAGCCAAGCTGGTTATCAGCCTTTCTTGGGATGCTCTGACTCCAGAAAGGGTGGTGGAGTGGAGGTTGTGGACCTTGCATGCCGCATCCATCACAATCTAGGGATGTGCTGAGAGCAAGGAATCGGTGGGATTGTGTGCTCGCAGAAAAGCAGCACCGAGCATTTCTGGTAGTTGGAAGCTTCTTGAATGGCAGGCAGAAAAGCGAAACTATGCAAGGGGCCTGAATTAGTCTCTCCAGACATCAGGTCTGGAGCTAGGTTTTCACTCCGGGTTTACCTCTTCTGTATGGCAGGGAAGTGGCACTTGATAAAGGCTTGTTTCTCAGCTGCTGGGCTGCGTGGATTAGCAGAAGCAACGCACAGCTGTGCCTCCCAACTGGAAGGGTCCTTTTGCCACTGCACAGGAAAGCAGAGGCTGATCTCACAGCTGTGTAAGTTTCCCCATGCTCCCGTATGATGGGGCAGTGAGGCTGTGCTGCCCAGATGTTGCTGGAGAGAGAACGGAGGCCAGACAGTTGGGCTGCACACAGCTGTAAGCCCCTAGGTGTTATACTGCAGGAAAGAACAAGAGGGACACAGTGGTGTGTTGTAGCTAGTAGCTCTGCACTTGACAACACAACCGACTGCTGGGTCGTAGAGCCAGAAGCCTGCAAGCAGAGCAGGGCTAGGTTAGGGGCAGATCTGAAATGTGCACATCCTTACATTGTTTTGGGAAGGGAAGGTGTGAGCTGAGCAAGGGAAGAGGGAGAACTTGGTCACAGTTCAACTAGCACTACGACCTTCAGGGCACCGGGAAATAATGGCACCAGAGGAACTGCATCTGCAAACTAATTACGGCAACTTCTCCCACTGAGGGCATTGCCAGCCTTTCACCTGAACTTCCCAGCAGATGCGTCTGGCAGCGGGGGGATGGAAGCAGGTGATATTAGCAGCCACATTTGGACGCGGTACAAAACATTGTTTAATTTGTTTCCTTGGCTGCTTAGAGTGAAATGTGGAGGTTCATTTCAGACTGAGATGTGTGGGGAAACAGGCACAGCCTCTCCAGAGTGAGGGCTGCAGATGGGGAGGCTGGATTTTTCCATCCTGCCCTCTCCCTTCTCCAAAAAAGGAGCAGATGGTCTCTTCTCTACATATGTGGGTAGGACAATCAAACAGTTTTTGCTTAGGCTAGTGACTTCCTCCACCCACCTCTACACTTGGAGTCGTTGGCCTGGGCAGACAGTCCAGAGTGGTGGAGCTGAAAGGCTGTAGCTTGCTTGAGGTTCAGGAGAAGGGGAAACGCTTTGCTTTCCTACAGGGCAAAGGGTGGGTCAGGGAAAAAAAAACCTTGCCTGGGCAAGAGCCTCTTGCCTGGGTGGTGATGTGCAGTCTTGTATACTAGAGGTTCCCAAACGTTTTCTTATTGCATACCCCCTTCTAGATTTACTGACTGTCCGTGTACCCCTACCAGCATATATTTGCACTTCGATATCAATTATTATTGTAACGAAAATTAAATCCGCCACTACAAAAGTTCTTCCGCATACCCCCCAGAGATGTCTTGAGTACCCCCAGGGGGACAAGTACCACCGTTTGAGAACCCCTGCTGTATACAAATGACCTTTCACCTTCTATTAGTGCTACAAGGGGGTTTTCCCTTGGTAAGAGCCCCAGTACCATACATCTACCCTGGATGAGCAGCTTGCCTACACCAATGCCCACAAGGTCTGGGCTTGAGATACTGTACGGACAGAACTGGAAGAAGGGAGATTCGAGGGGCATCACACTAACTCGCTTTACCAGAGGGACAACCCTGGTGGGTTGAGGTACTTCATGCCTGCGTGTCAGCAGCTGCGGTGCCTGGGTATCTGTCCAAAGGCTGGGGATTTTCGGAGAGCAAAGCAAGCAATGTGAAATTGCTTTAAATTAATCAGAGCGTTCCCCTTGCTTGCTAAAATTGCAGGTGGAGCTGCTGGTAATGCCTGGAGTTAAAGGTGCCTAATACTTTCCAATCTAAGTCCCAGTTTCTGGCTTTCAGGGTGAAATTGTCTGGGCTTGCTCTCTGCCTCAGGCTGAGGGGATTTCTTTAGAAAATATCAGCAGAAATGCTCCGGCCATTTCTGAGCCCAAGGTTAAGCAAAAATAGATGGTTTTGCCAATGATAACACTTCCCTGTAACTGCTTAAAAAGCTCTAGAGCCTCTGTGCTTTACAGTGTGAATTGGCCAATGTCTGGACAATCGTCCTGAGGTCAGAGAGGTGCCTTTCTCTCTGGAAATCCGCCCAGATTTGGCAGTTATAATGCCGTGGTTATAGTGCCATTTGCATGTGCTTGGTTGGGTTGGACCTGTGCTAAGTAGGTCCTTGCCCTACAGAAATCTTGCAGGTCTCCTGGGGGCCAGAGGCAACCAGGATTCAGCATTTCTGAATGTACAGGTGTTTTCCTTTGCATTATGCTTCTTTTGCTGTATCTTGTATGTGTGTATGTACATGTGCATGGAGGTTGATCAGTCATGTGGTCAAGGTGAAACACCACCAGCAGTTGCTGACACTTTGACATGTAAGAACTGGCTTTCGCAAGCTGAAGGAGAGGAGCTGGTAATGAAACTCCGGTAGTTTTGGAAGTGTCCTAATGAATCTTCCTAATGCCTAGCAATTGCCTTAGACAGCTGGAACCAGAGGACCATGATGTTTGGAGCACGTGATTGTTTCTGGCAGGAAGGACTTAGGCACAGTGTAGATATAGATGTAAGTGCATCTATAATTTTAATAAGATGATACAGACAAGTTTCATGGTAATTGGTTACCAGCAGCCAGTTGCCCTCCTGAGGCACAGTGAAGTCTCTCTTCCTCCAGAGAGCCAATTCTCAAGCTTTCCCTGGGGTAGCACGTTCTCCCTGTCCTCGACTCTGTCCTGTTTGAGGGTTTGATAGCTACTTGGACAGCGCGCTTCTCCCAGGCCTCCTGTGTAGCATGTAGCTTGTGCACGCTTGCTCACACGCCTCCAAAAGTAGCCAGAAAATGCAATGTCCTAAGAGGCTGTGGGTTTGCACACTGCGCAGGTGGCTCTTGTTGGACTGACGGCATAAACAGGGAGGAGAAATCCTAGACAAAACCTTTGCTGCTTTTCACCCGTGAGCGAGCGGTTTCCTACCCTTCGGGAGGGGTGAGTTTGAGGCTGCTCCACATGGACCCAGCTGTAAGTGGGCACCTGGTCATTCAAGCTGGAAACGGGCATGCTCCTACCCTTGCCAGCCTGATGCTCTGTCGGTCTTTCATTTCACCTTTTCATTTGCGGTGTTTCCAAGCAAACTGGTCCCAGGTCAAACCAGCTCTAGAAAGTCCGATCTCCAGCATGGAGATGGGAGTGCTGCCTGAGCATGGCTGACGGAGGCATAGCGTTCCCTGCTCTCCTGAGTGATGCTTGTAGTGTACGTGCCAGCTAGATGCGGGACAGTGGTGAGGCAAAGAAGAATTGCACAGAGGAGAAGAAACAGATGTTCTCCCTCAAGGACAAGTAAGCGAGCAGTAATCACAGGCACAGAGAGACTAATGTCGAGAACCAGATGGGCTCTGTCAGCAGCTCTCTGAAGCACCCTGAGACTCGCAGGACAAGCCTCAACCTTCAGACCAGAGGGAACACGCTCAGATGAATACGTCGCTTTGGATGTGACAGTGGTCTGACAGGGCTGTCCCAGCGCAGCTGCCAGGAATGCAGCTCTTCTGGAGAGAAGAGAGCCCAGAGCATGGCAGCTTTCTTCTAAACAGTGAAAGATTGAGGGGCAAATTCACTCCATGGCGCTGTGCCTGTGAAGAATTTGGCCAACGATGCAAGCATCACCTGGATTGGGTTTGTTATCTCTGTGCAGGACAAGAGTGCCTGAAAGGTGTCTGCTCTGGATCACGTCCCTTTGCTGAAGGAATCACTTGGGAAGCCAGCAGAGCTTGTTCTTCCTTTGAACCAAGCAATTGTGATGATTGAGTATGGAAAGGTCCCTCTTTGCTCTGTGGTTTGGGGCTTGGGATTCCCTGTTGTGATGAGCCTGAGCAGAGAGCTGGCTAGGGTGGAGATGGACCAAGTCAAGAGGAGAGCCAAGGTGGGAGGCCATGTGGCCTGGGACCCTGGATAGCTGGGTTGTTTTATTTCTTGTTCTTACCTTGAGGTTTTGTTGGAGTCGCTTTGCTTTCCCCTGCCCATTTTTCCTCATCGCTGTTAGTCTACATTGTCTATTTGGGTTGTAAGACTGCCTCTTTTCAGGACACTCAGGGTCTGGGTAGCGCTGACGTCCATGCTATCCTGATTTGCTGCGCAGCCTCTGGCATTACTGAGTCTTGTCTCCTGCTTTGCTCCAGAGGGAGGCGCAGGCCAGAGCCATCCTTCTGCAGTGACATGGGCAATGCCTGAGTGAGAAATGTGGCCCTGGCTAAATGGAGAATAATGCCGGTACCACCTAGAGCAGGGATGGGCCACTATTTCGGGCGGAGGGCCGCTTATTGAGCTTTGGCAAGCCAATGGGGGCTGCATGACAGGTAACCAGGGGCAGATAAATGTTAATTTTCTAAATTTTTAAGGATAGGATGGCCTGGTGCGCCGCATGTGGCCCATGGGCTGCATTTTGCCCACCCCGATCTAGAGAGTGACAGGCCTGCAAGCTTCACGAGGTGGCAGGGCAGCAGAGGAGCCAGTACCAAAATGCCAAGTACCTCCTTTCCGAGGAAAAAGAAATGCAACGGCAACAGGCCAGGTTGGATTCTGCCTGGGAACTGAAGAAAATGCAGCAGGGAAGGTCTGATTCTCCTCCCAGGGAATGGAGGAGAGGGATCTGTGTGCCAGCACAGCCCAGATCAGGCCCAAATTCTCCTCTCTGAGCACGGTGGCTTACATCCAGAGGAGCTCCATGGGCGGCAAAGCCGTTACTCCAGACTGAGTCAGTGCAGCCGAGATCAGAGGATGTGCAGGCTCTAAATGCCGCCGCTCAGACCTGTGGACAAACTTATTAAAAGCAAACATGATCTCTTGCCCCTGAGATAATTGAGCACTGTCCCAGCTCTGTAGCACGCTCTTAAAAACAAAACTGGGCTGGGGGAGGGGCACCCAGGGAGGAGGCTAAAGGAGCTTTTAATAGATTGTAGGTATTGCAAAAGAGCAAGCAAGGCTTGTTCTTTCCATGTCCTGTCTCCGAGGCAGCCCTCAAACTCTTTTGTGTGGGGTGATCTTTTATGTGGTGCTGTCACCTGTTTTTTTAGTTTCATGATGTCATCTTTAACCCTGTAGAGACCTGGGGAAATGCGAACGTTGCACTAATAGAGGCAACATGAGGTGCAAATGGGTGTCTGTCTGTGTGTATCAGGCTGCATATATACTCATTTCAAAGACTGAAGGGGGAAAAAAAAAGCCAGGAGGTTGGCTGTAACGCCTGAGGGCCTAATTGGCTGTTGGTGTAGGAGCAGCCAGGACTCTCATTTCTTGCGGTGGAGTGGCAGCCATGTACGCCCGGGGTGAATTTGGCCCTGTATGTATTGCGGAGCCTTCCCACTGATCGTTAAATACTCTCATCAGCAGAGCCCTGATGTGGCAGCCAGATTCCTTGCTCGAGTTTAAATGACTGATTGCATCCCTCCTGCGCTCTGTTTGTTGTCTCCATTTGTCTGATCGCCGGCAAGGATGTTTTTAAGGCATTCTGGTTCTTGCAGATAACGACCCTGCCGGAGCAGGCCCAGTTCAAACATTTCCAAGTCCCTTCCATGTACACTGGCTCTGTCCTGCAGTCCCAGCCCCTGAGACCAGACCTCAGTCCAGCCGTGGCAGCAGTCCTCGCTCCATCTCTCGCTGCTTGTACCCGGTTCTGAGAAAACGGCCTCCCGCCTGGTGCCAGACTCCTAAATGAGAGCAGCATCCACAGTAGAGGCCTGGGTTTCTGCTGTGCCTGGCTCCCCACCGCTGCCATTACCCTGAGTGGGGTTGAAGGAGGGGATTTTCTGTTGTGCTGCTGGCTGCTTGGCCATTTTTTAAAGGCCTGGCTTCTTCGTTGGAAGCTCACCTAGAAAATGAGCTCTCCTTGATGGTCTGATTTCTCCCCGCTGTGACTGCTAAGCCTTCAGGAGTATCCTGGGTATCGGATGCTTCTCTCTGGGCTCTCGCTTGCAGCCTGCTGCGGGGGGGGGGCAGGGTCCCCCCAAAGTACATCAGACCCAGAACATTTTTGGGCCTATTGAGCATCTGTATTGCAGATTCCTCTGGTGGCTTCTGCTGCAATAGGACCCTCTTTTGCTGGGTGTGGTTCAGCCATCTCATTTTAAGTGTCAGCAACCTTACAGGGTTTTTCCCTTCTAAACTGGCAGCAGGGAGAAGAGTCCAGTTCAGGGAGAGAGGAAGTGGCTTGCCTTGGGTCATACAGTGAGGCAGGGGTGGGAGCAGAGCCCAGGGGCTTGTCTCCATCTCATCAGTGGTGCACCTTAGGAAGGGAGGAAGGGGCTGAGCATGTTCCAGCCACCTGATGACACTGCACAATCAGTCCTTCATCCAACATGCTCCAGTCCCAACCCTAGCACCTGTTCCCAGACTTGCTTGAGAGCAGGGGCTGGGTCCTGAGCAGCCTCCTGGGTGGATTTCCAGCTTGGCAGGGCGTGGAAGGTTTGGTTCCACTTGGACGAGAGGGTTGCGTTCAGTTCCAGCATCCACAAGGCCTGCCACCCAGGGTCTCCTCACCCGAGCCTGGCCCCCCCGCTGTGGCAGACTGTGCCGCCTTGTTTCACTTGAGGATTGTGCTGGGATTTTGTTTTCATCTTGCATTCATTGTTTCCTCCTGCCCTCCCTGCTCATCTGTCACGAGCTCCTTTTTCCTTTTGCTCATCACCAAACGTACGTGCCTGCTTGTTGCAGTATCCCTCCCTGCTGCGGCTCCCGTGCTGACTGCGGTAGCCCTCCTCTATCTTCCCTCCTCATCAATTTGCACGGTCTCTCTTCTCCCCTGCTAACACCTCTTTCTCTCTTTCACTCTGCAGACTTTCCCTTTGACTCTCTCGCTGTAGGATTTAATTCTGCAAAGCGTTTTGGCATGCAGTTGGCGTGGCGATCGCTCTGCAAGATAGAAGTACATTGTCCTGGTTTTCTTCCTCAAATATTTGCTGTTATTTGCATAGAGTTGGCAAAGTTGGCCTTTGCAGGGAAGAGAACTTTATCGGGGGCTAGACCCAGCCTTGGAATGAGTTCCCCAAAAGGTCTAGAAAACGTCACAAACCTCCCCCATCCATCCCCTTTCACTTGGTGTTTACCCCTTCCACAAGGGGCTTGCCTCTGGCTTACAGTCCATAAAGTATAGGAGGATGTGCATGTTCCTCTGTATATAGCTGTCATAAACATCCAACAGGAGACCTGCCACTGCATATGGTTTTCCCTCCAGGCCCAGGGTGAGAGAACTAATACAGGGCAGATATTAGTCATGTCATTTAATGCGCTACTGGGAGGCCTGTTTTTTTGGTGCTAAGGCCAGCGCAAGACCCTCTATAGGACAGAATATTCCTGCACAATCCGTGTAGCCTGGAAAAAAAATACCCGGCATCACAGCACTTTCTTTCAGGACCTGTTTCAAGGACTGGTCTAACCCAGGGGTGGGCAAAATGCAGCTCAGGGGCCAGATGTGGCCCACCGGGCCATTCTGTCTGAAAAATTTAGAGAATTAATATTTATCTGCCCCTAGCTGCCTGTCATGCAGCCCTTGATGGCTTGCCAAAACTCAGTAAGCGGCCCTCCACTCAAAATAATTGCCTACCCCTGGTAACCAGTAGCATGCCTGGGTCTGTACAGGATGCAACTCACCTGCAAGGAGCCTAGGTGTATTGACATCATGGCAAAAACCAAGCTGCCAAAAAGTGCGCTGCCCCTAATATCATCGAGGCCAAAGGAAAGCCAGCCTAGGCCATGAGTCTTCTAGAAGGTGTCTCTGCAAGCTCATTTGGGCTATCGGTGCAGATGGAGAGGAAGGTGTGGATGTTGGCTGCTGCGGTCCATGTCCACACAGGGCTCTGGTGAACGGAGAGCTTGCTGGCTTTCTGTTATGCAGGGGAGTTGGAGTTGGAAAGAGATGAGCTTGGACCTCTGTTTTACAAGGGCATGGGAGGTGTGTGAGCCGCTCCATGAAGCAGACAGCTGGGGCACACAAATGGGCAGTGGATTTGGCAGAGTGGAGTATACCGGGGGTGAAGAGCTCACGCTGCGTGGATGGGCAGAGTGGGCCGAGCAGAGCTGGTTAGTCGGGTGGCAGGAGAGAGCTGGTAGGCAGACAGGTTCGGCAGAGCAGGGGCAGGGAGTGGGAGGCCAGCCATGTGCTGGTCCCTGGGCACAGAGCTGAGTGGAACAGTGTTCGAGCAGCATTTCCAGTATGATTTGCTCCCAGCTGTTCGGAGCTTTCTGGGGGTTTTTTACCGTGCAAGGCCGGGGTCTGCGTTCTCAGGAACGTTTCCATTTAGCTGCGGTTCTGTTACTGCCCTTGGAGACTGGCTGAGGTCACTCAGCCCTCACTCCTTTCATGCCAGAAGCCGTGGTGTGTGGCATCTCTTTCCTCTGACTTCTTTGCACCCCTCCCTCTCGTGCTGCATGTAAAAGCAGCTTTCATCTCCCGGCTGCTTTTGCATTTGCTCGTTTTCCCCCTTTTCATTCTTTTTATAAACCAAAATTTTTGGAAATGAAGCTGGAGAAAGAAAGTGCAGATGCAAGTTTGTGCATGAAAGGAAAGAGACGGAATACAACAAATTAAACAGCTACCCGGGGAGAAAAAGGGAATTGGAGAGAAAGAAGGGGGAAAAAATAAAACCCAGATCAAAAAGGCATGCTGGAGCCCGAGCGTGCCAGACAGTGATGGGAATAGAGGCTTAGCATGGTGGTAAAATAATTGCACCCCTCCAAATGAAGTCCACCAAGTTGCTTTCTGCCTCACTAGCCCAAGTCTGCCATCCTCTGTTAGCTCCTGTGATATGTGATCTGCCAGCTCTGGGTTGTCCTCACCAGAGGTGGACTGGACTTGATTAATTAGAGGAGATCTCTTTTATGCAGTCAGCCTGGCTCTAGAGGGATGGCTGGGAACTATTTAAAGGGATGAAGACTTACAGCAGCATCTGCCGCCTCTTCTCTCTCTCTCTCTCTCTCTCTCTCTCTCTCAATTTTTATTTTTTTTTTCACTTACCTATTTGGAAATCCATCTTCCCTGCCCTCGTCCCCCTCAGGTAATTTACAGAGACCCCTAGTGCAAATAAATAAATAAAGGCTGGCCACAGGTGTAGGGCACTATGTGTGAGAGAGAGGCATTGTGCTTACTGATATAGGGAGATGGGTCAAGTTGCAGGGCAGGGGAATGGACATTTACTGGCACAGCGCGGCCTTAAATCAGCTGCAAGTTGCCTCTGAGCTGCGTGCTCTGATGTAGAGCCGGGCACGGATGAAGTCGGCGTGTGTGAGCGAGAGATTATCCCCAGCATGATGGCTAGGGAGCCAGATGATTCCCCGCAAGCCTCACCTGCCTGTTCTTTTGTTGTTGTTGTCGCTGTTATTGTTTGCAATTGCTCCACTCAAGGGAACGTGTACCCCAGGGGCTGGGGGCTTCCCTGTTTCCAGGACAAATGCACCTGTTTGAGACTTGCAGCAGAGCCAGGAACCCCCCACATTCCTCAGCTCATTAAAGCAGAGCCTTGCCGACGAGTGGCACAGGTAATGAATCCTCTGCAGGGTGCCTGCTGGCTTTAATAAGCCGGAATGAACTGAGGAAGAGAATTAACCTGGTAGGATTAGCTCGCGCTGCAGCAGGATGCTGGAGCTCTTGCCTCTCCGCCCGTGCCAGGAATCTTAACTTCTCAGCCTGCCCGCTGCCTGCCCTGACCTGGGGCTGAGGCAGGGGACCATGCCAGCACAGCGGGGGGCAGAGGACAGAACAGGAGCTCTCTGGAAGATGTCGTGGGCCAGCCCCGTGTACCTTTATATTCTGGATCGAGCCGAGGGGCCTTTGTCATGTGCTCTTGAGCATGCTGGGGCAAGGTCGTGGTAGTCTTTTTGGGGGCCGTGGCATGTCTGAGATGTCGGGGTCCATTTCCTCTGCTGGGTCCCAGTGGTGCTGTGATGCGTCCCGATCAGGACAGAGCTGAGGGATGGTTAGACTGCAAGCCATGGGAGGAGAAGCTGAAGGAACTTGGTAGGTTTGTTTTGGAGAAAAGGAGAATAAAGGGGGACGAAAGCAGTTTTCGAGTCTTTGAAAGGTTGCCGTAGAGGTGGAGAAGAGACGGTCTCCTTTTCCACAGATGGCCAGACCCAAGGTGTTGGGTTTAAATTGCAGCCAAGCAGATTTAGGGCAAATCTCAGGAAAATCTGAGCAGCAAGAACCGTTGGGCGGGGGAACAAACTGCCCAGAGATGTTGAGGAATCTCCCTCATTCGAGGGTTTCGGGAAGTGGCTGGATGGGCATCTGTGCAGGGGATGGGACTAGACCCTTGAGGTCTCTTCCAGTTGTATGATCCTATAAGAGAAACGAGCAGAGATCCCTATATATGAAGGGGCATGGAGAGAAGGCAGTTTTCTCCAGGGTTTGATGTGCAATAGGACATACTCATACTTGAGAAATGGTTTGGGGAACAAGAGGAGTCTACAGGACTGGAAACGGGATGTTGAACCTTTCTTCTCTGTCCTCTCTCTTTGTTTGCAGATGCAATGGGTGCCTTGGTGCCTGGGGGTGGTGGCAGAGACTACCATTGGAAAGTGCCATAGATTTGACTCCATTTTACAAATAGGGAAACTGGGTGGAAAATACTTGACTTGTCAAGAAACACAGAGCACGAGTCGGGAAAAGAAGAGCCAGGTCCGCAGACTCCCTTAACTTCCAGGCAGTAGAGAGAATATACAAGCTTGTGAGCCAATGGCATCCATGCCCTGATGTCCAAGGGAGGCTCCCAGGCCAGGCTGGACCTCTCTGTGGGTTTGGCCTAGGCCCACCAGCTGCATCCATGCCTGGGATGTGTTATCTATCGGGAAAGGAAAAGCAGAACAACAAAAAAGGCAATCCAGGTGTGTTTAGTCCTCTAGATGCTGCTCATGCCCTTGCTTTGCTCTCCTTGCTGCCTCTGCATGAGCTGGCTGTGGTTGCAGAGTTTGGGGAGGTGGCTGTAGCATGAAATGGGCCCCGCACATGCTCTGCTTTTGGGATGAGCTCCCTAAAGAAGCTTGGCTTCCCTTCCTTTGTGCAGCCTTGGAGCAGGAGCATCTTGTGCAGCCAGAGGGAGGAAAGGGCTGACAGCAGCCCTTCCTGCTGGCTCAGGGGAGTGGGAGAGGCAGTGGAGGGCACTGCTTCCCTTGTGGGGTGCCCGAGGCGCACTGAACCCCGGTTTAGAAAAGTGCTCATCATCCAGGTTGAGGAAGCCAAACAGCGAGAAACCCTGCAGTTCTGGGGCATTTTATATGAGCATTTTTCCTTTTATTTTCAGTAAATCGGCCTTGTAATATAGTCCCCTTACTGGGACTGAGCTGAATTCGGTGGTCTGGGCATCAGCGAGAAGATGGGAGGGCAGTGGTTATATCACCCTGACCAGCGGCCACAGGCCAGGCCCCTCAAGGAGCCCAGGGGAAGGGTTGGGTTTTCACACAGGCTTGGCTGGCATGAGTTTGCTCAACGCAGGAGCTGCGGTTCAGAAAGCAGAGCGTGGGAGTGGGTTTTCTGAGCTAACGCCTCTGCCTCCTATCCCCAGCCCTGTGCACTGCTCAGGCCTCCCTGGGAACACTTTCTACCTGAGCCAGGTGAGCCAGAATGGTTTCCAGGTTGTCCGAAGCCCTCTCCAATAACTCCCTGTGTTCCCAGAAGCTTCCTGCCGCAGGCCAAAGCCATGGGCTGCAATTCGAGCATCAGGGCTTGAAAGCAAGGGCCTCTGCTTTCCACTATATCAGCAGCAGGACTCACCCCACCTGTTCACCCTGCCTTTCAGAAACAAGGTTGATGTTGCTGTTGGGAATCGGAGACTCTTGAGAGCCAGGGTGCCAGGCATCTTAGTTCTGGGACAATTGCTGGGTGCTGGGGAGCAGGATTCCCAACGGCTGTGTCAAGGGGCTGCATACCCGCTGCATAGCACGGAGCCATGCCTCCTGCAGGGGCAGAGAGTGATGAGGCATGAGGCCAGGAGATCTGCTGCTGTACCTCACCCGCCTGTGCTCTCCTCATGTGGCTGGAGCAGCTCCCACCATTAAGCTGGCAGAGCTGACGTGGAACGGCTCCGCTGTCACACCACAGTCCCTGCTCTGGGGAGATTGGTGGTGCCCTGTCAAGCTTCAGTGGTGGTCTCTGCACTGAGGATTTGCCCTTTATAGGGTAGGGGAAGGAAATGGAGCCAAAAAGCCCCAGTGCATCATGGAGCCCATCCCCTGGAAGAGGCAGGATACAACCTCATAACACGGGTGCTGCACACGGCTTTCAGCTAACTGCATACTTCTCTCCTGACTCGGTGCTCTTGGAGTAGGGGTCGGAGGAGAAGTGGTCCAGCGTGGGCTGGCTGGCCTGGCCAAGCTCAGCACTACAAAGGGGGCTGTGGCAGGTTTCTCTAGAAGCACGCAGTAAATACCCTGCCCCCTGAGTATTCCCTACAGTTCCCATCGCAGCTCTCCATGCTGGGGTGCGGGGGGCGGCTGTGCTCTTTCCTCCATCTGCAAAGTGCGTGCATACTAATGTACTGCTCTTGCTGTACAGAAACCTTTCCCTGACAGATTCTTTAAGAACAGACGTGGGTTTTGAAAAGCCCTTGATGGCACTGCTTGTAATTATAATGTAATTGGTGTAACTGAGAGCCCAGGGCCTTTTGTTGGGGCTGATTTGCATATTTTTAACGTCACATCAAGACTTGTTGGGTTATATGCTACCCTTCCCCCCCGCCCACCCCCCATTTTGTGCATCTTTTAGTTGCTGTTGGAGTGGATTAAACTATTGCTCGTTCAATCTTGACACTTTGCAAGAAAGGGAAGAAAATAGGGGGCGATCTAGTTTTGACCAGGGCCGAGTGAGCCAATGCGAATAAAATTATAGCCCTCGAGTCTAGAGCCAGTCAAACGATTCATTACTGATGATGTCTGTTCTGAATTTAGCTCCCATTCTGGATTAGCAAATCACTTGTGAATGGATTTGGATTTTCTTAAGATGTCTTTATTGTTCAGGCTATGGGCTGTTGACAGCCTCTGCTATTTTCAGTACTGTGGATGGTCACCTGAATTGCAAGGTGATGCTTATGTTTCTTGATTGGCTGAGAGCTTCTTTTTTGAAATAGAGAGCACATGAATAATGAATGTAACATCTTCCCTGCCCATCTCCCAAAGCAAGTAGCAACAGGGATCAAACCTTGCTTTTTTTTTTTCGGTTCTGAACTGCAGGCCTCTCACATGCGAGCAAACAGAGCCTTTATTCAGAGTGACCTCAAACACGCTATTTTCCCATTTGGTCTTACAGTGACGGACCAAAACCTCACAAATGGCCTGACTTTATGAACAGCTGCAAACCAAAATGAGCTTTTTATGCAGGAACATATTCATGCATTTGGGTGGGGATTTTGAACTTCCTCAAAGGGGTGTTGGGCTCCAGAGTTTTGAGCCGGGTCCATCACTAAGGTGAGTTCATTTCCTGGTTTCAGGCCCAGATGTGCATTTGATGTTGGAACAGCCCTTAAATGAAGAAAAGGATTTTGGCTGAAACAACTGGCTTGGGGAAGCAGAGGATTGTCTGTCACTTGAAGGCTTTAATTCAGACTGGGGCTTTGCTCAAGGAGATACCACAACTCAAACAGAAGTTATGGGTTTGGTTTCAGAAACAATTGGATGGGGCTCATGGCCCTGCTTTATGGAGCAGGTCAGATTATTTTATCAGAATGGTCCCTTTTGGCCTTAAAACCTTGGAGCTGCCATCTCGAGTACCAACTGACCATCCGTCCGGTCAGATGCTCCTTTCCAACAGTGACCAAATCTAGATGCTTCAAAGCTGACTAAAAGTGTTTCGATTTTGGTCCCGAGTCTTGCTGCCTTTCTTCCCAGTCCTGATGTAAAACCTAGGTGCAAGAACCTTAGAGCCAAGTTAATTTTCCCAGCCTCTTAAAAGTGAGGTGAGGAGGGAGTGCAGCTTCAGGAAGGAGAATTCCTCTTATTCAACCACTTTTACCATCTGCTGCTCCAATCCATTCAGCAAGGGAAGCAAAACAACCAAATAAAAATGTGTGAGATATTGTCTTCCTTAAATCCATTAGGGAGTTGAGAGAATATTATTTGTGCCTCTTGAATAATGGCTTTTGATATGTAATAATATATTGTGAAATTTTTGATGGCCAATATTACATTTATTTTAAACGATATAATCAGTGCCTGGCGTCTCAGCTGATTTAGTCAATTAAGTTTTTAACCTCGTGTCTTCAATCTCGTCTGTGAGTAATTTAAATGCAGCGATTTTAATGAAAGTGCATCTACCTGTTCATTTATCCCGCATTTTACTGCCCTTTGGTTCTTTTGTGTCTGTGACTATGACGTTTCTTTTCTTTTCTTTTTTTTTAATTCTTCACACAGACACGTTTATTCACAGTGAGGAGACAATAAATTGATTGGCATTAGCAAGCTTGTATATCTGAGTAATCCAAATATAACAAATGCAGTGATTTTTCTAAAGGGAAGCAACATATACGTATTAAGGGTTTCTAAAAGGACTGCAGTCTTGCCTTTAATTTCAGGGCTGAGTTTAACAGCAAGAGCAAATGATAGTGTTTAGATTTCCAATGCTGATGTGCATACAGCTGAAGTCAGACAGTTGTGGAAATGCTGCCATTTGTACCCACTATTAATTGCAGGTGGAAGATGTACACTCTGGGGTTTGTAGCTGCAATATTGCACCTGTACAATGAAGGGATGCCTCTGAATGTCACTCTTGAAACGCCTCTCTGCCTGTCCTTCTTGCTCACTGTGAGGAAGATGGTTTGGCTCAAAGGGAGCTTGGAGCTACTGCTCCCAGGAGGTGTCCTATAAGGAGGTATTGGGGGTATCCGAATCCCAACAGCTCTGGGCTTGGGCCTGCACATAGGATGCCTGCCAACGGATTTGGGAATATCTGAAGTCCCAGGGTGAGAGCCTGGGATGGAGGCTGCTCGCCGGTTGTAGCACCACACGTGGTGTTTGGAACGGTTGAGTTCTGCCTGCTCAATCCATATAGATTTTGGGCTGAGTGAGTTCTGCTCAGTCAATACGATTTGGAACTGATTTGGCTCATTTGACCTGGAACAGGAATTATATTAATAATAACAATTTTTTAAAAATCTCCTCGCTGTGTCTCTTCTCGAGTCTCCAAGAAGAGTTTCACTCGGACGAAGCATGGGAGCATTGTCTGCTCGGCTCCCCTTTGGTGGAGCTTTTGTGCTGCCTGTGTATCTGGTTAAACTGAGAACCAGAAAACGCAGCTCACATTTTTTTTTAGCTCCAGGAAGTATTGGTAAAAGAAACGGAGATAAATGGCTATGTGCTACTTGCTGGGCTGGAGACAGTTTCTCTGCCCGTTTCCAAGGTGTGTGCATTCTTCCTTTTAGTCTCTCCCTGTATTTCTTTTCCTAAGGACAGAAAGGTTTCCTCAGGCGCCCTTGGGAGAGATCCCTGAGGCAGTCATTCTGCTCGAAAGTTGCCTTGGGGCAGAAGACAGGTCATAGATGTGTTTCCTCCTTTGGCTGGTTGCATTTTAACCTGCTCTTGTTGCTACTTCTAAGCTGGATTCCACCCAGGTAGGGGTGAAAGGGACGCTCTTTCCAACTCCTGGTACAGCCACTGTGGGCATATGGCTTCTGCTTATGCTCAGCTGCGTGGCTTAGACATTCTCCTGGTAGCAGAGACGTTGCTAGTTTGCCTTGCGAGGCCCTGTGCTTCTGGAGAAGGAACATGCTCAGCACCTTTGAAAAAAGCAGGCTGACTTTAAGTGGCAGCGAGTGACTAACTTACCCAGCTAAGTTTGGAAATGTCAGCTTTCATCTTCAGTCACAGTGTTCCCATTCTTTGGGGATAATTATAGATGTGGTTGACTTTTTTTTTTTTTTTTAATAAACCAAAAATTGCCTTTTTACATGATTTTTTTTTTCAGGGAAACTCTTAAAAAAATAAAAGCAAAGTAAAACAAAACTAAGATGGTTAACACCATGACTTTATTGTAAATGGTATCATGGTCTTTTTTCAGTTTTTAACTTTTTGTTTGTTTGTTTTAATTTCCGAGGACAATACTAATTGCTTTCTGATTACTGCTAGATGATTACACTGCTTGCCCGGGTCTGGTAAGGAATAATTAATGTTTGGCAGGTCAAAAGCATCAATTGATCTTTAAATGTTTGAAATGGCAAGGAATGGTCATGAGATTATTAGGGAAAAAATGGAGAGAAAAATTGAATATATATTTTTTTTTCAGTTGGGTTTAGACCTTAATTGTCTGATTGGAAAAAGTGCTACAGACACTTATTATGTTAATTATCTTGTTCTTTGCTGATGCATTGTTCTCCTAAGGTTTATCTCCAGTTTGAGCAATGATGTGTTTTGCTGCTTAGTCGGGATTCTGGACATATTGAAGAGCTGGTCTTGAACTCCTTCCATGCTATTAGCAGGTGAAGGTCATTCTGCCATGTCTCATTGAAAAGTCGATTTCCCCTAGGTTTTCAATAAACTTATAGCCTTGTTGTTACAATCTCCATGCATATAATAAAACACCGAGACCCGGTGACATTGGCAGTGTTTGCATGGAGTTAGTTCGGTAATAACAAGCTATTTATTTAGCCATTTCATTGCTAATATCCCATCCCTTCTTTTCACAAACATTTTGCGGCCAGGTTCTCCTTGGCAGCCCTGTGTATGCTCATATTTACGGCTTGATATCAGTGGATAATAATGTAAAGCCAAAGACAAGCAAGTGGTTGGAGCGGCTCCGTTCAGCAGGCTCCACAGGTAAATCAGGAGGTGCTGCATTGACAGTGCAATTAAGCCAGGCCAGTCAACCCCATTTGTTCCCAGCATGCTCTCAAATTGTTCCATTTTGAAGGGTCCCTTTGACTCCCAGTGCCCCATGCCCCTGCTCCCAGCCCTCTTACTCTTGTCTGCAGATTGCGCTCTCCCTGTCTCACCTGGGCTTTAGACGTGATGCTTTTTCTGTTCCGCCCTGGCTCTCCTGGGAGCTTTGTCCTCCTGCCTGTTGTGGCTGCCTGGCTCTAACTCTTCTGCTGCTCTGGGCTCAGTGCAGCTAATATTTGGGTATGAAAACTTAATTGCTGACAGAACTGCCTTCTAATCAACCAAGTCATTTAAATGTCAGTCCAGCAAATACAACACTGGTCTATTGCAGCTCTTATTGTTGTTGGGTTTGGTTGGTTTTTTTTTCCCCCTTCAATTTAAACAACGAGTGGGAAGGCTAAATTGGGGCCTGGATTTTTGTGGGAAGAGCTATTTCCCTCTCTGGTAACACACTTGATGCCAGGGATGCCTGCAGCACCTGTGTGTGTTTGCACAGTTTGTAGTGCAAGAAGATTGGCTTGTGCCATTTTCCTTTTAAGCAGCTCTGGAAATGGAAATGGAAGTGAGGTTTAATCGCACAAGCTCTGAAAATACAATAGATTCAATCTTTTTAAGGAGGGTGGCTAAGTACTTTATTTGCTGTGCTGGAATCTTCGGGGGGTCAGAGACCAGAGAACTAGATTTAAAGCTTTTAAATATTTTTCCCTTTAAAAAACAAAAATCTTTCACAATGCACAGTTGGACTGGAAAGACTTGAAAGTGAAGGTCTAAAAAAAAAGAGGGAGAGGAGGGTGGAATGGGAGCACTTGTTAAAAATAGACATTAATAACGCTGCATCGAGTTGTCCCTGCTGCAGCTAATCCTTAAAGCTCAGTTCCACTCTGGGAAGTGATTTTTTGCAGAAATGGCATCGTGGGGGTTCCATGTTTGTGCCTCACTGGCTTCCCAAATGTGGTGGCTTAGTTTACAGATGATATAGTTGTTTATTTTTTTTCCTGCAAACTCACTCGAGCATCTGAATATCAAGCTGGGGGCGCTCCCTGGCTCATGCAGCATTCCCTGTAGTAACCATACTGGTGGCCACAGTCTGCTCCTCCGTTATACCCGTGCGACCTCAGCAAAAGGTTTGCATGAGCATTATTGAAGAAATCCTACAGCCTTGGGTTGGAATATAGAGGTCTGATGTTAGTGACACGGGAGGCAGACTGGAACTTAGCCCTCTGTCCCATGCCTCTGCAGGGCTACCGTGAGTGACTTGTAACACCAACTTCCTTCCTTCCCCATTGTGGCTTCTCCTGGTGTGGCTGTGCCCATTTCTAAGCTGCTGACCTCTGCTTGTGGTGCCATTCTTCACTGCCCATTAGATTTCCCAGCTTTCTCTTGTGCCCCCTCCCCGGCGCCCAGCAGATCCCTGTAAACACCTGCAAAGCTGCTCCATTATTCTCCTTAAAACCCACCTCTGCTGTAATGCCCATAAAAAATCTTGGCAGTGGCTACACAGCTGGTGTTCTGTGACTGCTGCGTATTACGCTGATCATAACTGGCTCCCTGTTACCTTCTGTTGGCCTGTTATACCCCCCTGCTGTCACCCAGCAAGCCCATAGGTTGCAGGCCCTTTGCAGCAGGTACGGCCCGCTCAGGTGTGTGCACAGCCCTAGGGCAATATGACCGTGGCTCTTTCTCCAGGTGTCAACTCAATAAGTACTAGTAACCATCCAGAGACAGCAAGATATTGGGCAAGGGTACCATTTGTGCATAATCATCACTTTTCTGAATGCCTCGCATTTCACATGGGAAAATTTCAGGCTCCAGGTCCTAAACCAAGCTAGGAAGCACCTTTCTTGGACAGGAGTTTATTGCCTAAGTGTCCATTGTGGGGATTCCTCCTCCTTCCTCTCTAGCATCTGTTTTGTCAGAGACAGTCTCCATGATGCCATGGGTTCCAGTGGCATGACTGAGCCTAGTGGTTTCCATTTCTGCGAGGCCATCTAGTGCGTTTTCACGGGGAGCTGTTCCCCAGTGTGATCCTTGGCCCCCTCCAGGGGCTTCCAGCAGTGGCTCAGGAAGCTTGTACCATTGCTCAGGCTCATGTGTCTTGCATTCAGAGGGTTGTTTGCTTGCATTTTCCTGTGTCCGTGATCTGTGAAGGGCTGCGTGAGGAACAGGAGCCTGCATATTGCTTTGCTGCAGGAGTGGGGATCCCACTTCCTCCCTGGCAGCTCTGGTTCCTGCTTCTAGCCACTGCTCCTTGTGCTCCTTGCTGCTTTAGCCACTCTGCTGCATTGTGTCTCTGGTCTGCGTCTGCTTCTACCCCAGGCTCCATGTACCAGGGAAGGGGTTTTCTGGCAGTGCTCTGCCCAGGCCCAGTGGGCAGGTATATTGATATCTGCTGCTGTGACAGGCCTGTGCTGCGCTCTGCTCAGGCAGATTTGCCTAACCCCAGCCATCCCCTGGAAGCTGCCTCTCTGTCCATCCATCCTTCCAGCAGCTGGCAGCCTCAGCCACCCACTCCATCTTTAGAGCTTGCCACCCTTTGCTTTAATGACCCACTTCCACCGAGCAAATGAGGCAGCGCCTCGGATCCCTCCCCTTCGCCTGCAAATGAATTAGCACTCCATTAGCTTAATGAGGACTCTCCCTGCCTCCCCCAACAGGGTGTTTGACACTTCATGAGCAGTTGGAGGGGAGGGTCATGCAAACCAGGAGCCAGGCTTGCCTGGATGTGAGTAGTGAGTGCTGCTGCCGTGTCAGAGCCTGGGAGCTGGGGTTGGCTCTGAATGCTCTGCTTCTGTAGCTTCCTGGGCAAGGCAGAGGAGCTTGGATAGAGGTGTCCTCCTTCGCTGAGGTGCTGGTGAGGGCAAGTCCCACTTCCAAGCGCCTCTCTGCATAGGACACAACCTCTTTCCTAACCCTCCACAGGCCACTGCCAGGTTTGGGTTAAAGCTTTGCAAAGTCTTCTGGGCTGGCTCTGAGCAGGACCTGCCCCAGGGGCTCTTTGCTTCTTTCTCATGCTATGGAGCACAGGCACTATAAGCTCATGCTGACCATCAGCCTGGCTTTGGCAGATCTGATCTGCACTGCCATGGCTCGTTGCTGAGCCCCAGTGGTAGCTGGAGAGAAGGGCTGCTAGCTGTACCCTCATCTGTATATGGAATAGCTGTACTCACCAGGCCTCTTTCCTGGCTCATGCCCTTCCTTTCAGCGATGGAATCTGGATGCTGCAGTGATGGGCACTCGCGTGCATGAGCCTGTATGGTGCCAAGCACCCGTGGCTCTGGCTGCTCCAAAAGGGATGGTCAGGGTTTCTTGGTGCCTTGGCTGGAAACCCAAGAAAAGAGCTGCATTGTGTGGCAGGAATGATCTAAACAAATATTAACCAGTTAATATTACATTCAGGGGAGCTCAAAGGGAATAGGTAGGGCAGGCTAGCCAGGGGCTATGAAGCCATCTGATACCAGGCTTGCATTTTGATGCGTGGGCTCTGTGGGGCCTGAGCAACAGCCACCTATGCTCTTCAGGGAGAGAGTTTGCATCCGTGTGTGTGTGTGTGTGCGCGCGCGCGCGCGTGTGTGTGTGATTTACTTGGCTACAGAATCAGTCAGAAGCCGTTGGGTTTCCTGGTTTTGCATTGATGGGTGAAGGAACGCAGGCAGAATTCCCTGGAAATACCAGGCTGCTGATGTTGCTGTTCCCTGCAGCTAAAGTGTTATTAGTCACTGAATGGTCTGTCACTTCAAACAATTGTGCATAAACACAGGCATAAATTAACACTTGGTGCCTTTGCCCCAGGAAACCTGGGCCTGCCAGTGCTTTGCAGTTCTGTAGAATTTTTTTATGAAGGTCCCACATGCCTGGTGAGGGTGGGGTTGGTTACCATCATCATCTCCATGTTACAGCTTAAGGGAAATGAGGCCCAGGGAGGTGCAGGGACTGTCTCCAGCCTGCCCAGGAAGGCAGGAGCCAAGATGTTCTCATGATGCCGAGAATCTGCATGGGGACTTCTGAGAAGTCCCCTGGACTCTTGCTCTGATCACAGCATTGGGAATTGAGTCCAGGAAGCAGCTCTGTGTTTTAGATGCAGTTTTGCAGATATAACTTATGGGGCCTTCCCATTGGTGGGGATGTGGCTGGGTCACTGGAGGGGAGAGTACAGGCTGCATTAGTCCCTGTGTTCATATGATGCTGAAGGCCTGGGCAGGAAGGGGCATAGGCCCCATGGCACATGGCAGGAGCAGGCTGATTGCAGGGACTGGGGTGGGCTTAGGCAGGAGCTATCCAAAGTGGAGGAAGAGTCCTTGCGTCTCCCTGCTCCTCTCCCTTCAGACCTTTGTATGAGGTCTGCTGGGTTTGTGCCCTTTGTGTCTGTGCTGGTTCCCTTTCCTCATGTGCCAGTTGTTGCAGCATTGGTTGGTCTCTCCAGGGCAGGGGTTGATCTTTGAATGTACATACCCAACTTTATTGTATACATCACACCCTGAAATAAAATATGCACCTTGTTTTTGGAAGACCAACTGAAGGAAAAAAATATCTTTTCATGCAGTAGGTAACTGAGTAACAGCAATGAGGGAGCCAAGCCTGCTCATTGTTCTGTTTCCTGTGAGTCTCATACAGGTTCTGCTTTGGCTTTTACCTGGTAACCAGCAGAAACTGCTCTTGCCATATTTCTTGCATATGATGCACAGTACAATTTCCAACAGTTACTTTTTGGGAAAAAAAATATGCATTCTAGGTCCCTGTTACCCTGATGTATAAGCCCCTTGCAGTCTTCAAGAGTGTTGAAAAAACCCCTTTGAAAGAGACAGGGACACAAAGACATTACATGGTTTGCCTAAGATCACAGAGGAAGTCTGTGCAGGGCAGAGATTTCATAGAATCATGGAAAATTAGGGTTGAAAAGGACCTTGGGGGATCATCTAGTCCAACCCCCTGCTTAACGCAGGACCATCCCCAGCTAGATCATCTCACCCGAGGTTTGTCTACCTGGGTCTTGGAAACCTCCAAGGCTGGAAATTCCACAGCCTCTCTGGATAACCTGTTCTAGTGTTTTAGTACCTGCCTAGTGAGACAGGTTTTTTCCTAATATCCAACCTCAACTTCCTCTGCTGCAACTTGAGCCCACTGCTCCTTGTTCTGTTGTCTGCTACCACTGGGAACAGTCCAGCTCCATCTTCTTTGCAACCACTCTGCAGGCAGTTAGAGGTTTCTACTAAATCCCCACCTCTGTCTTCTCTTCTCCAGACTAAATAAGCCCAGTTATCTCAGCCTGGCCTCATCAGTCATGTGCCTTATCCCCCAAACCATTTTTGTTGCCCTCCGCTGAACTATCTCCAATTTGTCCACATCTTTTCTATAGTGGGGGCCCGAAAACTGAACACAGTACTCCAGATGTGGCCTCACCAGGGCTGAGTAGAGGGGAATAATCACTTCCTTCAGTCTGATTTGGACTGGATCTCCTGATCCCTGAGTTAAGCTCTAGGCATTCTGCCTTTCTCCCCACCCGTGTGCCTTTTGCACACTTGTACACTCCTGGGTCTCGCATAAAAATAGAGTGGTGATGTTCACTGAGTTGTCTGCTCAGCTTTACCAATCCACTCTCAGATGAATGGCTGAGGTCTCAAGCAATGAGACTGCCATGTCCCCAGGTCTGCAAACACATTTGCCAGGGCTTGAGTCACATTCCCATCCCATAATACCCTACTATCTCTGACTGCAGCAGCAAGGCAAACAACAGAGCCAGGGGGTGGTTAGGCATGGGGCATTCCTTTGTGCAATTAAATCCACGGGTGACACGTTGCAAATAGGTGGCAGCTGATACTTTTTTCATCTCACAGGCCTCCAGTGCCACAGCATTAATCATCATTAGCCCCACTGACCTCGGCGTGAACGGCACCAGTAAAGCAGTGTTCTATAGGAACCACATTGTCATTGGCTTGTAATTAATATCCGCTGATTGGGAAGCAGGGACTGACCCTTTTTTGTTCACAGAGGTCTGCAAATGCTGCTCAGATAAACATGCAAAATGAAAGGCGCTTGCCAGCCATCGGATCACTGCTCCAGATTAAATTTCCAAATGTCAGAATGGAAACGGTGGCTCATTAAAAGTGCAGCTGTAAAAAAACAAAAATCCCCACCAACTTTGCAGGCAGAAAAGTGATTACAGAGCAGGCCTGATTAATTAGGTGTGAAAATTTTAGCACCACTCCAGCAATAAACGATACAACTTGCCCAGCCGCCTGCTTTCCTTTCCACTGTGCGTAGCAGAATGGCCCATATTCTACTTGTCTGATGTACGGCAATCGCATTTGGAGGCACTAAAACTTTTACAGCCTTATTGTTGAGCCAGGGGATGAGGTATTGGTGAAGATGAGCAAGCAGAGTAGTTCTCTGTTGTTTTTCCTGGTGCCTCCTGCTTGCTATTTCCTCTTCTCCCTCTCTCTGGATATCATATTAGCACCCACCACCTCCAGTTTAATTAAATTAGTGGAGCAAAGTCTCCTATGGAGTTCTGGGAGTCCTGGTTTCTCACCTCCCCTTTGGTTACAGGAAGTTTTGCTAGGTATTGTGGCCTTCTTGTTTGCACCTCCCTGTCTAGACCTGTAGTAGAATTACATCAGAAAAGCTGGAGTTTGAGAGTGAAGGGTCCATGTGCAAGTATTTGGTGGATCGCAAGCTGCTTCCAATGGACACAGCCAAAATTCTGGCAAGTGGATGGGTAAGGACAGATGCCTTAACCCATGTTTAGACCCCCAGTAACCCGGCTTTCCAATGTACTGTATGTCCACCCAGCTTTATGAACTCCAGCCCCTGGGTAGGACTCAAGTTACTGAAGAATTAGGCTAAGATTCAGGAATGTTGGGCTTATTTTGGCAAAGGACTTGTGTGATCTCGAGCAAACCCTTGTTTCTCCCTTTACCTTAATTTCCTGTCTGTAAAATGCGGAGGGTAGTAATTCTGGTCACCCCTCCCTTCTCTGTCTTGTCTATGTTGGCTGTAAGCAGTTTGTCCGGGACAGTCCCTCACTTTATGCTGATCTCAGGGAGGCCTGATCTCAGGCGGAAAATCATCCATGAGTTTCACGTACCTGGTAGACCATAGCATAATTGTCTTAACTGGGTATAGCCGCATCCCACTTCTAGAGCACAGTATGTCTGAAACAGGATCAGCATTGTTAGGTGCTGCTTTTGGGAACGTTTCAAATGTTTTTCTTTGTGTGTGGGAGCTTTTAGTCCTGGAAGTCGCACAATGGCAGCACTCAATTTTTTTTGCTTCTACAAGGTGATGGGAAGAGGCAAATTGATCTGTTTTTTGCCTTGGTCTCTTGTAGGAGCCAGTTCTGGAGTTAAAGTTGTTCATAAGGCACAGGCTGTTGCTGTTCAACTGAGATTCCTGATATAAGGAAGTGTTCTACATTTTTATTTCGGGATCTGGGAATCTGTGTGTGGAAACCATGACACTTAACCCCCATACCCTGTAAGAACTCAGGGAGCCTATATTGCTTAGTATCAGGGTAACACTTGTGTCAGAATGTGACACTTTTACCTATGGGGAGCCTGACTTGAAGAGAAGTGAGGCATCCTCTTTGATGTGTCTCAAGAAATCCGTACTGGAGCTAGGACCACCCCCTGAGACCAGACCTCCTGGAGATCGCAATGAATTGTACTCAATACAGTATAAAAAATTTAGTCTTCTAAGAGGATTATCAGGTGTCTGCTTGAATTACTTTGACAGGAACAGTCAGTCAGAAAATGTACATTCATTTGAAAGGTCACGTAAATCTGATTTCTGCATTATCCTTTGAACTCTTCCCTTCTTAATGAGATTCTTGTTTCAAAGTGTTACATTGCACACACAGGATTTGATGAAACCAGTTGTGGTAAATATATATTTTGTGTGAACATAGTTATCCTTTTAACTGGCTGTCCTTTGAAAATGGGTTTCACTGCACAGGGGACAATGAAGCTCCAGCAGGATAGGTATACAGGGCTAGAAGGGGAGAGGGAATAGAGGATTTTACTATCTAAACCAGTGTTTAGGATGGGATTATGAAGACAAGACAACAGGGATGTGCCTGCGGTAGTATTTTACTTTGCATGCATTCGCATTTTTAAACTGATGTAACAAAGATTCATGCAAATGATGAAGGGACTCTGAGGCATTATCATCACCTTTTGAAGGACCACAAGCCCCTACTGATTGCTGTGGAGAAAACAGCAAGATGTCAAAAGTTCGCACAGAAGCCTCTGTGGAAATAAATCTGAGTTTAGACTGGAATGGCAGAGTAGTGTTTCTTGATTAAATTAATGTGTATTGATATTTCTCCTGTTGTTTTGACTTTGCAGGCTGTTTAAATTCAGTCTTGTCACAACAAAATACAAAGGAGGCTGCTCTGAGATTGATTTTTTTTTTTTAAATCCTGTCTCTGGAGAAGAGTATTTTTAAATTTTTATTTTTTATTACTTCCAGGTTGACAGCCACAGAAGACAGCCAATGTTAAAACTGTTGTACAAATAATTATGTTAAAATGTCGAGCACGCATTATCAAGGGAAATGCATGTTGATTGTAACTACGAATCAATTTTATGCGTCACAAAATTACCAACATCAGAGTTTGGTGATTTGTTTCCATGAGTGGTGATTTCACAAGTACCAGGCTGGTTTCTCTACGAATAATTTTGGATAGTTGAGGCTTTGGCTGCTGCTTTGTTGTCATCTCTGAATGCATCCTTCTACTTGCTTGCAAAAAATGGAACTGTCTAACTTTCTTTAAAGAGAATCTTTCATGCAAGCTGTATCCCCAAACTCTTTGCTGAGTTAAATAATGTAGTCACAGTGTTAAATATTGAATAATGGCTAGGGAAAGGATGTAAGGCAGTTAGTCAAGGAAGAAAGGAGATATTCTCAGCAGAGTTTTGAAACACTGATAATGTCAACAAGACAGAGAGAGACATGGGGGGTGATTTTTGAGGTGGCAGAGGAGAAGGTTTCTTGCAACAGGAAGGCGATGTAGTCTAGAAGAACACGCCAAGAATGCTATTATCTTATTTCCCATACAAAAGAGGATTTCATATCTGGCCTCCACCTCAACCTGCAGTGCTCCTGGGATTTGTTAGGAGTTATGAAGTCTATTCAGTACCAGGAACAGCACAGGCCTGGGCAAACAAGTCCATTGGTCAGCACCATGGAGAGCGGAGCTCTCCCTGCGCATCATCACCGCCTTTCCATTTTATGGAATCAGGACTCATGATAGAGGGGGTATCTTTTATTAGATCAACTAGGTAGCTGGAAAAAAAATTACCCTTCGTCAGGTATCAGAGAAAAGGCTGTGGACGTTTTTCTGGGTAGAAATGAAAGTTCATACTTCATCAAATGAACTGTTCCAAACAGGAGCTTTTACCATAGCTTCATCTCCTTTGAAATACGAATTTTCATTTCTACCGTGGAGAACTCTTACAGTCTTTTCTTCAATGCCTGAAGAAGGGTGTTTGTTCCCAAAAAGCTTGCAAGGAAAGAATTTGTTTTGCAAACATGTAGTTGGTTTAATAAATGATATCACTTCTGTCACAAGTCCTGATTCCTTCTGCCAGGTGGGAAAAATGTGGCCTGGGGGCCAGATGTGGCCTGCCAGGCCATTTTATCTGGCCTATGGGGCCCCTAAAAAATTTAGCAAATTCATATTAATCTGCCTTGAGCTGCCTGTCATGCAGTCCTCGATGGCTTGCCGAGACTCAAACAATTGCCTGCCCCTGCACTATACCAACATAGCTACAACCTGGATACCTTCCTGCTTTATAGGATTCATAGGACTGGGCAACTGGGCTTCATCAAACCAATTTTTCAGTGAAAAATGCCGTACTTGCTGAAGTTCAACTACTTTAAATGGGCCAATTTTGAATATTTTTGAATTGTTTTAATGAGGTCAAATTGGCAAGGGAACTTCAGTGTCATTTCATATAACCCCCACCACAGATGCAAGGATGTTTTTCCTAAATTACCCCTATCAAAGGCTTACCTGGATTCTTCCTTAAAACCTCTAATGAAGGAGATTTCCTAGGCAGTCTATTCCACTGCCTACTATTCTAGAAGTTTTTCTTGAGATCTAATCTAAATCTACTTTGCTGCAATTTAAAATCATTGCTTTGTGCCTTGCCCTTTGTAGCAAGGGAAAACATTTCTTCTCTTTCTCCTTCATGGCAGGCTTTGAAATTCTTGAAAACTGCAATAATTTCTCCTTTCAATCTCCTGTTCTTGAATTTAAACAAAGCCTGAGCTCACATTTTCACATTTTAGGGATGAAAAATTGAACTTTTCTTTTTTGTTTTGAAATACATTTTGGAAACAAACCTCTTGTATTTTAAAGAATCTAAAAGGTGGTAATGAGACTGAAATCTTTTGATTTTTAGAAACAAGATTTCTTTAACGTGAAATTTTTTTAAACTTCTTTTTCTGTTTTTTGTTCTATTTTGCAATGAAAAAATATTAAACATAACTGAATTTCCCATGAAATGTAAAATCCAGTTCTAGTTCAGCTCCAGATATTTGTATTCTAGTAGAATAGTGAGCTCCCAACACGGAGCACCACCCACATTGTGCAAAGTATATAGACAATGAGAGACAGTCCCCTGGACTGAAGAATCGGGGTCTGCAATTCTAGCTGTAACACAGGCAAGTAGAATGGTAGTGGGGATAGAAAGAGTTCCAGAATGTCTTTTTTTTTTTTTTTAAACCTATAATTGGATTTTAAAATTCTTCCAGATTTTAGAAAAAATGTTAAGAAGCCAGATATGTCCCTGGAATGGAGAACTCCCAGTCCTAGGTGTGCAGATTGCTGTTTTTCCAATGTTGCTGTCTGAAAAGTTGGGAATGTAACTTAGGATAAGTTTTGAGGGACTGTTTCAGCAGGCAGATGTCAGTCATACTAGTGATACACAGAGAAGGTATATGGCTAAATGTATTTACCATGTGCCTGCAATTTATTATGTTAACACCTTTGCATGTTCATATGTACAAAATAAATATACCCAAAATGGGCGAGGAAGAGTAAGATTATCTTTGCATGGCCAACATGGGCCTCCCTCCACCCAAGACTGGCTGTCTGAAAGCCTTGTCCTTTGCTTGTTGCTGCTTTGAATCAGAACATGCTATTTTGCCTATTCCATTCAGCTTGTTCCCAGTGCCCCTTCTTCCTAGGAAAACCTCTCATTGCAGACAGGGAAACTCCGCTGTTATTCTTTTGGGGTTATTCAAAACCAAAGTTGTTGTGCTCTCTTTACATTTCCTGCAGAAGGGTAAACATAGCGTTAGTGACGAGCCTACGCAGCGCAAGCACTCTTCCAGCTATGGTGGCTGACCTCACAAAAACACTGAAGTTTTTGGCTACCCCAGAGGTGTTCTGGAAATCTTGCGTTCTTTGCTTTGCAAGTAATAACATTTTCAGCAACTCGCTACCGCACCAGTTGACTTTTGTGACCTGTCAGCAGCACTGCCCTTGCTCGTACCTCTTACACATAGAACGTGTGCACCAGTGCTTTCTGTAGCTGTTTTTGAGAAATGGCTGCAAGGGGGTCACTGTCTTTTATTTTATGCGTGTATGTCCAGGCTTAACCCATGAGGAGATCTGGCTCCAAGTACATCATGCTTCTTCCTAGTCTGTATTGTGAAGATGCAAGCCTAAATGATAGTTCTGTTTATATAAAAAGGTGCACGTATGGTATAAAACAATTTTAGGTGTAAAAAGATTCATCTTGTCTCCAAAATTTGTTCAGCTTTTAACACAATAGATGGTAATTTAATCCCAGCAAACCCATGCATTGTTTGCTTCTAGTTTTACCAGCAAATTTTACCTTCCTCAAAAGATAAATCAATTTGTAGCAGCTATTGGCAGCTATTTAAGCTGGAGAATTGAACGGCTTAATTAGGGAAAGTATATTAAAGCATCTAAGTCACTAACCCATTCAGCGCTGCCTTCTGTGTACGTGTCTGCACATACTGCATGTGTCTTTTCCCGTTTGCAATAAGCCTGTTTCTGAGTTGTGGTACCAAGAGCCCCAAGCCAAACTCCACTGCACTTTGGAAGAGTTAGAAGTCAGACCAAAGCTTTTTAGCTCAGAGTCACTGCAGTATGCACCACTGAGGCTACTTAATTATTGCTCCTCACTTAAGTTTGCTTAACTTTAAGTGTGTTCTTAAGCATTTATTTTACTTGTGCACACATGATAGGCTGCCGAAGGATTCTTTTTGGGTGCTTTTTGGGTATTTAGCATAGATTTCTCCTTACTATGCTTCATTTGTATTATGGTAGGAAGTTCAACTGTGCTGGGCACTGTACAAACAGAAAATATGTCACAGCCCTTGGCTCAGAGCTCACAACCAAATAGACTGAGTAGATGAAGGCTGTCTAGGATTTCACCCACAGAATGAATCATGGTCTGGTCAACAGGAGCCATGATCTGTGCAACATGGTACACAGAGCAGACTGCGAGGGGGAGAGGGCAAGGGCATTTCTTAAACGTTTATCAAGCATCGGAAAATGATTCCCTAAATATTTTTATGGGATATTGAAAACTTCTAGTTTTCAGATTTAAAAAAAAGGCATTTTCTACCAAAATAAAATCATTTAGTGAAAAACTGAATCGCAACATGACAAATATTCCAGTTTGGGGATTTTCACAGTAAATCAGTTTTCCACAGGGAAAGCAAACAGCTTTCCCACCAGTGGTGCTATTGGATTAAGTTTACTACTGTGTCCATGTTTCTGGGAAATAAACTGTGTCGAACAAAGGAAACCTGTGAAACGTGAGGGTCGGGTGGTGGGAGGAAGATCTCCAAAGCACAGCTCTGCATCCACATTTGCTCTGAATATTCTTATTGTCAGAAATTACTGGCAGAGATGCTTAAAACAGACTTCATAACAGCTGCCCCCACCTGCTGAAATCCTTTTTCATGGTTATTAACTATATATACACGTCACTCCCCCAATTCAGTTTTTAGCCTCTGAAATGCATTGAAACACCAGACTTAGCTCTCTAAATTTACATAAGGACATTCCAAAATTATCCTAAAGTACAAGCAGTGCTATAATTATAAATAATGCATTGCACTGCTTACGGGGTCTGAGACATGGGAATTGCTCTGTGGGAAAAGGGATTGATTGTTCCTGATTGCTGCACCGTGCCCTGGAAAGGGAAAGGTCCTTCAATAAGCACTTCACTGACAGTGCACAGCTCTATGCTGGATGTGTGTAAGTTTTCTTCCTGACCCCACTGGTGACCAGTTGACACACTGAAGCAAGGAAGTTAATCTTACTCTTCCTCTGCTGTAAGAACAAGCCTTCAGTGTCACGGCATTTCCTGTGAAATGGAAAATCCTGTGCCTTCCCAGCTGTGCTCATAAGGGTGTCACGTGAGTTGACAGTTGTCTGCTTGGTGCTGTGCAGCCCTTGACTGGAGGGCCTGGGGGAAGTGCAGTCTATGACGCCTTGCTCCCTGATCTGCCTGCCTTGTGTGTGGCTGAAGAACAGGGTGTCTGCTCATGTGTGCTTTGCTGCACAACACACTTGGAAAAAAAGTGCCTGATGAAAATGCAAACAGCAGGAGGAATGTGAATCAGGAGGAATCTGCTGTTGTGCGTGTCCTTCCCATTAACAAACAGCGCAAATGAGTGAGGAATGAAGGGGGAAAATATTTCCCCATCTGAAGTGACAGCCTGTTTCTGTTGAAAGTTCATTAGCAATGTTCCTTTCAGTGAATGCTCCCACCCTTGTGTCTTCTTCATTAAGTTATTAGTACTTCTTCCCAGCATCTCCATCTCTTGTGCAGAGCCCCTCCCTCCGGAGGTGAAAGCAGCCAGCAGGGTACTTCCTCTTGGTTTGCATCCTGCTGTTATGTTTTCAGTCTTTCCAATTCCACAGCTGGAAAGGCAAATGCCTCCCTGCTGGACATTAACCCAGTTCAGAGCAGGGAAGTCTGCATGGGTGGTGCCACCCCCCTGCACTCCTGTGGTATAAAACAGCCCATCTTGCTAAATTGTGTTAGATGAAAATGGAAGGCCTTGGCTAAGATTTCCAAAGGCGTCTAAATGACTGAGAAGTCCAAGCACCCATTGCCAAAGAGGATTCAAGTGTTTACCAGCCCAAGTCCCATTGAATGTCAGTGGTCCAGGCTCCAAAGCCCCTTAGGTGGTTTGGACAGCTTGACCCCTTGTCTGAAATAGCAGACTCTCCTGTTCTACAGGAAAAGCATCTGAGTTTAGATGGAAATCCCAACTTCTTGCAGTTGTTGTTTTTACTCGTATGTGTGTTTTATGAAGATGCAGGGGATCAACAACCAGTCTGTTGCATGAAGTGGGTTTTTTGCTTAGGTTTAATTTACTTGTATTTCAGAAACCAAAACCACATCTCCCCATGCTTTGGAAAAAATCACAGCCATCCTCCATGTTTGAAATGAAGGTGGGTTACAAATAGAAGCTTTTAGTTTACTTCTTTAGATGGACCACAGAGCTAATTGATATGGGAGGCTGAGATGAAATGAAACCTGGATTTGGGATAGCCTGCCTAAGAAACAAAGGAATTCCCATATCAGCCAGTCCTGTGGTCCATCTAGTGCAGCATCTATTGCAGCTGATACCAGATGCTTCCAAGGAAGGTCTAACAATCCTCATATGGGGAAGGTATAACCTGCATCTGGAGAACACTTCCACAAAGCCCTTGCTGATTTCCAGCCTGAATCACGAAGTCACAGCAATCACGAAACCACAGCAATCCCAGCTCACCTCAAATTCTCCACCAGAAAGGGCAGAGCTCAGGTTGGAACATTCTGTTTTTGCCATGCCTGTAAAAAAAATAAATAAATAAAAATAAATCACAGGTCAGCCTAAATAACATTTTACCTACTGTTTTTACGTGTAGTGAAGTGCAGCTGACCACACTTTGTGTATGGGCAGCGTCACACTTTCCCCTGACTGTGCACTTACATTTGCTGTTTGTGTGCATCTTTCAAACAAGAGGGCAGGTTGACTGGATGGGTATTTTAATCAAACTTTAATTGAAAAAGTTGTTGGGGACTTCAAGAAGGAGCCCTGAAAACTGCCATGATCACAACTGAGAATAACATCTTGACTTTCAATTAGTGACCTTCTAATAGTGGAACTTTGTTGGCAGAGGGTCGCATGCACATATACATGTGTACATACATGGCTACTCTTGCTTCGGCACAATGATTTCCTAACGATCTGCTACCCATCTAAGACAGATTGCTTTTCATGGTTCAGTGATTGCAGCTCAGACATTCATTTTAATCAATAAAACAGTCAAAAGAGAGAATAGATTTACTTGTTTCTGGTTTTTTACATTTAATTGAAAATTTTCAGGTGATTACTAACATAAATATTTGTATAGATCACATAGTTTAGAAAACAATAAAGGCTTTAATCTCCCAGTAACTTAAAACTAAGCAAAAAACCCCATAAACAGGCACAATGCAAGTCAATGGTTAGTATAAAGCGAGGTCATAATGCAGGGTAACTCCTCCACTCTCACTGCTCGCAGGAACTCTCCAGGGAATGAATGGGAGTCCTGCATGGACATCAGAAAGAGAATATGTGTATCATGCTGTAATTAGCACCATTAAATCCTATTACTGGTGGCCAAGGAGCCCATCCATTCGCATAAGTCACTGTTGGTTTGACTGAGTTGAGCACTGAGTGAAAGCTGGAGGATGCCAGGGTCACACAAACCACAGGGTCATAAAACATCTTTTCTTTGTGTGCAGAGTCTTACTGGAAAAAAACACTAAACGGAAACAAAGGTGGGACTTTTTCTCAAGACCTGGATAAAAAACAGTTTCACTCCAAAACAATTTTTTGCTGCAAAAGAAAAAAAAATAGTTTGGACAAAGTTTTCAGGGTTTTGGATAAGCAACCCAACCTGTTTTGATCAGAAATGTTTTCTTGAAGCTAGGTTATTTTTCCATTTAAGCATTGTTTTTCATTGGAAAAAAAATGGAATATTTGCACAGTATTTCAATACAAAATCAAAATTGTCTGTGGAAACCAAATTGTCATTTTTATCAAATGTTGGTTTTCTGTTCTCTGATTTTCATCTTGGATGTGCTAGCTACCTGCAGTGGTAATGAGAGATTTCTTGACATGTTTCTTATACCAGTCTATAGAAAGTAGGTAAACTGAGTCCAAGGGCCTTGAAAGTATGTTGAAAACTGGACTCAATCCTTAATATTGGAGGTCTAGTCTCTTCTCTGCCGTATTTTGACTTTGGGTGAATGGCATCGCTGATCTCTGCCTTGGTTTCCATTTTGTTAAACATGGTGGTAGCTGTTTGCCTTTTTACAGTCATGGGTGAAATATCCAAGTACACATAAGGCCACTGCTTCATTATTTATTAGCTTTGATTTCTGGTGTTGTGTGGTAGATGTTTGGTCCTAATGGAAGTAGGCAGCCTTCTCGCAGGTTTTCTTGCCACATGTGAGAGGGCAGAGGAAGCAGGAAAAACATCTTGCACTTACATAGCAGCAGGATATTTTTTTAAGAAATGTTTCCATGCTTTTACCTTGCTTGACTCAAATTATGACTCCAGCACCACTAGGATCTCTGAGGCTCCAGCTGGTGACAGGATATAGCCTGAGAGTTGGTATTGCAGGCAGGTCCTGCGTAGCCTCACGGGAATCTCTCAAATCAAAGAAATCCCTTTTTGCCTTCAGTGCCATCACAGTTGTTGATAATCTGTGCCCTGAGTAGGTTGCTGCCTTTTGGTTTAGTCCATCCACTGCACAGAGGTGAGAAGTGAAGAACTGTAGAAATTAGCCCAGCGCCCCACTCTGGCACCTCCCTTTGGTCAGGAGAAGATGTCTGCACCCTAGGGTGCGTTTTCCAGCAGAATTGCAAATGCAAATAGCTGGAGTTGCAGTGCTTTGCAGCCACCTCATTCCTCAGCAGAACAGATTGCCCAATTAGTGGGTTTGTCCTGATACTGTTTTATGTCCATCCCTCTCCTCCAGCTCTGTTGGCTGACGAAGTGGCGCTGTTCCTCAGGCTCCTGATTCCTCTTTCCAATGCATTCCCATTGCCACCTTGCTCCACTGCTTTTGTTAACACCGTTGTCCTATGCCTTCTTCACATGGGCTCACAGTCCTCCCAAGGCCACTTTCTACTCCTTTCCTCACCCATCTCGACTATGATTTTTCCTGCATCTTGCCGAAATGCCTGTTGAAAATCCAACCATTCCCTGCCTTCCCAGACAGCTCAGAAGCTTGTCCACAGTCTAAACCTGCTTTGCCCACTCGACTCTCCGATACCTTCATCACCTGCTAGCTAGTCTGCCTAAAACTTCTGCTAACGTGTCCTCTCTCCGCAGACCGCACCACTGCTGTTCCATGACTTCCACACCACCTATCTGGCCCTTCCTGTCTTTTGTGTCAGGTTTAAATTTCACATCTGCTTCAGTGCAACACAGCCTCAGCTTGCATCTCAGCCCTCAGCCTCTTCACTGGTGCCTCTTGAGTCTCCTCTTCATTTCCTTACCCTACTTTCTCTGTATCTTCCCCTGGACTCCCCCATCCGCATGATTTGTCATTTTAGTCTGAACCCTTCTTGTCACAACTTTTGGATCTTTCCTAAAAATCCTTTTTCTGTAATGCCCCCAGAATAATGAGCTGATCCCTTTGTGGACAGGGTATGCTCAGGAGCCTGGGATGGGGTATAGGTGTAGCACAAATGTAAAGGGGCCCCATAGTCCCTAACAGAGTATGCTGCCACTGTCTGCCAATGATGCTGTGAGCTCTGGTGGAGCTTTTTTCATGTTGTGTGGCCTGCAGCACCAGGGTAGGGAGAGGGGTCTTTACTGGCCCGGGGCCCACCAAGTTTGTTTGCATAGGGCCCAATAAAGGGTTAATCCAGCCCTGCACATCCTTACTTCACAAGGGTGCTATGAAGATTAGCAATTAGCAATTGGGAGTGGCAGAGAGACTGGTGGGGGCACGGGGGTAGGTGAGAACCTGAGATTGATAGGTTAATCATAGGACTCCTGAGGATCTGAGCTGGAAGACAGCATATATGCCACCCCGGTATTTCTCATTTGTTAACTGATTTGCTAGCCTTTTCCTTACTGTACCATGAGGCTGAAGATAATTTTCTTTTTAATTTGTGAATTTTAACTATTTTAACAGAGGATCCAGAGAGGTTTTTTTCTAAATATATTTTCTTTACGTTGGAATAAATATATTGATTTTTTCCAATAAGAAAATGTCATACTGTTTTGTTTGTTTGTTTGTTTGTTTTTCCATGTGGATCCATGGGACACGGCCTCCGGGCCTCATATTTTCCCCAGTTGTGACTCAGAATGATGTCTGAGAGATGTTCCTTTCCTCCAGGGGGTCTTTGAAAGAAGAAAGACCAGCTTGTTGTCTCTCTGCCTGGAGGTTTAATAAACCTGGGAGCGGCATGAGAGCTGAGCATCTGCGAGTCAGAGGCTGTCAACTCCAACAAATAAAGAAAACTTTTAAAATAGTTGTCGAGACCCTACGCTCCCTGCGAAATGAGATCTGATTTCTCTTTAAGCTGTTTTTAATAGCTGGAATTACTGAAGATTGGTGTTTACCAGTTAATAGGTTTGTGAGCATGCTGCCTGTTTGGTGCCCATGGTGATATCATTTACACTGGTATTCATGTGCTAACCTCTTGAGCTCACAGGTCTCTTAACAAATTAAAGTTGAACCTTGTGCTCAGTATGTTCCGTCTCCCAGACAGAGAATTTCCCAGATACTTTTATTGTCATTTCTGATTTACTCAGCTTTACTGCCTGCTGGGAACATATTTGTTCTACCGTGGGCCAAAATTTAACTCTATGGCCACAGCTGTCGCTCCCAGTCTAGTCAATAGGAACAGTGCACATGTATCTGAAGGTGACTTGGGCTGCATATGGCTTAGTGCTATTCAAACAGAAGGAAAGATGTGGTTCCCTAAAGGAGAAGCCAGATCAATTTCCCAGATCAATTGGTGAGAAGAAAGCTGGATGAGACAGTTTACGGGAGGAGGGAGATAACCCGGTCCCTCTTTGCTCATTTGAGGAGATGACTTGAGTCAGAGTTGTTTTCTTTCTGTCTTTTGTCTTCAAATACCCAGGGGCCTACCTCAGGATGGCGCTGGGTGCTGTGCCGACATGCAGTAACAGGCAGTCTCTGTTGTGAAGTGTTAGCAACTTATGGAATCATCTCTTCCAGCAAAACCAGAGTGTGAATGTTTGGAGCTGTGTAACAAGGTGCCGCTCCAAGGGTGGCTGTGATGTGCCTGGAGCCCCCTCAGCCCTTATCAGCTTCGCTCTCTTTTGTTGTCTCTGGGCAATCTCCCTGTCTCCTCATCTGCCATGCCTTGATGTTGTTATGATTTTAGAAAATGGGAGGCTGCCCCAGGGATCTCCACGCCTGGTCTCACACTCATGAACACAAGTGCTCGTGATCATTGCCTGAAGGGCTAAGTACATAGGCTCTGTCCTCCTCAGTACCCGTACCCCTGCCTCACAGATGTCACACAGCCCTTTGGGCTACAGGCTCCTGGCTCTGTTCATCCTTACACCAGCCCTTCTCTAGTTTATGGTCACTCCAGCTCCCTCGGTCTCTGGCTTTGGCCTTCTTGGCCTTTGGTCCTCTTTAGACCCTGGTCCCCCTCCTCAGCCAGTTGAGACTGATAGGCTCTCCAGCCCCACCAGTGTCCGGCTGTGGCCCTTCAGCTCCTCTTGAGCCCTGACTCTGCTTCTAGGCCACTGAGATTATGGACACCCTGTCCTCACCTGCTCCCCAGGCCCTCCACTCTCTTTCCAAATCCTCTATCCCCTGCTCTCTCTCTCTGAGCCCTCCGTTCCCCCTCTGAGACTTCCTTACCTCCCCTTAGTTCATGATTGGGGAATTATTTGAGCCAGAAGGACACTTAGGGAGTTTTGGTGAGCTGCAGGTTGTGTACCAGGTAGATGGGATGAGGCCTACGGGTGGGTGGGTGGGGGGAACAGCGTCTGGTTGTGGGATGGGTAGGCAGGACTGAGATTACGGGGCAGTAACAGTACAGGGCTGGGGCAGAGCAGTGATCTGCTTCCTGTACGCCCCTGCCTGCAGAGCTGGTGCCCATTGTAGGGACATGCTGGGTGCAAGTCATGGCTCTGCCGTGGCCCAGGCTGTCACCACCCCATGATCCCTACTTTGATCCCAATCTAGGCCCTGCCTGCCTGTGCCGCTCCCTGCCTATCCACGGCCCTATCCCTGCCTGCCTGGCCAAGTGCACCCTGCCTGCGCAGGTCCTGTGCCAGTCTCTGTAGAGAGCCTGCTGGCCCACTCCATTCAGTGCCCCTGGTAGCGGGTGTGGGGCAGAAGGGCCAGGGTGCCCAGGCAGTGAGGCCAGGTCCAGTGGCGGTGGCAGCTGGGGGTGCTGGGAAGTGAGCCCAGCCGCTGCACCACCCCAGCCTTGCTGCTGCACCCGAGGGGCACGCAGAACAGCCCAGCCTGCCCCCTGTGCCTGGGCTGGATGGGGCCAAGGGGCCTACTGTGGGCTAGACAAAATCCCTTGGCAGACTGAATCTGGCCCATGTGTTAATCAAACAGCAACCAGTAAGAACATAGATCTACAAGACCACCACAACCACCTCCGCCCAGCAGAGGTAGCGACTTGTCCTGTCCCAGATCTCTTCCCCTCGAGGGATACCGAGCTGGTGAGGATTTGTCAGCCTTTCCCCTTGCTTTGGTCCTTTGTATTTCACTTATTCAGCATAAGGTGATATGTTACCAAATCCCCTGTAGAAGAATGGGTGGGCAGTCACTCAGGACCACTTCTCCTCAGGTCTGGTAAGTCTCCCAGCCTGGAGGAGAGAGGGCTTGGTGGCAGCCTATAAGTACATAAGGGGGGTGCATCAGGTTCTGGGAAAACATCTGTTCACCAGGGCTCCCCAAGGGATAACAAGGTTTAACGGATGTAGACTGGACATAAGGAAAAACTTCTTTACAGTCTGAGTGTCCAGGGTGTGGAACAGACCCCCCCCCCCAGAGGTGGTGCAAGCACCTACTCTGGACTCATTGAAAAGGCATTTGGATCATGGGGGTGCACGTAGGGGCACGTGCACCCCCTGAGCGTGGCGGTGCATCCCCTGCAAAAAGCGCTGCGCGGTTGCCTGCAGGAGCTCCCTGCTTGCCGCCACCAGTGCCACTGCCTGCAGGAGCTTGCTGTGCTCCCTCCCTGCAGTGTTCATGGTTTGGATGCTGATTTTGCTGGGATCATTTGACCCCCAGCAGACTTCCTGCCTATGGCAGGGGGGCTGGGCCCAATGGTCTCGCAAGATCCCTTCCAGGCCGTAATGTCCATGATGGCCGAATCCACATCGCACTCAGTTCACACAAATGATAGCTCAGACCCACGACTAACCAAATCCAGGACAGAGGACTCCACACTGCTCTTCCTCATGCCACGTCGCAACGAAATAGTCTCCCAAAGAGTCGGCACCCGCCTTTCAGGTACCTTTTCTATGCCCCCCCGGCTGTCACTCAAAGCATCCACCAATCGCAACGCTGTGCACACCTCTCTCCCACCTCTGCACTCGTCACTCTCGTTCTGCACACAGCCCTCCATCTGTCAGTCGATGCTTTACCTCGGGCAGTTTTCCCGCCAAAAATGACCGGTGCTGCGCATGTCCTGTCGACATAAGTAGGTCCGTGTTGTCATCGAGGTGAAAGTTCGGCCACTCTGGACCCTCACACCTCGAGTCAAAGTGCGCGTGCTTGGGAGGCAGTTGAGGCCAATCCATCTCCGATGCCGGGGCTGAGCGCTCGCCCTGGGGCTGCCCATGGGTGTCCTCAGTGTGAGACCATTGCTTTCTCCCTATCAGCCTGGTCTAGAACCTTCTCCCCTCGTAACGTGACCCATGCTAAAGCCGGTTGAAAATCCTCTCCCAGTGGGGGGGGGAAAGCCAGAAAATGGCTGAAAACCATTTAAAAAAAAACTTTTTTTTGTTTTGGGAAAGAAGCTTATTTTAGACTGTCTCATAAAAAAGAAATGTAAATTTTTCTGGGTGAGCCAACACCTGCTAAATCATTGAACTGAATGTATCCAGTATTTCCTTGAGAAAAGTTTCTCGCAGGGAACTAGAAACTGTATTAGCGGGGCTTAATTGCCTTGATGAAAACCCTTTGCGATCTGCAGATGCAAACTGCAATGTCAGGGCTACCTATTAGAATTAGGAAGTGATTTGTTTTATGGAAAGGTCTGTATGGTGAGCGCGGGGTGGTGATAAGGTTTTGAAAATGCTTGTTATAACGAATTACAGCGATAAGGATCCCAACATGCTGCTCATTTTCAGGACCAGCCTAGGATTTAGTGGGTTTAAGCAAGGAGGTGATTAACTTGTTTGCTTAAGCACTGGTTAGTCACTAATCATTTTGCAGGAGTTTTCTTTGAAGCGGGGAAAGAAACCCAAACAAACTCAAACTTTAATCTGAACTCCTGGGGGGGGGCGGGGAGTCTAAACAAGAGAGGTGCCGCGTTGTTGCCTGCTGGTAAATAGCTGCTGTGGCAGGAGAAATGACTCTTGTACATGAAAAGTGTTTTGAGAACCTTTGAGATGAAAGGTGCCATGTTGATAAATTATCAGCTTAGTGGTTTGGTAATATTAAGGGCCTGCGTTTTTTTGAATGGCACGTACACGCTTAATAGAGCTGGGCAGGAAATGATTTTTTTCCCCCCATCCTGTGAGAGCCAGTTACATGTTGACAGGATTCCTCATCCCGCGTCAGGCCAGAATGCCAAAACCTTGAAAGGTTTTGCAAATTGAAAATATGAAAAAGAAATGGGGGCTGTGGCAGTCAATTGTTTTTGAGCCAGGAGTTTCAATAGGGTTCATCTATTTTTTTTTTTTTTTTTAAATATTATTTACTGTAATTTAACTTAAATTTGAAATGAGTCGTTTTGCTAAAAAAAATAAAAATGGAGCACTTGATTTAGAACATGCTAAAATGGGATGTTCAAGCCATTTTGATTTTTTGTGGGTTTTTTTTTTTTTTAATGGGAAATTCATCAGAAGTGATCTTGTATTGTGAACAGTTTCTGTTTTGACAAATTGGCTTTAAAATATCAAGCAAATCTCATGCCTTGATGAAAACCCTTTGTGGTCTGCAGGTGCAATCTGCAGTGTCTGGGCTACCTATTAGAATTAGGAAGTGATTTGTTTTATGGAAAGGTCTGTACGGTGAGCGTGGGGTGGTGATAAGGTATTGTTGTATGTGGTAGAAACCAGGGATTCCTTCCTTCAGGACTAGTAGGTGATTGCTATGATGTGGAGCATGTGTGAGTGGCATGGGAAATTTTGCAACCTTGGGATACAGCTGGAAAATTTTCATCAGTATTTTTTTTAAAGAAAGGGGTAGAGGTGGGGGAGGTCCTCTCTTCTGTCCACTGCCTCCCCATCATAGCTCTTGAGTCTGCCCCAGTCAAATGTTGGAGTTGAATCTAGCCCGTCACTCTAATGACAGTCCTGACCTGGAGAGTCAGAAAGCGGGTCTGGATTGGAAATGTTTTAGCAAGATGCAGGAGCTGTGAGGTTGGAGTCTGATTTCTGGCTTAGGTCTTGGGTGTAAGCATTTTCTTCAGATGTATCTGTGCAGATGGGCTGAGACCAGCTAGCTGTAGAAGATAAAGGTGTGGGTAGCAGGAGCCTTTCTGCTATGAATGTGTTGCTCCCAATCTGGAGGAGTTGTTACTCCCTGGCAGCTATTCTGTGGCATGTGGGAAATAAGCTGCTGGTCTCAGTCCAATTCCCTGGTGTCCTTGTCTCAGATGTCCTCACACCTTTTTTGGCAGCTTCATTAGGGAGGCAGTATTCACCAAGAAGAAAGACTCTGCTCCTTTTCCAGACCTTAGAGAAGGGGTCCTGTTTGAGCCTTAAAGGATGCAGCTGCAAGTGTGGGATGATTTCCTGGGTTGTGCCTGCTTTATGGGTAATCGGAGGACTTCATTCTTCAGGGATGTGAGATGCCATCCATCTTTTGTCCCCCTACTTGGGCTGCTTTTGGGGCTTCATTGTTCCCCAAAGTGGGAAGGTCCTTATTGCCTTGAGTTCTGCCTACCAATACCAGTCACTTGAGATGCTTGTACCTCTGAAGAGCACTAAAACAATGTGGAAAGAAGCAAATGGAGGTGGGCTGGCTAGATGGGGTTAATATTTGTCAGGGGAGGGTCTCCTTCCCCCAACTCACCCCGCAAATACTACCTTAGGGTTTTTATGTCAGTCCCTACCTGTAGCATTCCCTTAAAACAACAGACTCATTTTTAGGAATACTTTGGGATGGCTTCTAGGAAGCCTAACTTCTCCCAGCTCCCCCAGAACAAAATCAATTCTACATGGCCCCTAGGAGCCTTATAAACCCCCTGCAGTGCCTTGGCGACCAGGCGGATCAGTGCCAGCAATGCACGGTACCAGAGGCAAGCATCGTTCTTTGCTGCACAGAGAGATATCTGTCTTGTCTGGATTCCTTCTGCTGTTCTGATCCATGGTTGCCGTTGGTAATGAGATAGGAAGACTGGGCAAGGAGACAGCTCTGGCGCCGCCCTGTCCACCCCCACATTATCCTGACTTATTACATTGTAATAAATTGAACCATTCCACTTCATTATTTCATATTTGAGGAGATTTATAGATTGTCCTGGTGGCTGAAGAGGCATGATTAAAGGAGCGGCGTGCTAATGAATTAGCCGCGGCACAAAGCCTTTCTAATTAATGCACAGCCCAGGGGCTGTAAACTGCTTGCTGATAACAAACCTTGCCCATTCAGGATTTGAACTGACAACTTCCCACAGAATGAAGGCTTACGTGGAGACATGGGTAAGGTATTGAAGCAGCAATTAGGGCTAATAAAGCGATTGGCCTGCCCATCCGTTGTTGAAATGCTGGCCTGCCAAAACCATCCTTATCCCTTTCCCCTTCTCAGAGGAATGGCGAGTGGAGACTGTACTTGGCTCCTGTAACTACTTTATGCCAGGCATTAATTTATGGACTGGCTCATGTGTCTGTTCTTTTCTGTGGCTTATACAATAGTGTTAGACAACGATTTTTACTCATGGTTTCTTCCAATCCGCCTGAGATTTGCCCAAGTCAGATTTTTTTTGTCTGACGTTTTCCAAGTAGCAATGCTTTTTTTTTTTTAATGGATTGCCTTACTGTGGCTTTTGTTGAGAAGACAGTGGATTTGTTCACAGCTATTCATCCATCTTTGGGTTATTGCTTTGTCACTTTGTGTAGCTAAGCTGGGGTAGACCTGTGTTGAGGTTTGCATGGGAGACTGATGGAAGGTGGGGAAGTGGGGAAGTGCTGATCCCCTGAGTTATTACTATGGAGATGCATGGCCCTAGTGGTTGCTCTGCTATTGGTGGCATTTATGTGGAGGAGATATACAGCTTAGATCTATTAACGATCCCATACTTATTCTTCTGTTAGGCTTGGAGAGGCAGCCCTCATCTCCTGGATAATTACATTCTGACTCCTGCAAGTTCCTTTGTCACCTTTATCAGCACAATATCTTCCCAGACTGAATCTATTCTGAGATGCTGCTTTGTGCTATGTTGCATGCTGGAGGTACTGTAGTAGAGGAGACTTGCAGGGCACTTTGTGACATGTGAGGGAAGCTTACTTCTAACAAACTAAAGACATCCATAGTGCTCGCTAGCACCCCAGAAGCAAGCTCATGTAAGTACTTAAGCTCCCCTGCAGGAAACTGTTCCAGTACATCATGATCTAGACCCTCCTCTTCTGGTCTGTGCTTCAGAGGTATTAAACACCGCGCCTCATTACCCCAGTTGTACAGACACTAATTGTGGTGGCCAGTTTGTCCACTTGGTAATTATAGGCCAGAGACATAGCAGGTGCTAAGTGTCACTGCTCTGTTGATATACCTACCAGACTTTGCATCTGTCCCTTCATGTGTGTCATTCCTGAGGCCATTTCTAAGCACTGTATTTCATGATGGTTGCCAACACAGGATAAATACAATCTCATTCTGTTAGGTAACATGGAAACATCACAAGCTGCTGAAGATCTGCCGATTAGCTAGGCCACCTTCTTTAGAAGAGGGGTCAGTGTCTTTCTACCTTATTTGGAAGATGGATTCCTATGAATTTTCCAGGATCCTGGAAGATATCCAAACCATGAAGCCCTTGCCCATCCTATCTCTCCCTTGTTCTACCCATACGTCTCCTCCCATGTATAAGCAATGTTTTTTAGTGGGAGGTAGCAGGGGTGGTGGTGAGAAAGTAGTGAGCTTTTAAGAACATAAAATAAGAAGAAAAAAAATAAATGATGCTGCCTGCGGCCTGCAGATTTAATGATATTTACCCATTTGATTGATGAAGATGATGAACGAGGCTTCGTGGTCTGTTGAGGGTGAAAAGTCTAAGTACCAGAACGGAGAGTGAATCAATCACCTCTCACGCTCCTCTGCCAGATGGGTTCATCAGTTAGCTGCTGTTCCCAATAGGGTTATAAATTACCCCGGCTGAGGGACGGCATGTCAGCCATGGCTGCTGACTCTTCTCCTGAGAGATCGATAGCCCACGGTGAAAGGAAACAACATGGCTTAAATGAAACCACTAAAACCTGTCTCCCAATTTATCCCTGTTCTAAATTTTGTTTGCTAATGTATCATCACAATAAAACAAATCAGCAAGGAGTGGATCATGCCATTGGTCTGCTAAGTGCTGGGTCCTTCAGAACTGGTAATAGCAAGGAGCTTGACAGGATTGTGAGGAAGGTCCCATCATGGCCAATCATGGAAAACTCTGCCATGTTCCTTTCCAAGTATCATAAAGTGATCAAGTTCTCTCTGTCCATCCCTCCCTTTTATATAAAAGTCTTTCAGGCTTGGAGTGTATCTTAACTCATCTCCAGGCATCCCTTAGCCCACTCTTGAATGCACCGCAGCAATGTATGCATCCCCTATATGAAAATTAGGTAAATGAGGTCTGAGAAATGACCTGAAGGGTCAGGTAATATTCATCCAAAATGTGTGTTGGGGGAGGTGGATGTTATATTTCTTAAGGCCCACAAATATTTTAAGTAAAGCCAAATGTATGGCTTTTCTGCATGATTTATAACTTTGTGTTACACATCAGTGAAACTCTCATGGTTTCAATGCGAATTTCTCATTGAATTCTTATGGCTTTAAATGTCGAGTGTCAACTGAGTCTTTCTATGAGCCCATTATTCTTTATGTTGTTGCTATAGGCATTTCTGAAGAGCTCATCACTCTGGATATTGTTTAGCTCTGGATAACCATCACTTCATCCTCCCTAGTATAGAATGTTCTCCCATTTTAAAAAAACACAACCAATTTCTTGTAAAATGCAACAGTTTGCTGCCAAGGGTAGATGTTCTGAATACCATTCAACATGACGGGTTGAGGAAATGATCCATTACAAATGCACCTCTTGACACATGATCTGAAGCCTGCATATGTAGTTTCGGAACCAATCTTCAGTGTAAGTAAGAATCGGAATGCCCTGGCCCTGACTATCACATGTTCAGACTTGGGCTGTCTTATGCAATCTGTCCTTGACAGCAGCAGAGATGTTTGCTGATGCTGTAATAGTAGGAGGACCTGAGAGACGATGGGAGGTGAAGGATCTCAGCAACCATTTCCTGGCTGGTTCTGAGATAGCTAGGCCCAGACTCGCTCATGGCCTTTTTAAGGCTAAAGTCTTTTAATAAGCATGTTAGGAATTTAGTTGAAAGCCAAGGGAGAGTGTCAGGCACCCTAGTGATGCTGTCTGGGGGAAATGATGTGGCAGGAATGGATAATTTCATGGTTAAACTGCCGGACTGGGATGCAGCAATTCTGGGTCTCTTGTAGCTTTGTCGCAAGTTTTCTGTGTGACCTTAGACAAGTCACTTAATCTTTTTTTGACTCTGTTTCTTCCCTTACCCTTTGTTTGTCTTTCTCATTATAATTAAAATTCTTTAGGGTTACAGGGACTGCCTCTGACCCTGTGTGTGTACAAAAACTAATCTAATAGGGTTTTGATTTCAAATTGAAGCTTGTTGGCACTATGCTAGTACCAAGAACAATAGCAATGAGTGATCCAAATGAAAGGAAGTATTCCTATGAACTACAGACTCATGTTACTCAGCCGCATTGCTCATTCATGCGATACACAATAGACGCAGAGTGAAGTATAGATGGACCATCAAAGGTTCTCTGATCCTCTTTAATAGACACAAATGAACTTCAGGCATTTTCACATGTCATCCACTGCTCACAATGCCAGAGGCAATGTTGATGTGTATGTGACTAGGCAATTATTTCAAGGTCCCTCCTTTTTGGAGGAAACATTTGGCAGAACTGTCCAGAGGGATTGGTCATGAATTAGAACAAGATTCAAATTAGCCGCAGAAGATGCACTGGAAAATGCTGAGATAAAACATAGGAGCTGAAGAGCAATGAGCTTGCGAGCAAAGATGGGGTGAGTGTTCACCGAAGGGTAGGAGGTTTTGGCTCTCATGTGAGATGTGCGCGGTCAGGACCGGTCACTGCAAGTCATGCAGGGGCAGCTGGGCTTTGTCTTGGAGGCTCCAGCACAGTCACTAGGACACAAGAGGACCCTGTTGGTGAAATCAGTTTTGCAGTGCCCCCTTGGTTCATTCCCTACAAGGAGGTGTGAGGGGGAAGTCTCTTCTCTTATGGAGCTGACTGGGTCTTGTTTTTTTTTTTTCAGCAGGAGTAGCAGAGTGGGTTTACCATCAAGTGCTGAAATAGTTTTTGAGGAAACCCTACTATACTGATGTTCCGTGGCTAGTCAGGACTCCCCTCCTGGAGGAACCTGGAGAAGAGAGCTGTTCACAACCCATTCTCCTGTGTCCCTCTGTTTATCCTTGAGTATGTTGCTAAACTAATGGGATAGCTCTAGCCCTGTATATCTGAACGTGTTGGATCAAAGATGCCAAAGAAAAAAGAATTGGCCGATGGCAAACCCTTGATACTCAGAGGTTGGTTTACTATCCATCATTTACTTTCCCATACCTTTTCACTGGCATTAACCATTAAACCTGAATAGCCTGGTTATTGACATAAATGTCTTTGATACCATCTAAGCTCTTGGCTTTAAGCCTATCTTGTGGCAATGAGATGCATTAGTTATAGGCTAGATGCATGCTGTGGGGATAAGCATCTCCTTTCCTCAGTTTTTAATTTGCTACCATCCAACTGCAGCAACTACTACCCCCACCCACACTGTTTGTTCTAAGAATGGGCCTTTCTGATTTTCTCGTCCCCTCCTGTTCATTGTTTCAACACTTCTCTTCTAAAATAAACAATCAGTCCATCCAATCTTGTCTGAAATGACATCTTTATGGGCTGTCAGTCATTCTTGCTACCCTTCTTTGAACCCCCGTCATTTCTTCTGCATCCCTTTGGAGTAGCCTGACACCTCCATCCCTGTGAGTGCATATTGTAGGATTGCACAGCCCATAGGACAGTCCTGCTGTACACAGTCCTTTCACCTGCTCCAGCAAACAGAGCAGAAGATGCAATTCTGTGAGAAGAAGTTCTGAGGACTAAAGCACAATTTGCTCCGTATTATTGTTCATCCCATTCCTCGTTGCATCCACATGATTTATTTGCTTTTTTGATACTTGCTGAAGTTTTTGTTTGTGTTCCACAGTAAGGGTTTCTAGGCACTGCTGCATTGCCACCAATGTGTGGGATCATCTAGGATCCTCTAGAATGCTAAGAGCACAAGAAGTGCATAAACTATACACCCAGTTTTCTTTTTTAAAAGTTTGGGTTGTTCCCCCTGCAGGAAACTGGAGACTGCCCCAAGTTCTCCTTCACATCCATCCATAACAAGCGTCTTTAGTGACCCAATGGCTATAGAACGTGAAACTGGAACCCAGGACACCAGGGGTGTGTTTTGTTTTTTTTCTTGGGTAAGTCACCTTACTTCCCTGTGCAAAGCCTCAGCTTTCTTCTCTGTAAAATAAGGGTAGGAACATTTGCTGCTTCTGTGAGACATTCTGGAGCTTAAGAGAAGCGAAGTGTTATCTCTGTTGCTAGCTCTGTTGTTGTGTTTCTTTAATGTTTTAAGGTTTGGAAATAAAACCCATTCTCAGAGTTTCTGAGTCCTTCCCAGGTTAATCAGGAAGGTCTGAGATGGAGTCTGCATCTCCGCGTCAGTGCGGTAATCCTATTGTAAAGCACAGCACTTGTTATCACTAATAATAATTGCTGTGTAAGTGCTAAGAATTTCTGTGCAGAGTCAAAGCAGTATGCAAACACCGGGATAATCCTCCCAGCCCCCCACCTCCCCGTGCAACACTGCCAGCAATTAGTTAATCTCTGCATAGTTTGCTGGGATTGTCAAGCACAACACAGGGACTGGCAATAATCGTGGTTACTGCAGCAGGAAGGGATGGATCTGGAAGGTCCCAGGAAGATGGAGCCAGGTGTATGTCCATAGGCTGTGCTGGATAACAGAGGAAGGACCGTGGTGGGGCTGGAGGAGCCAGCGGGTGTGGCCGGCAGCACCGCCACAATTCACCAGCCATTCCCAGGGTTTGCCTGTTTGCCAGCTCCCCGTTAGCTCAGATGGAACAAATTGCTTGAGAAAACTCTCCATGCAGCTGAGTCTAATTTGTCCTGTCAATCTGATGCTTGTAGCCTCACACCCATATTTAGCACCATTGATCTATTGGATGGTGGGAATATTAAGATCCTCCAACTCTTTTTCCTGATTACAACTTCCTTGCAGCTCCCTTGTCCTGCGTGCCTTGTTTGGCAGGACCAGGGACTCCCCCGATCGCAGGGCTCCAGGAACTTTATTAGCTTGATGCTCCATAGCCCGCTTCCCACACTCTCCCCCTCTTTCCTTCTAATGGGCCTTTTCCTTGACTCTCATCACAATAGCCCGTGAGCTTTCCAGCCTCATTCAGATGGAGATGGAGGCATGGAGAGACCAAGTGACTCACTGAAGGTGACAGGCAATCTGCAACAGTGCTAGGAGTTGAACCAAGGTCACCTGAGCCTTGTCATGTGTCTTACCCACAAGACCATTCCCTCCTCCTTTCTCTGCCCTTCCTCTTCTTTCTTTTTCCTTTCTCATTTTGTACTCCTACAATAATTAGCACTGGCCCTTCTTCCCTCTCCTTCAATCTATTCCCTAACCATGGTGATGTCTCTTCCGATTTGACTGCTCTGGATAGATTTCTAACTTCTCCTCAGCCCTCTCTGCCTCCTAAATGCTACTAATAAAAATCAGGTCATCTCCGATATCGGCTTTTACATCTTGAGAGCATGAATGCATTTAACTCCTGTGGGGAGAATCAGGTGCTAGCTGAGAAGAAGCCAAAGGGTTTGTAGCCTGGTAAATGTTTTTGCTCACTGGGATCTCTCTTCACAGGGGTGTCTAACCAGGGAAGGGGTAAAAGAGGATCCTGGGGAGCTAAGTCTGTAAAGCTGGAGGGGCACCAGCCCTATAGCAAACCAATAAAACAGGAGTCTACCCTGCCTGGAGAGGGAGAAAATCCATAAGCCACTGTGGGAAGGGGGAAAGGAGGCCAAGGAGTCTGGGGTGGGCATGGGGCACATCCATGTTTCCATCTCTCCTCCTGTGTAAGGAGGTACCTTGATCCTGGCTTGGTGTCTGGGAATCCCTGGCTGTGCTGTTTTGATCTGTCCTTAAGCATCACCACTTGCTTGGAATGACTGATAGATGCTTTGCGCCCCCCGCCCCAGCACTGTGCATCCCTGACCCCATTTTCTTGTGATGTAGCTCTTTCTCCCTGCAGTACATCTTATCCCACCCCAGTGGCCAGGCTGGAAGGAGGTAGTTTGCAGAGAGCACAGGGTAGCCTCTGCAAAGTAGGGCGCGAAGAAAGAACAGTTAGGAGCACTGGAGCTGCCCCACGCAGGGTCCCTCATTCCCCTTCCTTAAAACCAGTAACTGTGCCCTACTTTCTGCATCAGGGATGCCTTTCACAGGCTGTGCTTGGGGTCCAGAGTAAGGTGCTGTCCCTCTTAATGGGTTGGTGGCAGATTCCTGTAGTCAGAGCACCAGTCTGTTCAGTGGCCTTGAATGGGGCCCTACTGTGGCCCTGAAAGCCCCTGGCATATTTTTAAGAGAGGTGGGGTGTATGTGTGTGTGTGTGTGTGTCTGTCTGAGGGCCATTTTCATAAGACCGAGCTGCTTGTGTGTGGGTGTGTTTCCAGGCACCGATCTCAGCGACACAGAGCCGGGTGTATGTATTTATGTGCGACTGGGGGCTGTTTTTGCTGTACAAGAACCATTTGTGCATGTGTTTAGAAGTCGCTTGCTGCAGATAGTGATGGGAATAGATGCACTGCCTTAGAGAGGTCTTACAGCTCCTTGTGCAAAACACAGCTCAGGCGTGTGTGTGTGTTTTTTTGCAGGCTGTTTTCTTGGGGACAGAGGTGAGTGTGCTGTGGTTTAGCACTGGAGCAATAGGTACTTGAGGGTCATTCCTACTCTGGCAGCACTTAGGATATACATATATATTTTTTAGGGGGATCGGTGCCTCCGTATGTATGCGTGAGAACTGCTTTTATACTGAGAAGAGCAGGGTATATGTGTGTGTCCACAGAAGCTGTTCCCTCAGTGACAGGGGGCAGTGTGCATCTTGTGTGTGTTTCTGGGGGTTGGGTTCCACGCAACTGGGTGTGTGTGCATCTGGGGGATGCACGTGTAATTTGGTTCCACGATGGCAGAGTAAAGCATGTGCATACCCTGCGAGCTGCTTTCTTGGTGACAGTGGCGTGGTGCACTGGGGTGTTCCCATTTCTGGGGAGCTGCTCCTTAATGCAGGAGACGTGTGTGCCTAGGGGCTGTGTTTGCAGTGGCAAATCTGCTGTTGTGTATATGCCTGGGGGGCTGTTGGTGCCCAGGCTGCCTGGATAATGGATGAGTTTGTTTATGAGCTGGTGAGCTGGAAGCTGACAGAGTGCCGGCAGGTACCTTTGTCACGGTGCCCTCTCATCCATCTTTATCGGCTCTGCCAAGCACTCCTTCTCCCTCTGCTTTCCCTTCACACAACCTGGAGCAGGGAGCAGACTTTTCAAGAAACGGCTTCCTGAGCCAGCAAAACCTGCCCATGTTGTTGGCAGGGTGGCATTTCATTATTGACCCCTGATTGCATGGGGGTGGGCGAGTGATTTTGGTTTGGGCCATAGGTGATTGGTAGGGGGCACACATGTCCCCTTGATGGGGCTGGTGCCCCCCCACGACGGCCGACACTGATACTGTCAGCAGGGCTGGTGCTCCCCACCCCCCCGGACAGGGCTGCCACCATCGGTGGCTTCTGCGGGTGCCTCCCCAGATTCAGGAGGCACCAGTCACTCATGGTCTGAGCCCTCCAGCCAGCAGTCCCAACTGTTTTTGTCAGCAGATGGTAGGACCTAGGTGAACTTAGTTCCTCTGCAGCCCATGCCTGCCATCCCATCCCTTCAGCATCTCACTGCACTGCCCCAGGCCATCCCTTCCAGCAAAATGTGATGTAAGATGCCAGATGTAGTGGGGTGGCTATGAACTCCCCTTCATGCTGCACATCCACTCACCTTAGTTCTGGGAGATACACAGACAGGTTTGGCCTGGAGCAGTTGCTGGCATCCTCACAGCTCTCCTCAGTGCCTACTGCAGCATACTTATTGCCAGCTTTAGAAACCTCCTTGCTTCTGAAGTGACATCCATGACTCTAGAGACCAGTTTGGCTGCAGCCCTCCCAGAAAAGAAGCTGCCTAAGAGGAATTAATTAGAAAAAAAAAAGTGCTTCATCCTTATATAACCAAATGTGAAATCTCCATGTTATTTATGTGGATGATCAGAGAGGCTCTTACCTTTTACAGTGTTTTTCAAATGATGTCAGATGTTACAAAGAAGCCAAGCGGCTGGGATCCGGCCCCCTACCCAGAGGTTGCCAGCTGTTTAATGCTTTGGAAATGATGTAATGCTTAATGCTGGATGAAGCACGGCAGTGGCAAAAGCAGGTTTTCAAGGCCTGGTGTCCTCTATGTGTCGGCATCAAGGAGCATGTTAAGTCACAGCGGCTGCTCAGGCCTGGAAATGAATAGGTTCTTCAATTGGTGCCGGCAGTTGGAGAGGGTCCATTGGCTAATGCACAGTTTTGCCATCCCTGCTCCACATGGAGAGCCTTGTAATTAGACACAGATGCCTGAACCCATCTTTCTCCCTTTGCAGAGGCAGGTTAGACCTTGGTCTCAGGCATCATCAGGGATGATGCTGTAACTCTGAATGAGACTGGTTAATTGGCTGGCTGGTCCAGATCCTCAGTCAGTGCAAACTGGTGTAGCTCTGCTGACTTCAGCACATGCTTATGCACATTGCTGATAGGAATGGTGGCTTGTTGACTCAGCTGGTGAGAGCTGGATAGACACCCTTCCTGGCTGGAGGTCGTGCAAGAGTTGCAAATTCTGCCCACACAGAAGGGCTCTGCCATTGCATCTCCACAGCCCTGACCTAGAGGGACCAGTTTGTGCAAAGAAACTCTGTCTTCAGGGCCATTTGGTCCTTTCTTCTGAGGCTGTCAGCAGCTGTTTCAATGGAAAGGACTACATTCCACTTGGTGTGGACTCACCAGCTCATTTCAATGGCATGTTGGAAGGTAACAGCTGATATGCTGGGGTTTGAACCAGCAAGGTGCTCTGTCATATTGCCCAGGCCCCACAGCTATCCAGTGTCCCTTGCCCAACAGAAGCTAATGTACCACAGGGAGGAGGAAAAATAGGCTCCCACTGTGATCCCTTGTGCCAAGCCTGTTATTGCCAGCATGGCTCTAAAATGCCCTGTTACTTGCAGGGTGGTAAATAGACACAGGGAACCTCAGAGACTAGGAACTACTTACCCCGAGACTGGAGAGACTGAGCAGCAGAGGACTGGCACACTGCACACACCCAGAGTAGGCAGTCAGTGGGGTAAAGCAGCTGGTGGCAGGGCACTTGCTGCAGTGCTGAAGGCACAGGGATAGCCATTGGGGCTGGACTGGGAGTGGAGGGGAGACTCCAGCAGGGCCCGCCTGTCAGCCTACTGTAGAGGACATGCGGAAAGCATGACTCCAAGGAGATACAAGCAGGCAGAGACTATCAAGGGGGCTGGCCACTGAGGAAAGTGCTTTGCATAGAGGGGAAGTGGAACTGAGTGACCCAGTGAGTCTGTACAGTCAGGAAAACTCCCAGGAAGGAGCTGGGGCTCAGCAGGAGCGTAGTTTTGTTATGCTGCCAGAGAGCTGATACTTTCTGTTGTAGCTGGGGCTGGGGCTTGCCTTTTCTTTGGAGCTCATTCCAGAGGACCAGATTTGGGACTGAAGGAGTAAAAGGAGGTCCTATTTTGGGTGCTAGTGAATGTGTGAGAGTTTGAGGATGCTGCGGGCAGATCTGGAGCCTGTGGGTGCCCTTTTTGGAATGGGCAAATAATGTATCTGGGGATAGTGAGAGGGAAGCCAGAGCCCTAGAAGGGTGGACTGGGGCCAAAGACCCACCAGAGGTTTAAGGGCCCAGGGGTTTGAGGGGAGTCATCTCCCAGATGGGGCATAAAGGCCAGCTGAGCCTCTTAAGGGCACAGAGGCCTGGAGGGGTCACTCGTTCATCTGGGGCACAATGACTGGCAAAGGTTTTTAAAGATACAGCGTCTGGGAAGAACCCTGTGTTGAATGGAGGGGCTGAAGGCCAGTTGAGGCTCTAAAGAGCATAGGTGGTGAGAAGTGGCTGGGGGTATTGAACTGGACCTAAGCATCCACCTGGCAGAGCTGCAGGCTGGGGCTGAGTACCCCTTAAACTGAACAGGGGCCAAGTGTTCCCTGAACCAAGTTAGTGGACTGATGAGCTGAGGGGCTGATTGGATATTAACTAGCAATACCTGTGAGGCATGGGGATGGTTAGAGGGGAGGTGGGAGACCACTAAGGCCCAGTGTTGCTAGTGTACTAATCAAAGTCAGATTACCAGGCTTTTGGGGGTTCTGGGCAGCTTCCTGTTTCCAAAGTGAATCAATTCCAGCAAAGCATGGTTGGTGAGAGAACAGAGGGGAGACCAGGGATGCTGCGCAGGGCAGGAGCTATGCAGATGCCAGGGGGCTCTGTCACAGCTCTTGGGGCATGGACCTGTCACAGCAAGGCTTTGCAGAAGTTTTTTCTGCTGTATTTGTAAAAAGGGGTGGGGGGGAATGAGGCAATCTTTTGGCTTCATCTAATCAGGAGGCACAAGCACCCTCGTGCTCAGCACGACCCCCTTAGCCTCTGCTCTCTGCAGCGGGCAGGCAGCGCAGGGGCAAAGGGCTTGAATGTGTTCAGGCTGTGGAAGCCTCGTAGCATCTCTCTTTTCCAACCTCCATGCTGAGTCTGATGCAGGCAGGCTGGAGAAAGCAGAAGGAGATGAAAAGAGATGGAGAAACAGAGAGAGGAATAAATGAAAGAAAGATGGTAGGAAGACATGAAGGGGGTTAGAGAGATCAACTACAGTACTACCTACTGCCCCTCTAGGCTCTGGTTCATCTCTAGTTTTTAGCTTCCAGTTCCTGTGACCCTCACTCAGACACCCGCATTAAATCCCTAAAGAAACCTTATGGGCTACAAAGCACGTGATCCCTCCCTGAAGCCTCAATATTGCCAGAGAGAAGGTGAGGTCCTGTGGGTTGATCCAACCTTCATTTCTCAGCAGAAAGCTACTGACAGCAGTGTGGCTCTTGAAACCCTTTCCCTTGGGGTATTTCTGCAGTATGCATTGGGAGAGAATGATGGGATGACCCTTGGAGCAAAGCTTCACTTGAGCCCTGAATGAAGCAGAAGCTCTTTCTCCCTTGCTCACTCAGAAGTTTATTTTGCTACCAGAACAACTGCGAATCAGTGGTAGCTGCAAGCAAGAGTGTCTTCAGCCTGCGTTGGCATTTCCCATGGAGATCTGTGAGGAGTTTGCACCCTATGCATTAAAAACTGACCAGCAGATCCCAGGGTAACTGAGCACAAAACTGTTGCATCCTTTGGCCACGTCCTCTTCATTAAACCCTTCTCTCATGGAGCAGCATACATAGGACTAGCTCAGCAGTCTCCATTGCTTCCTGCTCTGGCTTTGGCAAAAGTTGTCTTCCTGTTTTCAGGTTGCAAGTACTGCCAGCTTAACCACTGATAGATCTGTACAAATAAAGGAGGACAGGGCTGGCCCTAAGGCTCTCAGGGACCTTGTGTGATGACTCCTCAGCCAATTGTAGTAATTCTGTAGTGTGTGTAGGTGTGGGGTAGAGGGTGTGTGGGTGTGGGTGTGTGTATGGGGTAGGGGTTTGTGGGTGGGAAAGGGGTAGGGATTTTGGTTTCATGGAGGAAATGGAGTTGGTTATTCCTGGAGTCTATACCAGATTTTAGGTTGCCTGAGGAATAGAGAGATCCAGCTGTTTTACTGAAGGGGAACGTTGTTTCCTCTTCTAGTTCAGCACCGGAAGCTGAGGGAGCCTTGATGACTAGAGCGCTCCTAGCTTTGCTTTGGTAATGGGGGGGAAGAGTGGGGTGCAAGATGAGGGTAAAAGTCTGAAATTCCAGGGGCCATGTTGGCCAGTGGGTCATCCAGCCACAGATCCTCTTTTGATATAAGAGACAGTTCATTCTCTTTGGCTCTGTTCAGTTCTTAGTACCTTGGCTGAGCCTAACAGTAAAAAGGAGGAGAATCAGCGCCAGTTGTGATGTTGAATATTGTGAGATGTATGCTGGGAGAGTGGACTGTGCTGTACCTTCATATTTAACCCAGAGCAATGACAGGCATTTCATCTGCTCACACCCAGAGCAGGGTTTGAGCCAGGAAATGGCTGCAAATAGCCCCTGGACACACACGTCTCCTGCATAAAGAGCTTTGGTCCATTTCCAGCTCCTTGAGCTACCCATTCCCTCATCGCTCTTAACCATGTCCCAGCCTCAGGTGCTGCACGGCCCCACAGTTGGGCTCTGCTTAGTCTGTGTAATGATAGCATGTTTGCCAGCCAAGGAGAGCAGTAAACATGTTGCTTCAAGAGCAGCCAGGCTGCTTAAGGAGCTAAATTTATTTCATTTTCTGAACTGCAGCTGGAAAAAAAAAAAAAAAAGGGACCATTAGGCTGTCAGTCGTCAGAGCTCTCCAGGAGCATCAGCATGCTGTGTTTTTCTTTACTGAGACATTAAACGTGTCAAGACCTGTGATGGAAAGTCTGGATTGCGTTCAGAGGGCAGGCAGGATGGAGACGGGACAAGCAGACCTCGCCACTCTTAGCAGGCCTGTGTAATGGCATGGGGCATTTTCTTCAGAAAACTTAGGACTTACTTCCTCAGCCTTCCTCTTCTCCCCCACACCGCACCAAGGGAACTCACCGTGAAAGCTGGAATCAGAAGACGCTGACCTTTCCATGAGGGATGGTACCTGAGGCAAAACCCTTGGCAGTGGGGTTATTTCTCACGTCTTCTGTGCATTCGTTATCCGAGACTGACCTCAGTTTGTTAGTGACTCCTGTCCCTGGCTCAAACCCTGCTGTTTGTCAGGCATCCCGAGGGCTCTTTTATCTTCTACCCACTGATAAATCCATGCTCACTCCCCTCCTGTTAAATAAGTGTTATGAGCCTGAGTCAGCTGGGTTATGCCTGTTTGCATGCCAGGCTCCTCTTCTTCTGGTTGACCCATGTGTCACTGTGAGTCCTGCTTATTATCTCCAAGCTGGGACTGGGGGGCTCCATCCTGACAGCTATGAGGAGGCCTGGAAAGAATCTGTTGTAGATGTGAGTCTTTTGGTTACTGACCTGGAGTTCAGGAAAGACCAAGTGGCTGAGTGGGGCAACTGAACTATTAGTGTGATTAGCCACATCATCATAATGACGGAGGAGTGAAGTGAGAAGGAACAGGAAGAGTAATGGAAGCCCCTCAAGTTGAGCTGTGCTCTGCATCTCTTGTGCTATTGATTGCTCCTTTAGTTTGGGATGCCTTAGGGGCCAGCTTCCTCCTTACAAATGGTGAGACCAGCATAGTGAGGAGTATAACCTACTGTCTGAGATCCTCATCACTGCTGCTGAGGCTGGGATGGGCAGAGGGTTGGACACTGCATAGTCTCCACCACATGGCATCGCTCAGGAGATGCTGATTCTTAGGTCTCCACCTTAGCTCTCTCTTCTTTCTTTCTCCATCTCTCTGCATTGTACTCGGTGAATCCCAAGGATATCTGGCAGACTGAAATGCAGTCTTTTATCTGTACGTTGTTGGCACTGGATTTATGACCTAGCTACCTTGTTCCAGGCGGACCCAACCCCTTAAACCAATCATGACCTTTCCATTTGATAATAGTCAAATTTTATTGATACACAGTGATAGCAGGTAAGAATGATACAAACAATTCTATATCTACCAGTTCTAGGGATGTCATCAAAGTCGACGTACGTCTGGCCAGGGCGTGAGCTTCATTCTGAGGTTCTCCCTTGAATGTCAGGTGTCAGCAGCCTGGAGGTTGGCGGCCAAGGTCCACCCTAAGCCCCTGGTGGGGTGGGTGAGACAGGTTGGTGGTGTGCCCTCTGTCCATGGTGGCTTGGGATTCCCCTCTTGGGGACCCTTTGCTGCTCTGAAATCATTTGTTTTATATTCTTCTCTCCTCCTGGTGACTCTTGATTTCTGGCCATTGCTGATTGGTCTTTCTGTGGTTGTCATACTCTTCCCATTCTGTCTGGTCAGCATGATCCTTTGTTTCACGAACCCAATCATATGCGCACATCCAAATTTGAGCTTTACCAGTCTTTTCCTAATTTGGTCTGCTTTCCCAAAACTGGAAAGCCTGAGAGCCCTGCAATTGGGTACTATGATCTGGTGACACCTTATCTTATGTTATGGAACAATGGGGTACGTGGTTTCAGTTCCCAGCCTGTGTGCCTACTTGCTGCTTGCCTGTGTCAAACACAGCAGGCCTTGAAGAAACTTTGTCACAGACAGGCTTTTTAGAAATTAACACTTGCTATTGCCCTGGATCATTATTCTAATGCATATCTACTTTGCCTATAAGCCAATTCCCAAAAACAAACCTCTAAATACCATTTTCTAGCTATCAGAGATCATCAATTCAAACCCACCCTGGGACAGCAGTGACTAAGAATTCTTACTATGCCCAGGCAGCTTGAAAGGATATATAGGGATTGGCCTGGTATTCAGTGGATGAGTGTCTGTATCACACCAGAGCCATTCACCAGCTCTGTCTTCAGTCACAACCAGCACAAAAGGCAGGAAAATGAAGTCATTTTTCAGTCCTGAAAGTTGGATGTCCAAGTGCCTGGATGGAGCATCTGGCATAGGCATGTGTGAAGCTATCTTGCCCTGTCTGCTAGCCATGCTGCAACTGCCTTGAGGATCCTGGTGTTCTGGGCCATTCAAGCCAGGCCAACGTTTTACCATTGAGTTATGTTCCTCTGAGCCAAGGGGAGTGTGAAAGTTGATTATCTTGGCACATAAGCACTTCTCTGTCCTCAGCTGGACAGATGGTCTTGAGCCTGACGGTATAGAGACAACAGAGTAGAGGAATCAGCAAAGTAGGCAGAGCCATCAGGACTGTCTGTTGCTCTAATGGTCAAAGGAGCAGTCTGTAACCAATGCCACAGGTTGCAGGTAGCCACAGGCAGGGCTGCAGAAGAGGAGGGGCAGCACGTTGCTCAAGCCTGCCATGGCAAGGAGACCTTGTAGCTTCTTCCTGTAAGAGAGGTCACCAAAAGTGTAGTTTGGCAGGCAGCCCTGAGTAAACAGAGTGAAAAAAGCCAGTCTGGATGTATAATAAAAGCTGACTGTTGCTTAGAGGGCTTTACCCTCATCAATAACCTTCTAGGTACCCTTCACATTAGTGCTTCAGGGGTTAAGGGCAGGAGCAAAAGGCATGGAAATGACCTTGAGGAAGAGTCATTGAGAGGTGGGAGGTAGAAAGCTGATTCTCACAGCTCCCACTACTGGGAAGCACAGTCCTGGCATATGCCACAGTCCATGTGCTATGTTGAGCTCTGTGTGAATGTGTTTGAGAGGTAGTGGACTGTGGGTCACATCCCTGCCCTCTTTGCCTCAACTTCCTCACTTGTACAGTGGGGCTAAAATTGCTGACCCTTCCTTTGAAATGGCACGTTGGCATAACCTATGAGAAAAGGGCTGTAGGAAGGTTTGAGGTATGGTTAAATTGAGGATTGGATCAGTACTGATAATTTAGGGGGTTGATGGTTAAAGAGCATTACATTTCTATCTTCTTGGTGTTATGTTGGTGGTTACTATGCTATATTCATCCGTGGTGTGTAATGTCATTGACTTAAGAAGTTCCACTAGGGATGAATTTGGCTCAGTGGAGAGGCAAGGCTCTCTTATGGTTTGGATTTTTTAGTGTTTTAGCTTGTGTGGGAGGTAATGGTTTCCCTGTTACATTCCTTATAGTATGGTTCTACTTCCCATCGGTGTGAACATAGGTTTTATTGTTTTCCAAAATGTAATGGGGATATGCAAGAGTTTTTAATGAATTTATAGAGTTGTGTGTGTGTGTGTGTGTATAAAATATCCACATCAGTGGAGCTGCAAAGATGTCATGACGGCAGTGTTTGTCCTGCAAGCAGATGAAATATTTGGCAAATATTTTATTTCATATGCTAGAGTATTTGCACTGGCGCATACTGTATTACATGTGAGTAATGAGAGGCCCTGTATAAATATAGTATTTGCATCAATATTGATTACACGGTGATTGCAATTGTATTTGCAGTGGAGCTGACTCCATTGCTTGACATTGCACTGGTGGTGATCATTAGTGCTTGACGGTAGAGCGTGTGCTGCTCGTCTCAAGTGGCGTGAGCTGCAGGGACTGAATTGGGGGCAGCAAGGGCAAAGTTTGTTTTAAGCCTTTCCATGGTTGAGGACCATCCAGGGCCCTTCTAGCAGCAGGGCTCCATTAGCTTGTGCTCAGCTGCAGCAGCTTCCCTTTGGGGAGGTAGGAGAGGGTGTGGTGACCGGGGTTGCAGTATAAAGCAACTCCTAGAGCTACCTGGACAAGCCACCTTGAGGCCCTGGGAATTGGATAGTAGTGCCAGGAGATCATGTCTGGGATCAGAGCTCTGTTGTGCTAGGTACTGTACATAAAAATAGGCAGGCAGCCTCTGCTCAGAAGAGTTGATAATCTTAACAGGGGATAGGAAGAGGAGCAGGCACATGCAGAGGGAAAGACCCTTGGCTCAGGTCATACAGCAAGTTGAATTTGTGAATGCAACCTGCTTATGAATCCCAAAGCAGGCCCAGGCCCCTGGACCACGCTGCCGCCCAGCTCGCTCTCTCTCGCTCTCTCTTCTTTGTCAGAGGGACCCTTGCACAATGCACAATGCAGTTGCCTCCATCATGCTGTCCTAGAAGAGCAGTCATTTGTATAGCTTGATACACTGGGAGCTCTCCAGTTGTAAACTACTGCAGCAAGGGCTCTTTTCCCCCCTTATGGTCTTTAAGGAAGTTGATTTCACCCCCCACCCCCGTGTTTGCTGTCCTTTGTTTGTGGGGAGAGGGAATTTGTTTCCCACTCCATCTTTGTCTTTTGTTGTTTTTCATGTCTGCAGCGCTGGGGCATTCAGAGGCAGTTAATCCCTGCCTGCTCCTTGCTTCCTTAAGCTCTTCTGTTCCCTGTTGAGTTGCTCAACTAGGAGAATCAAAGCCAGGGCCTGCAATTCTGAGTGATGAATTCATCAAAGGCCCATCAGTGGCTTGGATGAGTGTACTGGAAGTGGGGTGGAGCAAGGGCATCCACAACCAGAATGCAGGAGGGCATGGCAGGATTCACGCTGTTGTGGGCACAGATGTTTCTTTTCGGCTGCACTGTCCAGCTGTGAAACCAGGCCGTGGGCTGCTTGGGGCCATTAAAAATCCCAGGCCCTAGTGTCCTGGCTATGTCCCAGCTCATCCGTCGCATTAGGCCACCTAGTCTCTTGGCGTTTTCAACTGACTGCTCTCTGCTTCCTGCCTGAGCTGTTCCCTGGTGTCACCATGTAACATCCAGCCACCTTCCCCCTTCCAGAGGTGGCTGCGTTTCAGTAGTGGCTGAAGCAATTTTGTTTGTATCTCTGCTCTGCTTCATGAGGATGTCCTGAGGCTTATCAGTTCCTACTTGCTGTTAGGAAGTGCTTGCATGAAAGACATGCTAGAAGGGCACTGAACTGCCTTCCCTGCATTGAAGCGTCCTGCTTTGGTCAGGCCAGAATTCCCCACACAGCTTTTCCTGGGCTTCTAGGGGTTAGAACCCAGGAGACCAATGACTATTATGGGTTTTATAACTTGTATCACAGTAGCACCGATATGTAGGACCCCAGTCAAGGTCAAGGCCTTAATGGGACTGGTTCCTTTGTCATCACATTCAGAGCCATGTACTTCGGTGGCACAAATCAATTGCCCTGATTTACACCTGCTGTGCATCTGGCCCTCTGGCCCTGACCTGAAGAGTTTACAATCTAAATTAAGGCAAAACTCAACAAGTGGGTGTAAGAAACAGTTGGAAGCTGTGGAGGAGGAAGGGAGAAGGTGATGGTGTTGGGAACATGAGGCATGGAACATGCATGCTGTATGACAATTAATGTGGATTTAAAGTCAAAACATTGTGTTTTCTTTAAAAAAAAAAAAAAAAAATACACCACCTGGAAGGGATTATCAAGTGCCAATTTATTGTAAGCATCATCTGGAAGAGAGTTGTTATAGATTCATGCATTTCAAGACTGGAGGGGGGAGATCAGTAGAGTCACCTAGAATGGGCCTCCTGCATAACACAGCCAGAGTACACCAGTGATTCCTGTACCCAACAGAGCCCAAAGGTGCTGGGTGAATTAGAGCTTTTCTTTTATCAAGACTTTCCATCTTTCTTCAGAGACTCCCAGGGATGGAGACTCCATTGTACCTCCACGTTAGTTATTCCAGCGTTTAATTAACTTCAGTGATACAAATTTGCACCTAAAGGCAGTCAGCGTAGGCGCGTTACAGATTGTTTAGGGGAATGTGTTCTATGAATAAAGACTCTCAGACAAATGAAAAATAATAAGGTCCTGGGTATGTGATGGTTTCTCAACCCACTGCATAACAAGGACTTCCCTCTCTTCTGACTTCAGAAATAATTGATCATGAGACTGATGCAAATAATCAATGTTAATAAGCTGCAAGACAGTATCATCTTCGTCAGACTGAGGCAAATTCCCATCTGAAGTGAACAAGGCTCAACATAGAAAAATGCTGTTGCGTTTGCTGCCAGTTCATGAAACACCTTTAATCTTAGTCGCAGAGAGATTTTTCATTTTGTCAAACAGATTTATTAGTCAAATTATTAACAACTAGAGTATTAGTTCCCTGCTAACAACACAGTAATAGGCTGCACTGGGATAATATAACTATGGTAAGGTCTGGGTTTTATAAAAGGTGCCTCTTTTTCTCATGAATTATGGCCTTTCCTCTCATTAGTGGGGAATGATGTGTCTTAGCCTTTCAGTAACGCATCTTATTTTCAATGGTGAGAGAGCCCTGAGGTGGGTTGTAGAGACGCTGTTTCTACCACACTGCCCTGGACAAGGAGTCTGATGAGGAACCGGTGATTTCTGAATTCCTGGTTTTCGTTCGGGTGAACATGCAGCATATCTGGGTTCTTCTCTGAAGCATCTGGACCTTGAAATCTCATAAGAAGAGATTTGGGGACAGGGAGAAATGTGTTTGTCCTTAACTAAGCCTTTAAGCAATACTAGAACAGAACCCAAGTAAATGGCTCTTGGGTTTTAGCATATGGCGTGAGAAAAAGGGTGGTCCTGTGATTAAGGTACAGTTCTGGGACTTCGGAAATTTGGGTTCGGTTCCTGGCTCAGCCAGGTTCCCATTGTATTTGCAGACAATCCACTTCCCTTCTCAGGCTAGGGACAGAAGTTATACATTTACCAGTTTAAGTGATTGGAAACTGGTTTAAACCTGTAACAGAACAGAAGTTTAATGCACATAAACCACTTTCAAAATGACCAAAACTGCTTTCAGATAAACCTGGTTGGATGTAGCATCAAACTGAACTGATTTAGGCCAAACCGGTTTATGGAACTTCTGTCCTAGATCCCTTTCTGATTCAAGGTAACTCAGTCTCCCAGCATCCCAGGATGCTTTGTAGCCCTGGGCTCTGCTGTCTACTCCAGTGGAGCCTCACCCCTCTGCTCCCTATCCTGCTTCCTGCCTGCATCTGTCAGCCCATAGGGATGGGGGGTAGGGGAACAGACCCCCAGATCCCCCTAGCCAGGGTCTACACAGCACATGGAGGGGAAGGAAAGCCCCTGTGGTGGCTACTTTTCAAAACTCGGCAGCCTCCCCACACTTTCCCAGCTGCTGATTGCTTCAGCTGCTGCCACAGGAGGTAGGGGAGAGAGGAGTCCTCTGGGCTGGGTGCTTGCCCATGTGGCCCAGCATGGGGGCACTGGGGAGCCCGTGCCTTGGGGGGGGCTCTTCCCCAGCCCAGCCCAGGGCAGGCCCAGGGAGCTATGGGGAATTCTTCCTCTCCCAAACCCTAGAGCTGCTTGCCTCAGCCCCTGCAAGTCTCAGGCAGCCTCAGGAAGTGGAGGGAAATTCTCCTGCTCCTCTGCATCTGGTTTTGTTTCACCAGCTGCAAGTCTGAGGCAAAACTAGTTGCAAGGGAGAGGAAGAATTCCCCCCAACTCCCTACAGCTTCCTGGACTGAGGGACACCCCTTGAGGAGGGGAGGCTCCCCCAAAGTTAGCCAGCACTTGGCCAAGAGGGCTCCTGAACCCCCTGTGGGGGGACAGCAGAGGTCTGGGGACACTTAGCTGGGCTGGCAATGGCCAGGAGGCTGGGAGACGTCCTGTAGTGCCTCATGTCCACTGGCCTGGGTCAGTGCAGGCCTCCCTCTGCCTTTCCCAATTGAATACTGAACATTAATTCAGTTGGTTATCGGTTCAGCCTACACAGCTTAGAGGAAGCTGCCTGGATTGAGTCAGTTCTGCCTCAGGCTTTTTGACTGTTGGTACTTAGCCTCAATGCCCCATATTTACAGGGAGTGGCGGTAGGAGCTAGTGTTTAGTGCAGGGTGCTTTGCCGTACCACTGGTGTACCTAGGTACTACCATAATACCAAAATTATTCTGATGCCTTTAACCAGCAATAGAGACACTACTTTTCCCCCTAAGCCAAAGTTTATGGTATATGTAAAATTATTGCAAGTATGTTAAATAATTTGCATAAAAGCATTAAACATGGAGCCGCACAAAACTTGGCAGCTGTGTATTTCATTCATATCAAGCAATGAAAATAGACTTGTCATTTTCATTTTGGTTTCCAGCAGATGTCTTTGCAAATAATTTCATTTGATGGTGCCGGGGGGGGGGATCACCCAATCATTTGCTGAATTTTATCCAATGATCTACAGTGCTAGGCACAAACAAAAAATAACAGTGAATAATTTGACAAAAATGCCAGCGTTGTTTGAACCAATTATTTGCACCAAGTAATTCCATTGGCTTTGGCTTCTAGTTATTTTCACCCTTGGTTCCCTTGTACTCGTGGGAGGCTGTGACGTCTTAGTTGCAAATATTGCAGGAACACAGCGTGAATGGAGTCCAGTGGAAGCTGTGCAGCCTTTGCTATTGATCTGTGGTTTGGGAGGAGGTTTTTAAAAGAGGAATTAGGGGCAGGCCTAAGAGGCTCTAGTACTGTCTGTCTAACTCAGTGCCCTGTCTATGAGCTGGAGATCCTTTTGGATGAATCTTTACCAGAACCAGATTCAAACTAGGTCTGTTTCTGTTCCCAAAATGTGCAGGGCCTGATTTTTCTGTAGCCTTAAACTGGTTTGAATTGGGCATAGCTGCCCTGAAAACAGTGAAAGTACACCTGCATAGTGCAGAAGAAGCAAGGGCAGAATTGGGTCCTTTCCCTCCAGCTGGCAATGGCAGGAGATGAAGCTCCTCTCCTCAAATACCAGAGACTTGGGTTCTCCTTTTCCCCTCCTCTGCAGCTGCAGGGAGAGTCTGCTCAGCTCCGGGAGCCCACGGTATGCAAATATCGGCCTGTGCGCGAGTGAGCAGGAAGCTGACCAAACTGCTTGTGCCTGCGGGTCCCAATAAAAGTGACACCCATGCTGGCTTGAAGCGCCTGACAGAAGCGAAGAAGCAAGTGACTTCAGGCAAAGGGGGCATCTGTTTCTAGTCCCCGTCCTAATCATGTTTTAATTAACTTGTATTTAAAGGGTGGATTTATTGGCATGCAAGGTGTGGGTGCATAGGCACTTGCTGCTAAATCTTCTGGAGCCACCTTGCCTTATGCTGCTTGGTTAGGACACAGCTGTTGATTACTAATGTGAAGGGACTGGGGAAGGGGGAGGGTTGAGTTGGGAGAGAGACGTGGGTGGCTGTGCAGTGGATTGCACACCTAGCTGGAAGGCAAGGCGAGCCAGCACTGAGCCGATTGGTAAAAGAAATCATGTCAAGGGAAAATAAAATAGAAAACTACTGCTGGTTCAGTTCTTCTCAGCTCCTTTTGCTCCCACAGCTTCCGGGGCACTCCTGCTGTGGTAAGTTTGGTTCACTGGAGCTGAATTTCAGGACCTGGGAAGCTGGGCCTGCTCCAGCCTGTGAGAGGCCCTGTCCTTTGCAAAAGGGCTTCTTGTTTGCAGGTCTCCAAAGCATTTTTGTCTGTGGTTGGGATCAGCATCCAAAAGGGTCGTTTCAGATCCAGCCTGGATGAGAAAATCCCATTAATTTGTACATGTGCATGCGTATGCGCACATGTGGGAGAAGGGATCTGGGAATTCCACAGGCCTGGGCTTGTTTCCCATTCGAATGCCTTGTTTCTCGCACTTGTTTAATTTAGGAGGCTTTCTGCTGTTCTAATTGAGAAGAACTAGAGATTTCCTTTTCCCATGGAGTTTTTCTCCCTCTGGCTTTGCCTTTAATCCCTCTAGGCCTCCAGTCTCCTGCTGTCTCAGTGTGGCTGAGCACCAAGCTCCACTGTCCTTTCCTCTCCTTTCCTTCTCTTCCCTCCTTCAGCATTTTAATATCCCCCATGCACACCCGGGTCCTCCCTGCCAGCCTGCTCCGCCCCACTGTAAAAATAAAATGATCCTTTCCTAACAAACCTAAGTACTATGTACGGAGACTTCCACGCTGTGCTTTGCCTCTAACCTCCCCTTTTCCCTGCCTGTGCTGTGAGGTCTGCCTCCTGGAGCCCTCTCCCTTCCTTCCCGCAGGCAAGGATCCACTAGGGAGTGCTGCGCTCCTGCAGGGCAGGGGGAATTTGTGGGGGGTAGAGCTGAAGGGTGGGGAGAACACCTGGGGGCCTCGTGGCTGCATGCAAGGTGCTGTCACTTTCGTGCAGAGGCCTCTTCGCCGAGCCTGTCTGATGAACTGTCTAATGGCTTCTTAGCAGCAACGTCTGCTCTGGAAATGAAACCCATGTTTTACATCTCATTGCAGGCAAACCCAGCTGCTGATAAACCTGTCAGGAGCAATCATGCCCCTCTGCAGATAGCCTGTCAGCCTCCCATCTGCTTAGCTTTTTAACTATTGCAGGCGCCTTTGTGCCCAAGAGGGAGGTGGCACGGGGTGGGGTGAGGTGGGCAGAGGAAGGGGTTTCTTCCACAGTGCCATTGGCTGCACAAAGCTCTTGTGTGGACCCGGCTCTAGGAAGGATGCTGGTTGTCAGCTCTCAGGCTGTGCCTAGCATGGGGGAGCCTGAAGGATCCACTAACTGAGATCCCACCTGGTGATTGCGGGAGCTGAAGCTTTTGGGAAGGGATAGGAAAAGCCTTCCTCATGCCTTACACTAACAATGGCTACATATAGTCTGTGGTAACCAAAGGATTATCTCTGGCTCAGCTTCGCCCATCGTTTTTCTGCCTGTGCTTGGAGAATGGCCTCTAATGGAGCTATGTGGCTTTTGAGGCCTCAGCCTCATGTCCCAGCTGACTCCCAAGCTGGGAGCTTTTCTCTTTGCTTATGGCAGTGGGCATTTCTTGGTTTTAGAAGAGGATGGCCTCCCTGACTGAGCCGGTGTCAGTGTCTGTGAAGTAATTCCAGCAGCTGATGGGTCTGGAGATCACCGGTCAGTTCAAAACCTTCTCGCAGGGCTCGGAGGATACTCAGACACCAAGATTCAGACCCAGCCCAGGTACCTTTCAAGTCATTCTTGGAGTCCCTTCCAATTAACCAAGTGAATGCCATGACAACAGATGTGAGCAAAAGAGGAACCCATTAAAAAGGGCTTTTTTGGGCCTGGGGTCCTGCGTTAGGAGTATGGGGGCAGTCTGATTCTGGCAGAGCTCACAGGATCTTGTCCCCTTCCTCTTTCCCTTGCCTATGTGAGAGGCTCAGGGTCTTGACTGTGTGAGCGAGGCAGTCTGAGAACCCTACAGCAACACCTGCCCTCTTACAAGCCTTGTCTGAACCTCCGCCTAGCTCCCTTATTGCAGCTCAAGCCCCGAAGCAGGGCTCCAAAGCTGAACAGCCGCGTCTGTGTTTGTTTCAGTCGCTGCATACGCTTTGCTCCTTTAAAGCTTGTAAAACCTAACCTCAAGCCCCAGGACATTTGAGCTAAAGAGTACACACCTCCCCTGAGAATGACAGGAGCAGCTGGATCAGGGTTGTGACTCCATCCCTCCCAGGCAGCACCGAGAGATGCATTTGTACCTAGGCCTCTTAAAAAAAAAAAAAAAAAGCATGCCTCAAAACTAGCAGCCCTGGAACAGGAGCAAGCAAATCCTTTGCTACTCTGTTGTGCCACATGTTGGGTCAGAGCCCATGGGGTGTGTGCACAGGGATCTCATTGCCCCTCACTGAACTGCAGCCACCCCTGGGGTTGAAATGCAGCAGATGGCGATTTATCTATATTAAAAGGTGCTTTCAAGGGGAGAGGGCAGGGATAGACCTGTAGCTGGGGGGGGGGGGCGTGGGGGGAGGTCTAGGAAGAGTGGATGTAGCAGTTGGAGCTGGGCTAGGAAACATTTTGGGTCTTACAAAAATTGTCAGGCAATCGCCATCCTATGCGCAAGGCCAGGGTCTTATCCAGGGCCGTCTCCTTTGCAAAAAGTTCCTTCTGCAGCACAGCACCCACTCCTGACATGTGGTGGATTGGTGTTGTTTGGGCCTGACCGTTGCCTCCCTGCTGGTCTTCTGATAGCCTTGGATCAACCACGTTATGCTCTTGCCATCCTGCACTGCCTGGAGGTTATGCTAACTTATGGGGCCTCACAGTCTGTCAGTCTGTGCTGTGATCCTGATGCTTTATAGCACAGACTGCATGGGCTAGACAGGAAGCAGCGGGACTGTCCAGTGGGCTGAGCAGGGGAAAGAGGTCCAGCGTGTGTAAATTAATCAGCTGGCTGCCTGATGGTTGTATAACTGCTGCTTGGTCACCAGGAGGCTCCTGTTGCAGAAACCCTCTGTGCTGAGAGGCATGGCTGAGCCACCTGTGAGAAGAGGCAGGGAGGGCTGTCGGCAGAGGAGTGCAGGCTGTGTTCAAGGCCATGGGCTGATCTTGCAGGGGCTGTGCTCTCCCTGACAGAGGGGAACCTTTCATCTCATGTGTCCTGAGCCAGGAGATCAGTTTGTCTCCCTTCAGCTGGCATCGTCCTCTGCTGCTCCAGCACAAAGGCAGCTCTGTCAGTGGGATGGGACTCAGGGAGACCTGAGATGCCAGGCAGAATGAGATCTCTCAGCCATCTCTATCAGCTCGCATGTATCCAGCACCCACATGCCTGCACACGCTCCCAGCACTTTGCTCTGCTGCTTAGGCAAAGGCCACAGCAGAAATGCTCCTTCCAGCAGTATTGGCTACATAGGTGCTTGAGATGAGGGAGCCGGGAGGCCAGAGCAGAAAGGTCTGTGTATCCAGGTGGATACACGAAGGTAGCTGCAGCTACAGGGTAAAGAGCTGACATGTGGGACTTAGACCATTACTGGCCTGCACAAGGTAGCTGGGGCTGGATGGTGGTGTGTCCCTTGGAGGCTGCAGACAGGATCCCAGGACCCTGGGATGAAGGGCTTTATAAAGACTTGCATGAGACCAGCTACATGTTGGCCTGAAATCCAGGTGTAGGGAGGTCTTAGGGGGTGCATCCTGCTGTCACAGACTTAAAGCCTGGGACTGGAAGCCTGGCTGGTGTGGAGGGGAATATTGCAGCTTTGAGGCTGGTCTGCCTGCCAGGGCCTTAGGTTTGAGGTGTTTTTCCTTTGTGCACACTTCAGTCTGAGCTGTATACTGCGGCTTTGCCCCTGGACTGCTTGTTTGCAAAGCTGTTTAAGACCCTTTGGGAGTAGCTACAAAAGAGCAAAGGAATCATTCCCATGGTTCTGGCAGTTTTCTTGGCAGGGAGGACAGACGTGATTTTGGCCCTCCAGAAAAAGAATAGCTGGGCCGCACTGTCAGGAGAGCTCCTCATGGGGAGTGTTGAGTAGTGAGAAGTGCCAGCCCTTCTGCACACCCTAGCTGGCTGCAGGCTTCCTTTGTGTGCCATTGGATGCCACCTTGGTGCAGTGGGAGCACTGGGCTGATGGACACTGTATGGAGCAAGTGTCAGGGCTGGCTGTGTCTCCCCCTGCTTGTGGGATCCCAGGAGACCTCTCTGGGAAGTGACTGGAACAGTTATGGACAAAGGGACTCGTTATTTTCTCTTTCATGGTTCAGCGGTCTCTGTTTCCACCTGTAGCTCTCTAGAGGATTCCTTCCAGGCTGCAGGCCAGTGGCAGGGGAGCAGCTGTGGGATTAGGGCTGACATGGCTTTGCTCATGAGTGCTGCACACATGCTGCACCTTAGGGCTTCCAGTGACAGTGGAGATGGGAGTGGACTTGTAGCCTGGCTCTTGCTGTCTCCACGGTAGGACAGCCGAAGCTGGGGCTCCACAGTACCCTCCACTAAGAGACAGTGGTTGTAGGGGGAGACTTGGATGCCTCAGGGCATTTTGCCTCCCCAATTACTGGAGACCAAGAATGAAAAATCCCTACTTAGATAAGAGGGTGGCTTGACCTTCTAAGGTGATGGACTCTGTGCTTCCGTGGAAGAAGGCAAGCGCGGGCTCCCAGCTGCTCTGAAAGGTGGATGTTGATGCATTTTGCTTGAGACTGTTATGTGTAACAAAGTAAACATTATTTTTGGAAAATACAGAATACTTTTCTTTTTAAATTTCCTGAATTTGTTTTTTCTTGTAACTCCCCCTGAAAAACAAAATCCTGGAATTTTTTTTTTTTATCAGGTTTTTTTTCAACCTCCTCCCTTGTTTCTTTTCCCCCTTTTTATTTTGCTCCTACAAAAGGGGAGGAAGGTTTAAGAGGAGGAACCCCAACTTGGTTTCAGCTTTGGCTTTGAGTTTAATTTAATCCAAACTGGAGAATTTTGAATTGTTTCTGCATTTTTATGAAATGGTTTTCCACATGACATACATATTGGTTTTGACTAGCTCTTATGACAAGCACCCACCTATGCATAGCTTTTCCTGAGTTCTTGCTCTGTAGTGAGATGAACCATTATAGAGAGATTGGGAAGCCCAGAAGCACAGATCACTGGCTCCCTCTCAGTGCTAGGTTACTAGCTTGGATCTTTCCATAGCAGGAATGGCATCGTCATTGCCGCCTGTTGCCCGTCCATCAGCCCTTGTGAAAGCAGGTGTTGGTGAGGTCTGGTGCAGTTCCTCTTGTGCAAATGTCTGCATCAAAAGTCCACCTTTGCACTTGGGAATAATTCACCGTCTTGGTTGACAGGCTTATATTATGAGGAAGGCCATTCTCACATTATGTGTTATCACAGTGCTTTTCAGCCTTTCTAGATTCAAGGCACCCCTCCAGAACTTTTGTGAATTGAGGGGCACCCCATTTCAAAACTTGATTTATTTATCCTTGCCGTGGGAACAGGGAAGCTGCCAAGCAGGAAGAGCTTGAGCCTGCCCTTATATGTGTATCTCCTCATACCTGGAGCATGAGGCTGTCCTTTTATCTGTTCATCTTCTCTCACCTCCCTTATTTCCTCACATTTCCTAAGGCACTCTTCAAAGTATCTCCAGGGTGCCCTGATGCCCTGGTTGAACATCACTGCTTTAACACATGGGAGCTGCACTGCTGATACAGCAGCCTGTTGTGGGTAGGACTGCTCAGAGTCATCTGTGTATCATGGGCACAGGGGAGGCAGATGAATGACCATCCAGAAGGAGCTTTGCTGCAGGGACTCTCAACAGTCGTCGGTTCCTTATTCCCAACCTCCCAGTCAGCCATAGGGTTTGTAGGATAGGCTGTCTCCATTAGGCTACAGGTCCTTGCAGCTTATTGCTTTCCTAATGAATTCCAGGTGCCTCTTACATGTTTAGTGTAGACACTGCTTCACTATCTTGGACCCTGGGATCCTTCACCAAGCTTGGAAAGAGATGTCAGCAATTCTAGGAAACCCAGGTAGCTGTGAAAATTTGCCTCTGTTGCAATGTCAGAATAATGATTAGTGGTTTTGTTCCCTGGTAGGAGAGAGGAGTAATGAGGACCAATTTATGATAGGGAAAAGGCAACTGGAAATGAGGAAGTGGCCAGGGGAGAGATCAAGGGAAATGTGGCAGACACAGGGGTTTAAGCAAACTCTTTACCCAAAAAGATCCAGGAGGAAGAGGTGAAAATCAGTTCTTCCAGGCCAATCGATTTTCAGCTGCTAAGACTGGCTTCCCCCCCATGCCTCTGACACACTGGTTCTCAAACCCAGGGTGTTGGGGGTTTGAAATTCTCTGGCCTGTGTTTTAACAGATGGGCCTTAAAAACAAACTAGATTTGTGAATAATGAGCTATGCTATCCCTCTAGACTGCACTGTTGGGTGGGGAAGACATGGCTTGCCCTCTCTGGACCTTCTGCACCTGACCTTAGAGATGCAAGCTGGTTGGGTGAGGTGACCGGGAAGAATGTCTATCGGAGTTAGGCAGGAAATCATTTGTTGCTGTTCCTCGTCTGAGCCATGTCAGCAGAAAAGAGAAGGTCTGATCTAGTCCGCTTCCTGATTTTCTCTAATTGTCTTCAGCTAAACTTTTGTTAGTGTCTTATTGCTGATCTAGTCCTTAGCTGCCAGGAAATGTCGCATTCTCGGTGTTTCAGAGCTCACCAGCAGACCTAAGAAAGCTTTGGCATGTGGTGGCAGCTGTGTCATGCAAACTGCTCCTGTCTGAGGGGCTCCCTTCCTTGTTCTGATGATGTTCGTTACATTTTAGTGAAACTCTGATGAAATGCTCCAATCCAAGAGCCTGGGGATGTCGAGCTTGCGTTGGAAGCCCAGCTCACATCTGCCACGTACCCAGCAGTGTAAGCGTTCCTCGAGTTTGCTGATGAGTTCCCTGCTCTAGGAATGGCAGGGGGCTTTGTTCTCCCCTCTCTGCCTACAAAAGAAATGATTATTCTGGCATATTTGAAAACTGTAAGATGTAACCCCTGTGGAATGAGGTCGGGGAGACTGGTGTGTCTGTCTGAGCAAATTTTTTCCTATGTTTTATACTAGGAACCAAAAATCTTCTGCCAGCTGGGTCTCTCTGGGGATCAATGGAGATTTGTAGCAGGCATTTTGAATAATGCAGACTCTCAGTTCTTAGCTTTGTCCTACTTCTATGGGGCTCATTATTAGCATATCACTAAAATCCCTACATAACTGGACACTTTGTAAGCCAAATAACATTGTTATTTAATGCTGTAGCTGTTAAACAGCTGTCTCTGTGCATTGACCTCCAAGAGTCAGTTCACAAGGAGGACACGAGCCTACTATTGCTACCAGATAATGGACTTATGCTCAAGAGGTCTGTGCTGAAAACCCCATGCTCTAGCTTTGCAGAGGATCCTGGGTGGTGGGAGTCATTAGATTTGCAAAAGTGGGAGAGGTGTTTGAGTTGCTTGGTACTTGTTTGGAAGGAGGAAGCAGTGGGAATTAAGCATCAGGAGCAGTGGGCTCTGTTCTTAACTCTGGCAAGGACTTACCATGTGTCCAAGAGGACAGTCTATGTAATGTTACTACCTCTGAGCTCCTGGTATGTAAGAGGCGACTATTTTTACTGATCTTGAAGAAAGGATTCTTAACAGAAACAAACTTTTGCAAAATTTCAGAGCAGGTGGGTCTTGTTAAGGTTTGGATTTTCTTGCAAACTCAGGGCAGATTTTTCAGACCTTCCCATTGACCTAATATGCAAGGCAGGATGAATATGCTGAGATTGACTTTGCAGTTGGGGTTTGTATGAGCCTTAATCTCAAAAGCAAATCTTGAGGTGTGTATGCCCATATGGCATGGGAGGATTTAGAAGGTCTTGTTTGAAGCTCCTGGAGTTAAACACCTCATTATTTCCACGCAGTTTTCCTTGTGAAGCTGATGGAACCGACGCTTCTGAAGTGCATTGAGATTTCTGGATAAAGCGTGCTCTAGGATAAGGTACAATGTAAAATGTTTGACATCTTGTTTGATGGCTCACCTGCCACCAGACAACTCCTAAAAATACAAATGTATGCAAATTATAAATAAATTTGGATGATGGAGCATGGGAATATTGCTCTTACTCCAAAAGCCCAGCAGTTCCAATCATATCTTTGTTTCATTTTTAAGCAAAGAAATCATAATCTTGACATGTTTATCATTTGATGCCTGCACCAATTATATCTTAGGGTTCATTCTATAGCTCATAGAACTGATAGATTATGATCATGCTTTTATGGGAATTGTGCAAGCATTATTCCTCTGGCTGTATGTGATGTTGAAAAACAATTATAGAGAATGATTCTCTTCGGATTGCTATCTGAGCTTTTGCATGCTAGTCTATTAGTTAAGACCATAAGCGATGGTACTTCTGCCATGGAAGGGAGTTTAAAAAATTTTGGATTTCATGGAAATTCAAAATGGTTGATTTGTACTAACTGATTTCCTTCAGGAGATCAAAATGGAAAGATACTATTTCTGCCTAGATAAGTCTTAGAAGTATGGAAAATATTTCTCACATGAGACCTGAAACCATTCAGAGTTCTCTTGGTTTTCAATGTAATTACAAACCCTAAGCTCGGACCAGGTTAAACTTGCAATTCATCAATGTGGATCTCTTTTCTGAGATCCTGAGCTGTAATGGTTATAGGTTTTGTCTCAAAAAGTTGCAGCATTTGTAGTCTTGTCCAGTTGGGGCACAAAACTATGTTCTGCCTGACGTTCTCAAATGAAGTTTTGCGCTGAGATTTTTGCTTCAGATTGAACTTCATAACAAGACTCAGGGGAATGTGAACCCAAAGAAAATATTTGAAAGAACTCTTGCAAAGAGAATCCTCTGGGATTCGTGCAGTTGTAGTCGATAAGCTCCTGTGAGAGATCTTTCCTCTGATCCTCCTAAGGATCCTTTTAATTCAATCTATTAAGGCATTTTAGCATCTAGGGTAGCCACTTGCAGAATTCTGCCTGTAAATGGATACATTAGACAGAATGCAATATTTTTCTCCTGCTTCGGTGTTTCTCAGTTGCTTGACCAGTATGGAAACTGAGTCAGAAAATGCTGATGTTTTGTAAAAGTTTCATTTGCATGGTTTGACCTTTTTTTCCCCCTCCTTAGCTCCTTCCTTTTAGGTAGGGCCCTGCTAATTTCTTCCATGTCCTCTCAAAAGCGTGCTGGGGCATGCAAAATAGGTAACTCCGTATACAGATCAATTCTTGAAATATAGATTCTGTATGGGGAAAATGCAGTTTGCTATCAGTTCATGTTCTCCAAGCTGGGTTGTTTTCTCTTTTTGCAGTTATTGAAACCTGATGCTTCAGCAGATCTAGTTAATAATATCCTCTATTGATATTTATATAATATGTAACCAATTTACAGTCTCTAACAGTAACACATAACTGCTACCATATCAGAAGTAGCCATCCAGCTGTAAAGAGCTATTCCTGGGAAGGAGGGAGGGCAAGAGCCTGCTTCCTGATCCTTGTTGCAATTCCTTTATGTCACAAAGTGTGAGGCTTGATTTTTCTCACTGGATGTGGAGCTTCCTAGCTTCTAGTCATATCCATCTATTCTATCCCTTCTCACTCCAAAGAGGCTGGTTTATCTCAGGGGAGGATGGAGAATTTTGCAGGAAGATCATTTAATCTATTTACTATAACCTGCTTGCTACAAGACTTGGCTGAAACGGCCTCAGAACTGACTCAAGCTGTGAAATGCTCACAATTACTGCTCGCTTCTTACGTGACTGCAGAATCCATCTCCTCCATGAGCTTCCTGCCCTTACCAGAATGAGCCATCCAATGTTACCTAACTCCCTTTGGTGACCTAAGTTTCCTTTAACCTGTGGAATAAATATAAATAATATAATAAAAATAATCAATCCAACCCTAGAATTGGAAGCAAAGTGAAATCACTTGAAGCTGGAAATCATCTTGTAATGGTGACTTGGTTTTCCCAGAATTCCCATGGAGGACTGTTTGTGCCTGTCTTGATGCTCAGTGGCATTTTACCCCCATGTCTTGTATGCATCTGAATTAGCTTCTTGTGAATCAGCAAATGATGCTGGTAGTGCCTCTGGAAGTTGCTTGGAAATGCTACGATACATCTGGGCTTCACTGGACCAGATGGGTAGAGGTAGGCTCCATCCTGGGGCTGAGGGTTTCTGCATCTAAGTTGGTGGGCTGCTCATGCCAGGCTCTCACCAGGGTTGGCTCTTGGCATCTCCTTTCTGGAATCTCTTGCAATCATCTCCCTCTCCACCAGCCACCAGCATTGATGACTAGCAAGTAGGCATGGTAATTGCACCTAATTGGATTGCATTAGAGGACTGTTCATCTTGGTGGCCTGACTCCCAGAGGTACCTAGTACATGATCCTGTTGATACAGGCCTCAGCCACATGGGGAGATCTTGGCATGCTAGTAACAATCATGAACATCTGCTACTCTTGCAACCAGCTTCAGGCCAGTCCTTCAGTAGCTGATGGAAAGCATAGATGTGGAGAATTGCTCTTCCTGAGCTTCCTTGCGTCTGCCATTGGCCCTGTGCACAGTACATCCCCTAGCATTGCTATAGGATTGCTCCGTCAACCAGGATTCAGGCGGGAGTGAGTATAGATCACCAGTCAGGATGATAGCAGGTGCTTTGCCATACAGGTAACATGGATTCTGGTTTTGGCCTCCCTGGATGAAAAGCACTGCACAAGAACTGGGAAGTATTGGGTAGGACCCATTGTATTTGCGCACTACAAGCAATTTCTTTTGGACAGCTCCTGGGATCTTGTATAATTCAGTTATCACAGGAGGAGCTGAATGCATCTATGCTCTGTTCCAACCTTCATCGTAGCTGTGCTAAGGGTCTGGCATGTCATAAGTATGGCTGAGGCTTGTCAGTGCATCTGTAGGAGGAGCAAAACCTGAATCAGTGGGTTAAATGCATCTGTCCCCCAGCTTCCCTGGAAAGTGCTGCTGTCTCTGGCAGTGACAGCAATGGCAAACAGGAGAGGGCTGCCTACTTGGGTATCACTTCATCATTGTCTTAAAGCCCCAGCTCCTGGAATCACATGACAATCTTGCCTTTTGTTGGTATTAAAAAAAAGGGGGGTCTAGCTGTGTTAATTCTCCATTGTATTAATGGAGAAGACCAGCAAGACAAGAAACCCAATGGCTTAGATGCCAAATAAACAGTACCAAGCATTTGATAGTTTAAAAAACCAAACTCATGATATGTCAGGTCCCAGTTGTTTTTGAGCACTGGACCTTGGCAATACTGTCAGAGGAACTCTTGAATCCTCAAAACTTAAAATTCTTGAGATGGTGGAGGGAAGTTGAAGAATTGGGCAGCACAGTTTGTTATTTACTGACTAGTCTGTGAGTACTAGGAGGTGCTTATCACGTTCAGGGTCTTACTACTGTTTACCATCTGGATATATACTCTTTCTATCTTATTAAGGGTAAAGCCTGTTTACAAGTTCAAAAATAGAATGGATATGCTCTGTCCTATCAGATGCGTCTTGTGAACAATAAAGAAATGATGTTTAGAAAGCCCTTGAAGTGTCCCTTTTAAATGAAAAATCAAAGATCTGGGAAGAATATTAAACACACAGAGGGATATTAATGTACGTTAATGGTGTGACGATGAACCGGCAAAGAAAATGAAACGGAGGGAGAGAGAGCTTTGCTGTCTATCTTCCTCACACCGTTTTAACCTAATTGAAAACCATGGTGTCGAGGTCCATGGCATTACCCACAGATTAAGATGAGAGCAGCGCAGAACACATTAGCAGGCCTAAAACTTCACAGCACTCATTGGGCTATTTCACTTTATTTCCCCTCAACCCTCTTTTTCCTTTAAATGTAATCCTGATCAAAGAAGAAACACTTGCTTTGCCCTCCTTACAATAGCCAAGTGATGTGTGGAGTTCTGCCACAAAATATCAAGAGGAAGAGGGAAGTGATTCCAAATAATATTAGTCAATGTGAAGATTCATGTTGATCTCACATGGCTCTGGACAAGGCACCAAGGATTTAGGAGGGTTGCAAAAATAAATGGCTATTTCTATGGATAATGAAAACATCCACTTACATTAGATACAATGATCTATACACCTTGCAAGGGACATAACACTTCATGTTTCAAGACATAAGTGCACCAATAAATAATCAGGGGCAGGAAGAAACATTCTTGGGGGTCAAGTTATTCCATAATTGCTTGCTGTAGCATCCTTCTGAAGTATCTAAAACTGGTCATAAATGATCCACTGTACAGTACCGTTCATTCACTGTATGGTTGATCCACTGTACGGCTGTTTCTGTGCTCTGCTAAATCCTTCCTGGAGTCTTTTTTGGGCCTGTTATTTTTAAATGTTGGACAAGGGAGGAAAATGTCAGCCCCTCTTTTGTTGGTGGTGTGCTTTTGGTTGTTCTCCCAAAAACAGAAACAGCAAGGCTTTTAATTTGTATTCCCCAGCTGCACACTCTGAATGGAAGCGCAATACCTTTTTTTTTTTTTTTTTTTTTTTTTAATTATTTGCGAGAGGCCAGCAGGGAAATGCCACAAGTGTTTAATATACTTCATGGCCAAATTGCAAAATAAAAATATTTTCAAGTGCCAGAGGAGGGAGCCAGGAAAGCATGGGAAATCTCAGGGTTTCTACTTTTTTAACATTTCTTTTAGAATCAAATCAAAATCAATTTATTAAAAGTTGTACCAAGTGTGGTTTGCCCTTGCAATTGCATTGCATTGCACCCCTGAAAGGGTTAATTAAATTTGCATAAGACTACATACAGCCATTAGGAGAGTTTGTTTTGATGACATAAGGCTTGCAACATAATATCCTTGATGGGCAGGACTTTTCCCTGTGTGGTCAGCTGTTGAATTTCCCTAAATTAGTCTCTTGCAATAAACTTTGTTGCAGTAAACTTGGTTGTAGGCTTCTCAGCCTTTTGGCTCACATCAAGTGATGTTCTCCCACACCCAGTTTACCTCTGGTCTCTGAAACGTCATTAGTCCAGACACCAGAGCAGTCAAGCACATAATATGAGCCTAGTGTTTCACCCCGATGCCACTCGCCACGGCCAATTTGTGATAGCCTTGCAAGAGGGTTTCATAGATGGGCCTCTCAAGCAGGGTGATGGCACTGCTAGAATAATTGGCTCCTCTGGCACCAGTGGAGACCCTACTCCCTACCTCTGCTCTCTCTGCAAGACTACTAATGAAAAGGACAGCCTTGGTATGGAGCTGCTCTTCTGAAAGACTCCCTTGCTGAGATGTTCTCTTTGCTGCGTTTGCTTTAAGAGGCATGTCCAGATCTGACAGCTGCACCCAAGGGAGCCAGTGTTGAAACTGTGGGCCTTCAAAGCGGGTGGGATCAAGTGAGGTTTATGCCACAGTTTTGAGATGGGGGGGTGTTACCTGCCCGTGGCTTGTTCTGCCCGGCAGACATGGAAAGGGCCGAGGACAGACCATTGTCCATAGATGTTGTTGTCTCTCCCAGTGGTAGCTATTAAAGGCAGGGACATAAAGGCAAGAGTAAGGAAAGAGGCAATTAAAGTTTGTCTCTGGAAGCCACATGAGAATTGGCAGGAGGTAACCAGCCAGCTGACTTCTGTGTACAGACCAGAGGTTTCTCTGTGGCTTCAGGCAGACGAGGAATTCACAGCTTCAATGGTTTTCTTTCTTCAGCAAGGTTTTCAGCCCTGGGCAGTCATCACTCATTCCCATCCCTTTCTTCTTTCTTCTTTATAAGCAGACCCATCCCTTTGCAAACTCCTCTTCTCCATCAGTTTGCCTCATCAGGAAATGCCTGTGTCGCATACAAAATGGAGGAGATAAAATTACAGTATCTCAAAATTGGCCCGGCTTGGTGCAATATATAACATAACAGATGGTACTACACGATGCTGCTGAAATATCTGTGCAATAGCATTTTAAGAAATGTACAACTGATCGTGCAGCATATGGAAAATACTTTGTGTGCTGAGAGGCAGTGGGGAGCCTTCTCCCCAGGCACCTGTTTAATCTCTGTATTTTAGGTAGGCCAAGATACCAGTATCACAGTATCTGATCTCCTTACAGTGTTTAGTGTATTTACCCTCACAATACCCTTGGGAGTAGGGCTGCACTGGCAATCCATGTTTCTATTGGGCAAAAACATCCAAGGTTTAAACATTTGGGTGCAGAATGAAAATAGGCTGTTTGGATTTTTATTTTATTTTTCTTTTTTTGGTGGGGAGAACAAGATCACCCATCCTGGGAGAGTTGGTAGCCTAATGGTAAGGGAACAAATTTTGGACCAGGTGCCTGAACCTGGGTTTTCCACATGTCAAGCGAGGGTCCTGTGTGGAGCTTAGCACTACTTGACAGCTTGGGGAAGTGAGGTGCAGTGAAAGCCTTCTCTAAAACTGCCATCTTGCTGGCCATCCTTGTGGAGAAACCAGGGCAGGCATGAGCCATGGAGAGCCAATTCTCTTCTCTCGCTCAGAAATGATTCCCCTCCCTGTGCAAAGACAATGCTCTCTGGTAGGAGGTAGCCTGCCTTGCAGTCACCCTTGCGGTACATTTGTGGTAGAAAGAGGTGTTTAGAGTTGCCAGTCCTGAACACTGTCCGTCTGTTTGTCTGTCCATCCACTTGTATCTTTTTAAAATCAAGAGTATTTCAGAGGTCTGCATAAGAGTTCCTGGCAAACTGAACCTCACTGGTTGGGTCAGGACTATCCCATTCCATATTAACATCCACGCTGGGAAAGACACAAAGCAAAACCCTGTCCTGACATGCCCCTGAGCTCTGAGGAAGTTTGGTCTTGGGCCTGAAGTTTGCAGGTTGGTTCCCAGTTCTCATCTCAGTCTATACCAGGGCCAAACTGTGAATCTCAGGGACTGATAAACTTCCTCTCCATCTCCTGACTTTGTCTTCCTCGCTGTCTCTGCAAGGCATTCTGTTTGCTTCTGTGTTTCACTTTAATCTAAACTCCTCTTACCTTAGATGTAGAGAACTGATGAGCAAAGCCAGTGAACCAGGAAAAAAATGAAAGCGAGAGGAAAACTAGAAAAATGTTTTTTTCTCTTACATTCTTAAAAAAAACAAACACACAAACACCAAAAAAGCCCCACGCAGGCAGTAAGTGATGCCTGAATTATCCTTGAACCCTCTCCTACTTACCAATTAGGATGTGTCATTTCTGTCCTGTCTCCCCTCACCCCCACCCTGTCTGACACTCAGTTATTTTGATCAAAGCTAGACAAACAAAAGTCTCATCTCCCACCCCATCCCTACGTTGATGGGAAATGGAAATTCTGCCCTGGTGACAGTGATAGAGTGTTTACATCTGATCAGATAGGGGCAGAACAGAGCTGTGGGAGACACCGAGGGGCGGCAGGGGGAAGCGTGCGCTGGCGAAGGTTGATTTCTGCTCAGAGATAAAATGTTTTGTGTACTATAGCAGAGGATAATTACTGTGATCAAAGATTTGCATGAGGGTATCCGGCATTTCATCATCTGTTGGAGCGGGAGGATCCTGCTGTCAGCTGATGGGGAAACAAAACTGTTGGCAGCTGCCTCTGCCCCTCCCCAGTTCCCCTGGGTGCTGTGGGCTTGGGCTGGCTGTGGGCTAGGTCTGAGTCTGCATGGGGTCGAGAGCCCCCGGGTGAGGAGGAGGGTGCTAGGCACAAGTGAAGCAGGCTGTGCGTGTGATGACCTCAAGGGCTGAGGTTTTTAGTGCTGCACAAGAAAAAGAATGGTCCAATACTGTGAGAGAAGCCTTTGGAGTTGGCAGACCTGGGGTGAAGCCTTTACTCTGCTTCAATCTCCCTTAGGCCAAGATTTGGACTGAGGAACCTATACAGCTGGAAACAGAGAGGCAGCAGATAGGAAGAGACTGAGGCCTTTCCCCAGCTCTGTGTGGCTGGAGGCCCAGAGGCACAGGGTGTGTGTGCGTGCGTGCGTGTTGTGTGCATCTATCTGTAAGTGTGGGTGCTAGGGGATAGGCATTACTGCGTGCGTGCATTAGTGAATGGGATCATGCATGTTTCCTTGTAATGACATAAACATACACATTGCATATGATTTATGTGTGCATGTGCATTTATACAGACATACATACATGCCTTTTCATTAAGATACACATTCAGACAGGTGGACTCAGGTGTGTACTTGTACTCACTCCCTGCCCTGGTTCAGGGAGAGCATGGCTGTGTCACATGCCTGACTCCCACTGTGTAAAAGAACCAAACCCTAATTACAGTGCTAGCTCCAAGCTGTCCCAGTGTCCCACATCTTTGTGTTACCACAATCTTTCCTCTGGGCTCTGCCTGGCCTGTCCTTCTGTAGAGCCATGATGCTTTGCTAAGGCCAAGGCTAGAGCACACCGGGGTTACTATGCAGCATCGTATAGCTGGGGCCCTGGGAAAGGCTGAACCTGGCAGAGGTTTCAGATGTTCAGCATCTGACATTGCATCATGCCTTGAAGCAAGTTCATGAAGTAATGTATGTTCTCAGGGATTAAAGGTGAGGCACTGGAACAGGTGTGTGTGTGTGTATCTCAACAGAGCACTCTCCTGCCTAGGATAAGGCTCCCTGCTTCCTCCAGCTGCTGCTGAATTCATGGGTGCTGGGTGTGTGCCGGGTAATTTCTGAGGTGTCTCATTTAACACCCTGCCCCTAACGGACTCTTGACTAGAATTAGTACCTTGTCCATCTGGCCCCATGCTGACATCTAATCAGAAGAGCTAAGTGCACTTAACAGCCCACCAGCTCTCCTTCAGACACCTCCCTTCCAAGCCAAAATCAATAGCAGGTCTCTCCAGCTTTTAGAGGCTCAGATCCATTCTTTTAATCTTTTTTTTTTGTTTCTGAGCAGCACACATTTTATTCCCCACCCCCTTTAAGACATTTTCCCTCTCTACTTTTCATCTGAACCTGGGCAGCCTTCACCCTGTCAAGCCTGGGACTCGAGTGGCAGCTGATAAGAAATCTCTGAGTAACTGGATTCCCTAGCCTGGCTCCCCCTCTCGCTCTTAGTTATTAGTGCTTGTACAGCCCTCTTTATCTTCAAAGTGCTTTACAAATGTTAATTAATCCTCCCCACACCCTCTGGGGTAGGTGAGGGAGCTTTGCTTTCCCCATTTGACAGGCCAGCACTTGTCGGTGCTTGCAGCTGTCCTGCCAGGGTTGTTTTGTAGAGTGGCACCCCAATTGCAGCTCACATTGCCCTATTTTCTGTCCTTGAGAGGCAGGCAGCCCTTTCCTCCCATGCTGGGCCAGGTGGAGTATTTATGGCTGAACTGCCTGATTTCAGAGGAAAGGAGAATGTATGCAGATTAACGTGAAAAGGAGGCGGGGGAAATAAAGAACAAAACCAGAACTTTAATGCTCTTAAAGGCTTTCAATAGCTGCCACTTCAAGGGAGGAACAATAGGCCTTCGTGTATCTCCTCCTGCACTCCATCCCACTTCTTCCTTATCCTCCACAGATGTTAATCCATTCATCCTGCTCAGCCTGATTGTTCTGTGTTTCTCTGTGCTGGGGAGCCCTGAGATGCCCCATCGACCTGGACTTTGATGACTATTCTACTGCAAGGGAAATGCTCTTTTGCCTGCCACTTGCCATGAGCAATGGTGAGGTCCAGCAGGCCTGATGGCAAAGCCAACTCCATGCTTTCCTTATGAGCAACTAGAAGGGGCCGGAGCTCATGTCTGGGTAAATGCCAGACTTAGCTGAGGTGTCTCAGGAGAAAATATCTGAGCTAGGTATCTCTAGGGTGGCAGAAGAACTGAAGCTCAGCATTTAAGCTCATGCAGAACAGGTGCTGAGTGTGGCCCTGAGGCAGAAGATCTCTGATTACTGACTTGCACATGCATCTGGGGTAAGGGATGTGTGAAGAAAGGGGATTCTGTTTCCATGCACACATGGATTAAGTTGGCTGCAAGTCTAAGCCCCGCTGAACAGGCTGCTTCCGTGCCTCTCTCAGCATCCTTGGAACAGGGACATGTTTCTAGCTGGGTAGCCAAGGGCAGCACCCTAGCAGCTCAGTCTTCCTCCCCCTCCACCACTCCTGATGATCCTGGGCTGCTCCACAGCTGCCCCACCTTGAGCTCACCCCATCCCCCAGCTCATTTCCACTCTCTAGTCTCAACAAACTTCAAACCCTGGCTGCTATTAAACACGGGAGAGAGGAATGCATTGGAGCACAATCCTCAATCTTGGGCATCTTGCCAGTGGTCCTTGCCACCTGATGGCACCCAGGCAGGAGTGGAGCAGCGGTGGCCAGAGGGAGGGCATCTCTGAAGGGTTCAGACAGTAGACCATGAAGGAGTTAAAGCCGCCTTAGCTTGCGTGCTCTGTTTATCCCTTTGGTAGCTAGCCTTAGTTCAGAGGGGGTTTTTTTTCACTTTTTTTTTTTCTGCTTGCATGAAATGCAAATCAATAGATGTCGTATTCACATTCTAACAAGATGTCAAGGAGAAAAGGGTAGCCTTTTATTCAGGGAAAGACACAAACACACACACACCAAGCGGAGAGGGAGGAGGGAAGAAGGGACAGGAAAAAGGGAGGGGGGAGGCAGGGAGAGAAGAGCAGAGGAAGGGGGAGGCTGTGCGAGATGCAGTTTGTGTTGTCTGGCTGCCAGGAGGCTCAGTGTGGCTCCACTGGAGGAAGAGCACTGGTATTAGTTATATCTTGCTGGGTGCTGCGCAGAGGCAGAGTGAGTCTGGGGACTGGAGGGGACAGGCTGTGATGGAGAGGCTAAAGGAAATGGCTGGGGCAGTAGGCACATGGCTTATGAGCTGTGCATTTGGTTTCAGTTGAACGGGTTAAATTCCCTCCACAGTGACCTTCCCACTCCCAATTCTTTCTCTGCAGAGCTGTGCACCCTGTACCCCATCAGCTGGTTCACTCATCAGCTGAATGCAGTTGAGTAATAAGTGAGCCAGGGACTGGTAGGTTGTACAGGTGTCATCATGCTTCAGGAAAGGCTCCGAGCAAAGGAGGGTTGTGGCGATGAGGACCATCTCCAGCTCAGGGAGGGTGCTGCATGGATATGTGACAGAGTGGAGGCAGTACAGGAAAGCTAGACAAGTGTGGCATGGAGGATGGTGGGCCTATTGGCTAATGGATATCAGGCGCTGTCTGTTGCTGAGACCTGAGCATCCTGAACAATCAGAGAATTCAGGAAACCAGTGTTCCTTTAAGTTCTCCCTAGTTTGAGGTCTTTGGGTGCCAGGGGGTTGGGATCACATGATTAAAAACGTAAGACTCCTACGCTCAGGAATGAACACTGAGAAAATAAAATTATGGTGTGTGCCATTAACATCCAGTGCAGAAGCAATGCTGCAGGGCTGGGCCGGTAGCGTAGGCTCTTCTGTCTGGGGGGTACTCATACTTCTAGCTAGGAGTGGAGGTGCTCAGTACCGATGCATCACTATCTGGACTAGACCTTCTGTTTCAGCATGTGGGCCTCTGCTACATGAGCTATCTACATATTATTTGACACCAGTAACAGGCTATTATCCTTGGTATGGAGTATCCGGAAGAGAGACATGGCCTGCTTAACCACTGTTCACCGTCCCTCCTTCTAAGCAATCCAGTTTCATTTATTATAATTGTTTTGCTTGTTATTAATTATTGTTAACAATGAGAACAATAGCCATAATAATTGATGAATTGATTTGTAAGAGGGCAGTGCCCAGGTAGGGATCAGTAAGCCATTTTGCTCTGTGCTGTACAAACAAAGAACCAGTGTATCGTGCTGTGGTGGTAACACAAATCTGTGAAAGGGCCTGGACCAAGTCCTGCTATTTTGCCTTTGGATCAACCCCTGAGCACAGTATCTCTCATCTCTGTAACGTGTCAGGCTCCCATCAGCTCGTGTCCTGTGTTAAGGCTTTTTGGGCTGTCTGCCTTCTGCATTTCTTCACCCTCAGATGTGTGTGGAGGGGTTCTCTATCTTAGTGAGGGCTTTATAAAGTGCATTATTTACTCAAGAGACTAGCGTGGTCCCACTAGTAAATATGCATTGAGAGAGATTGGATAAAACCCCCAAACATATACACAAAAATCATGTTTAATGCACCCAGTAGACCATAATGTTTCTTTCAGAGCTGGAGCTGCCTGTCAATTTTAAATATGCAGTTTAGATGCTCTTCTTGACATTGAAAAACAAACAGTCCTATACATTCCCACATATTCTGGGAAGGCTTGATCAGTGAAATGCATATTTATGCATCGGTGTTTTCTTTCAAAATGCACAGCCTACATGGTCAGAGGCCCATCACCATGGTATTGGATCATCTCCCACATACTCATGGATTTCTTCTCCTAAGCCTTTCCTTGTGATTGGCCCATTATATTCCCATTTTACAGATAGCAAATCCCAGTCACAGGACAATTAAAACAAGCAGCCATGCAAAGCTGAGCAGATATTTTTTGGATGAATATTTAATTTATGGAGAAACACTGTTTGGGGTAGACCCAGCCCTGTTTGTGAATTCATGTAGAATTTGGCAAGTTGTTTCTACTGAGGAAAATGCAGAAACGTTTCCTTTTGATTTTTTGGGAAAATAATATCATTTTAGAATATTTCATTTTGAAATTTGGTGCCTTTTCATTTAATAAAAAGGAGGAAGGGGGAGGTTAAGAAATTGAAATATGGTATGGGTCTGTTGTGACATTTCCACTGATGTAAAATTTATTTTTTTTGTTTTTGGTTTGTCAGGAAAACTTTGGGTCAGCCCAAGAACTAATTTCTTTTTTGGCTCAGCCAATGGACTGAAAAATCAATTATTTGCACAGCTTAGGTCACAACAGAGAGTCTGTGGCAGAGCCAGGGAAAGAGCTCCAAGTCAGTGCCCTAACCTCGGCAGTGAGTTCCAGTTTTATCCTCTCCATCTGGATTATAGCTAGACACATTACAGCAGAGTTTAAAAAAAAATCCTGACAAAAGTAGTCAGCTCGCAAAAGCACAAAGCACTTTTTATTAGAAGATTAACACTTCAGCTTTTGGAGTGGGATGGGAATAGGGTCTATGGGGATCCTTCATATATATTTGTGCCTTTTAACTTCCATTCTCAAAGGCTTATTGCCCCCAAAGAAAGACAACATGTTTTAGAAAAAGCTGTTGATACCACTTAGAATTAAGCTTGCCTGACACTTCCCATTACATGATCCTGTTTCCAGTTGCTTCAAATTTTGCCAAACTTTAACTGCTTCACTTGAAATTTTCCCTGTTGGCTGTCTGCCTTGGGCGGGCTTTTGGTTTTTTGTTTTTAATTTCAGAGTTCAGCCAGAACAATCAATCTGTTTCAAACTGTTCATGTTGAATTCTTGGGGACCTGTCTTTCCATGTGCTAACACTGTCTGTCCTTTGGACTTAAACATTTGGTCACATATGTCCTCTAGGTCAGGGATGTGCCTCGTGATGCCCGCTGAACTTCTGCCCGCATTTGGTCAAGTTACAAACAGAAAAAAGAGCTGCACTTTGCACTTGCTCAGTAGACATGAGCAAAAGCTTCCCCAATTGCATGGAGCATGTTGAAGCCTTGTACTGCTCCTGGAGTGCCCGTACTAGCCATGTGCCCCAGCCCCAGAGTTCCTGGGCAAGCTTCACCCCATCACAATTCCTGCGTGAGGTCAGCCTTGCTCCTGTGCTGCCTCACAAGTCGGCTGAGTTTTATCCAGGCTAGGGCTGTAGGGAAGTATTCAGGAGGAGTCTTCTAATAATATCTGGTCTGGGCTTGGGTGGAGGTAAGCACTAGAATGGGAGTGCTTTTCTGTGCTCTCAGTGGTCCCTGGGGTCAGTTTAAGTAGCATGGAGCAGGAAGCCATCAGATTCAAATGCAGAGGGAGAAAGGCTGGTTCAAGAGGAGCAGATGGGTATGAGTGTCTGGTGAGATTAGGATGGATTTACAGAGGTGGGGAGGGAATCTGGGATTGGAAAGAGAATTGGGCTGACTGGGTGAAGAGACTGGGGCCGAGAGGTGGGGGAGACTGGGAGTAGCTGGGCAAGGAACTTGGGAGCTATGTGGAAGGCTGGTTCCTAGCTCTGAAGGACGGCATCGTGCCTAGGCTAGAGCAGTGGACTGGATGTCAAGCATGAGTGACTGGTGCCTCGGGGGGGGGGGCACCTGCAGAAGCTGCTGACGGCGGTGGCCTTGTCGGGGGGGGGCACACCAGCCTTGCCGACAGCATTGGTGTCAGCCATCGGGGGGGGCACATGCACCCCCATGCACTCCCTACCAGTCGCCTATGTTGTCAAGACTCCTGCATTATCTTTTCAACTCTCCCGCGGACTCATTTTCTGACCTGAGCCCATTGTCTTTTCAAGGTCTTCACTGGACTATTCAGTCACGCACGACACTGCAAACCATGCATGTCATAGGCTGCAATATCCACCATCTCTCACAGATGAAAGGATGCCAGTATATACATATAATAACTTGTCCAACTGTAAATTAAGAATAGTTAGACTTCTGACCCATCTCCCAGAGTGTGTTTTAAGGACTTTTCATTTTAGCCAAGTGCTTTGGTGTGGGGTAGTGGTACATTTGTTCTCAGTGGTGGTTTCTCCCTTGCATTGCACCTCAAACAGCAAGAGGTGCTGAGGATGTGGGAAGGAGACAGAGTGATTTCTTTCCACCAGCTATTTAGACAGGCAATGAATCAATCCCCCTTATATTTTCTCTACCATTGTAAATCCCTGGTATTGCCCTGTGTAGGTGACCTGAAGTCATAAGAGTTTCCCAGTGAACTTGCAGCCTGATCTATCAGGTTATACCCAACAAGACAAGGCACTCTACTATCACAGTGTGATGGCTTTCTGTGCTACAGGTTTTTGTCTCCCTCATTTTTAAGTGCATTTAGTGCTGGTGGAAGGTGCAATCTCAGCAGCCCTGGTGACAAGTCTTCAGCTTGTGCACAAAACTAGGAACTTATGGAAACAGCAGTGCAAGTGACTTGGTAATTGTTTGTATTATAATAGCCCATAGAAGGTCCCATCAGGTTGGAAACACCGTATGTAGTGAGGGAGACAGAAAGAGAGATAGTTTGTGTCTCAAAGAGATAGCAATCTAATGGAGGGAAGATGCAGCAAGGAGCTGTGACAAACTCTTGGTAGGAGGATGGGGGAAACAAGGTACTTTTGCCTGGGGCTGGGCATGGGATGTTTGGAACTTCATCCCTTGAACAAAAGGATGAAGGCTGGTGGCTGCTACCGATAGCAAGTGGCTTAGTCACAGAAGAGGACTAGAGAAAATTTTAAAGGTGTGCTGCTTTACTAGGCAATGGTATTTTCACTGCCAGAGGTTTTTGAGCTGGTTAATCTTGGGGTTTGGAAATGAAGATGAAATCCATTTTTGGTTATGTTACATTTATGTTCACACTTGGCCCTTGAGGGGAGAGGTTAGAGGAGATGGGCTCACGTGTGATCTTGGCTGGAGAGAAGACAAGTCCAGCATGGTGAGGTGGTAGCAGATGCATTGCAGTTGTAGCCATGTGAGCTTTGCAATATGGTATTGCTCAATATTGTAGTTTAGAGAGATAAAAGGCTAATAGGAGTGGAAGAAGATCCAGCCACAAAAATGCTAAACCAGTGACCAGACAAGTAGGAGGAGAATCAGGAAAGGAGTCACAAGTGAGAGGGTGGAGGAGAGGGTTTCAGAGAGGAGGTTGGAGGTGCCAAATGTCGAGGAGAAGGTGAAGACTAGAGATGGTTCTTCATGTTGATTATAGCTCTCAAGTGTCAGTGAAAGGCCTGGGGTCTTCCTGAGATGAAAAACACTGCACTTCATTTTTAATGAATCAAAATATTACCAAAAAAAAAAAAAAATTTGTGGTGAGATTAAACATTTGTGCTGTTTTCAAGCTTTGGGGGTTTCATAACATTGAATTGAATTTCAAACCAAATGCCATTTCAGTCACAAAACTGAAACCCTTTGCTTACCAAATGTTGATTAAAACCTTTCTTTTGAGAGGGAAGGGATCTGTATTTATTTTTCCCCCTTGAACTTTATCAATTTTGCAAAATTGGAGCAAGTTCATGAGCTGTTCTGGCACCACCTGGCATTTTTCAGCCAAAAAACAGTTCAGCTGAGTATTTTGGCCCAGCTCATGTGAGTAGATGTGGGTAGGTAGAAGCCCTGAGAGCACTGTGGTGAGGCTTGCGAGGGAGGTGTTTAAGGAGCAGCGATGATGAAAATTGGAGCAGAAGCAGCGGAGGTGGGAGCTGGCAGGGCACTGTCGAGCTGGTGAGCGCAGAGGTGCGGTGTGGAAGAGGGTGCTGGGGGCTGTGGTTGTGTGAACGGGAAACAGCAACATATGCTTGGTAGGAAGGGATGGTGCCATGGAGGCAAATGGAGGAAGTAAGGAGGTGAAAAGGGATGTTGGGCCAGCCTAGGCAGCACCACTGATAGGACAATGAATATCACTTGGCTTTTGTCTTTGTGGTGGAGGCAAAAGGACTTTTTGAACAGTAATCCAGAGGAAACCTCCCCTTTCCTAGTGTAATGGCAGAGCTGCTTTGGACTCTCCATCCTCTTAAGGCCTGATGCAAAGCCCATGCAAGCTGGTAAAAAGGCTTTTGCCTGGGTATGTGGAGCAGTGTGCTGTTGCCTTGCTTCAGGGTTTTGTGTGAAAGGCACACTGACAGACCAGGGCATCATCAGGATTCCTGGGGCAGCAGAAGAGCTATGGGACCCTTGCTCTAGCACAGGGGATCTTGAGTAGGATCCACGCCACAAAGTTCTCAGGCAGACATAGTTTACCTAATGAAAGCTGTAACACGACTATAGCTTCAGCAGGGGGTGAAGGGGGAGAGGTCGAGGGTGACCAGCATGCTCCAGCACTGAATCCCTCCAGCAGCTTTTTGGCAGCTCCAACCATTTATAATGCCTGGGCCATCTCATTTGGTGAAGCATCTTCCAGCCTTTCACAGGAGAGCCAATATCTGGGGGTCACCAAGGAATGTTTTGCCCCTGGGCACATTCTTGCTGCCAGGCTGGTTTCTTCCCCTTTCTCAGTGTTGCTGGCAGTGGATCGGGCTCCTCCCTTGGTTTAATTCCCATCCTGGCACTTCTGGCAGAGCAACCCTCCCCACACACACTGGAGGCTCAGGACACCCCATGTGGTGCTCTGCGGGGGCAGCTGGCAACATTTAACTCCCTGTCTGCAGAATCAAACCTGCAGAAGAGGCAAGTGTCTGCATGTCACTCAGGAGGCTCGAACCAATGAGTGCCTGGTAGGAGGTCTGCTCTACACAGTGCACAGACTAGTGCTGGTGTTTCTTCTGCTAGTTGTGCGTGCGTGTGTGTGTGTTTGTGTGTGCATGTGTGTGTATGTGTGTGTGTGTGTTTGCAGGGAGAAATTGGAGACACTGCCTGCCTGCTCCCATCTCTTCTCTTGCTCTCTCCCTCTCTCTCTCTCTCTAGCTCACTAACTCATTCTCCCTCCCTCTGCAAACATTGGATTTAAACCTGCTCAGAATTCAGCACAGAGGAAAGCAGCAGCGGCAAGCAGCAAGCAAATCAGCCTGTAGACTACTGCGGCTTCAAGATGTACCATCCTGCCTGCTGGATCGTCTTCACCGCCACCACTGCCCTGCTCTTCATCCCAGGTACAGTGGGAGAGATTTTTTCTCTAGGGGATGGAGGGGACATTGGATCAGAGGGAGGGTAAATGCAGTTGTGTATGTGTGTGAGGGGGACAGACTTGATGCACATGCAAACACACATGAACACACACACACACACACACACACACACACACACATTCTCTCACACAGCTAGTTGCTCTGCTGCAGAGAATTGCCAAGTGTTTTCAGCAGCCAGTGCAAGTGGGGTTCAAAAATCTGTGCCCAGCCTGCTGAGGCTCTGCCACCTCCCAGATGGGCATGGGGCTGGCTAGGAGACCAGATACTGTCTGAGTGGCGTGGGGAGAAGAAGCTCCTGTACTCTCCGTGAGAGGCTGGTCTTTCCAAGCAAAGCCTGCGTGGTTCCTGAAGGCTGTGGAGAAGTCTGTCTGTCTCAGTCATCCTCAGTTTTCCTCTCTCCCTCCTTCTGCCATTCTCAGTGATCAGGGGAGGGTGTTTTCCTTCTGAAGTTTGGCATCCTTCTCTCCCTCACCCCTAAGCTCCAGGTGCTGTTTCAAAAGCACCTGCTTCCCTTCTTGTATTTTGAGCAACTCATCCAGCAAAGCTCACCCCCCAGTGCCTGTTCTGTCCTGGGGCTCAGATGGGAACTGAATCCCACTGTTGCTATTACCTGTTTGGACAGTCAGTCTGCAGAGGGGCAATCTTAGGAGGCCTGGCAGGTGGCTAGCTCCCTATGCTCTGCAAGTGCTGCTGTCCTCTTCAGGAGCTCAGCATCAGGATTCAGAGCATTGCACACACCCGTTTTAAGGGGGTTTTATTATAAGTTGGTTCAAAATATTCTCTCAGGGCTGCAGCTGATGGTTTGAGGTATGTGTCGAGCGGAGAGGAATCATAATCCTGCCTGTGCCACATCTCTGCCCGTAAGTGAGCACTAACACTAAGAATGGAGAGCAGAGGAATAAATAAAGGGGGAGAAAGTTTCTGGCATTTGGATGGCAGCTCATGCTGTCAGGCTGAGATTTTTCAGAGTTGTGTAAGGGATTCTGACACCCAGTTCCATTAACATGAGCAGGGAATTGCTTGCTTCAACCCTAGCCTTGATTTTTCATCCAAACTGTTTTTTTCTTGGCTGTGTCTGTGATCTGGTATTTGGGAAGATGCATGCCTGTATTTTTAAATTGGTCCATGTTCCATTGTATTTTTTTCTCCAGGTCTGTGTTGGGGTTGGGGGGGGCGGAGAAAGATGGGCTGGTGAGCAAAGCATAAGCTGTACCCCTATGAAAAAACACCTTCTCTCACAACCCCAGGGCAGTAAATTAACTACAAAGTGCACATGCTAAAACTTCCTCTGGGAGGCTAATGCCCCTGGATCAGCTACAGGTCCTTTGTTGAGAAAAACCTCAAGATTTAGATCATCCTGTGCCACCCACTTCTGTGCTGCGGGCCTGAGCATCACTGAAGTTCAGCTTGAGTCCAGTGGGTACTCATTTGAGGTTTAGCCAGTGGATAGGCCTTGTGCTCACAGTTCGGTATCACCCACCTTGTATATGTGAGGAAGCACAGAGCATTAGGGAGGATCAGCTGCATCAAGGCTTTTAAAATGTCCTCTCAAGCATCTGTGAATGTTTCTAAACTAAAATGGTGCAAATGTCACTTTAAAATGAGAGGAGCTTTGTGAGTGCGAGGTGAGATGGGCATCAGCTGTGAAACTCCGCCAGATTCAAGGGGTCTTTGTGGAAAATATCACAAGGCCACATGAGTTTCATAAGATGAAAACCAAGCTGGGCCTCAGGAGCTGAGGACAGCTTGTGCCTCAGAAGCCACATGGAATGAGCCAGCAGCTTTTCCAGTTTCTCAGTGGGAAGATGTTTCCTATAGTCAGAATTGCAAATGAATTGATATTGGCAGACGAGAACTGCTGGGGGTGGAAGGGTGCAATATTGGTTCCATGCCTGGTGAGCTGTAGTGCCATAGTGAAGGTATGTTTTCAGCCTGCTGAAGCCTGCCTTGCTGCACCTGAGGTCTGCCGGTCCAGTGGGGCTTACACCCTGCTATTCTAATTAGGGACAGATCTAATCCAGTTAAAAACCTGTGGCATCAATATGTCAGTAATGGAGAAATATAAACTCCTGGATCCAAGCACCCTGCACCTAGGGAGGTGTTTGGCCTTGGTTCAGGATGTGAACTCTGTTGCTGCAGCTTTTCTTTCTTACCCCGAATAGGCAGCAGTCTCTACTCTGACTTCAACTTCTCTGTGGTAAACCAAACTGCTTGCATGCGCCATGCTGGATTCTCCCTTTAGTCCATCAAGTCCAAACTCTGCCTTCTTCCATTAGCCTGCTACTCTGGAAGAGGCCAAACAAAGTTCTTCTAATGCACTTAGGTTGCTGTGTGGTGCTATGTGAAACATGACAGTTTCCTTCCTGACCCCAGAAGTGCTCAGTCTGTGCCCTGAAGTATGAGGTTTGATTAGTCTTTAGCTTTGATTACATGATTTAGATTTGATATTGATCTTATCCAGTGTTTGCAAGCCCCACCGCACCCTGATTCTGGGAATTCTAGTGTAATTTGGTTGATCCCAATAACACTACTACGATCACCAGGGCAGCTGACATTAGAAGTCAACTCATTGACCCCAGGCATCGGCTCCACAGTGCCTGCCCTGAGTTGTTTTCTGGTGTCACTGGTTGGGGGAGCCTGCTCCCACACTCTTCACATGCCTGTGACACCCCCACAGGATATTCAGAGGCTGGTCTGAAGTGCGAACTCCTTCCCTTTCCATCTTTGTGCTACTCCTGCGGGAGTTTCGCATAAGGTGGTTAAAGTGAGAAGGGAGCCTGCTTTCAGAAGGTGTAATTAGAGTGAAGGGAAACATCACAACTTGAAGGCTCCTGCAGAAAATAGCATCGCAAAGTTATTATTAGCGATAATAGCTTATTTGCAGTTTGTTCTCTCCTTCTCCCCTCTGTTCGTTTCTCTTCTCCCTCTCCCTTTCCTGTTTGGAAAGATGCGTTTCTCCCACAGGGACTCGCGTCGTCTCGTTACCAATTTACTCCTGCGGAGGCTAAAGACACGAAAGGTTAATGCAATAATGAAACCCTGACCCTCTGGTCATAGATAGCGTCTTACTCTGCAGCTTTTTATTTCTTTGTAAGACACGTTTCCATCCCAGAATAATTTCTAAGGCTAATGCTGTTGTCATCTGGTGCCTTCGGGGAAGGGGGTTCAAAGCCGTAAATTGCTTTCCGAGGCAGAATCTCTTGGATGGGAAGGACAATGAAGATTTTTAACGAGTCCAGAATCTCAGCAGTGGGAGGAGGTGGGAAGTGGGGTGGGTAATTTGATTGTCAAGCCAATGGCAAGCACGGTGAACTGCAGGGGCATCTCTGGGTGCTGAGCGGTGATTTGTACATGGGTGGGTGTTGTTTGGGGTCAGGTAAAGGAACTGCTGATGGCTCAGGGTGAGAGTGCTCTACCTGGCCCATGATCTGATATCTTACCTCTGCAGGTGACCAAGAAACTCTGTGGACTGTGTTTGCTTTGCATTAGCATTGATACTTGCTTTCTTGCCTGTTCACCCTCTGGCAGAGGGAATCGTTCCCAACCATGGAAGCTGGGCTGGTTATACCTTGCCCAGGATGAAATTTCAAGGTGAATAGTCCCAAAAGTGGTCACGTGATGACCTTAGGGGCCAAAGGTCACATTAGAGGGACAAGCTGTTGTCTGATTGGCAGTGCCGTTCCACTGAAGCCAGTGTATAGACTGGGGGTGTGATCTCACTGGTGTAAGCCAGAAGTGACTTCACTACAGCCAGTGATTCACACCAATATGAAGCAGCTTAAGATCAGAACCAGGCCAAGTGGAAGCAGCCTTTCTGTAAATGCTGCACCCAGGCCAAATCCTCTGCTGGTGTAAATCTCCACTGCCTCCACTCCTGGGGGATTGCCGTGGCTCCAGTGGGAGTAGTTGAGCTGGGTAAGAAATGCTCAGGGGTGGCTGAGGCAATGGCCCCAGCAGTAACGCAGTTTTGTGCCCTGGCATTGCTTTGGCCTGTGCTGTCACTGCCGGGCAAGATGGTACCATCTGGGCTTGTTGAACTTGGCCAGGGTCCCCAAGGCTGCCCCAGTGTGATGCTGAAATGATGGATGGACAGTCCCAGTTTCTCACTGGTCCAGGGAATCTGGGGATGAGCTGAGACCTGCCATCCCTCATGACACAGAATACAACCCAGGCATTGAGGGGGAGAGGCTGAGTAGGTGGCTACTTGGGGCACTGTGCATAAAGAAGTAGCCCTGGGAGCACTGTGGCCCTCCTTGCCAGGCTCATTCAAACTCTGCTTCTCTCCAGAGATCATTGGCCCAGAGGAAAGCAGGACTGAAAGAGACCTCCTTAGGTCATTTAGCCCCCTGCTCAAGGCTGGATCATCTCAAACTGGTCCTCTCTCTGCTTCCTCAAATCCATGTCCAGCCAACACCTGAGAGTTGCATCTGGATCCCACTGGCTGCCTCTGTGCTTTTGCTGCAGCCCAGCAGAGGAATCCAGGTCTGGGGCTGTTTGGTAACAGAAGGCGTCTCAGGGGCTGGACCGGCTGAAAACAAACCCAACCAGGAGCAGCTTTTTGGGGGGAGCATATGATACGCTCCCTCAAGGAGTAGGAGTGCTGAGCAGTGGGTGGGAGATGGCTACACCACTCTGCAGGGACCTCCGCACCCCCAGTGCTGCTGTCTGTGGAGCAATGGTACGTCACAGGGGCAGTCAGTGGACCCATACAACCCTACACTAACTGGTGTCTGATGCTCGTAGGAATTGTCCACCTGCATGGCTTCCTCAGTAACAGAGAGCTGAGGGCTGAAGGCAAGTGCATCTCCAGCGCTGGACTTCTTGCTGCCAGCAAACGCTGCCTTGGAAGTGAGCAGCTCTTCCTTAGTGGATGCAGCTGCCTAGTGGTTCTCTCTTTTTTTGCTTGCAGCCCTGCTTTGCTGCCCTCTTCCTGTTCCAGCTCCCCCCATTTCTTCTTGGGCTGCCCTGATAAATGCTCAGCACTTGAAGTCTGGTCCTCTCCAGAGCCCTTTGTGGTCTGCTCCTCAGAGCTCATTCCTGCTTTGCCAACCAGGGAACTCAGTTTGTCCCCTTCCTCAGTGAAATCTATCTGAGAGACCTCTGGGGGAGAAATCTCTGTATGGCCTCCCACTCAGGGAAATATCCCTCCCCTGCTGCCCTAGTCCTGCTGGTGGGGCATCTATCCCAGTTCATTCCAAGAAACTGTGCAAACCCCAGCCCATTACAGCAGCTCAGTCCCCCGTCAACTCTGTCCCAGCTCACAATGTTTCTCTCTGCTGATGCTATCAGCTTAACTAGGTCATCATTGGTAATCTGTTGCAGTTAAAGATGACTGTCATCCATGATTGCCTTGTCCAGTGGGTCTGAAGATGGCTGACAAGGCCTTTCTGGGATCAACAGACACACTTGTAGCTTGAGCACATGTTTTCATGTGAGGTGGGTGGTTCTGGGTTTTTGATTTGGTCCATGACATGCTGTTTTTGCCATTCATGTTTTTCCATTTGCTGTTGTTGTCATAAGACTTCAGCGTACTGAGATCTTTGCAGTAGCCTCTTCCTCCATTTTGAGGCAGGCCTGGGCAACAGTCTCCCGTAAGTTAAAGTCAGTCTTGGCCTTGAGGACATCCTTGAAGTGCTTTCTCTGACCTCCTCTTGATCATACACTTTGGCTGAGGTGGGAGAATAAAACTTGCTTTAGGAGTCTGGAGTCGGGCATCCAGAGGACGTGGATGGCCTAGCAAGGATGATTGTTGCCTCAATGCTCATGCTGTTTGCTTGCAAGAGGATGTTAACATTGGTGCGTGTGTCTCCCCACTGGATTCAAAGGATCTTACACCAGCAGTGTTGATGGTACTTCCCCAGTGGTATGAGGAGTCTTCTGTATGTTAACCACGTCTCTGCTCCATACAGTAAGGTGGGAATCACAACTGCTTGATAAATCATGAGCGTGATTTTGGATCTGATGTCATGATCTTCAAAATACCCATTTCCTCAAGCATCTGAAGGTTGCACTTGCCCACTTGAGGTGATGTTGGATTTCTTTGTTGATATTCGCCTTCTGCGAGAGATGGCTACTGCAAATTCTCAACGTTCTCCAAAGTCTTGCTATGAATCTGAATTACCAAAGCTGGGGACTGTTCATTAAGAGCTTGTTGATGGCGGGCTTTTATAGTCTTTTGAATGTCAAGTGTCAGTCCCATAACCCACCTGTGGTCCCTGTGTCTGGTCTGTTATCTCCAGCTGGGAGTTCTCAGATCTTCCCCTGACTTTTCCCTCAGAAGACATGTGGTGGCCACTCCAGGAGAGGATTGGGGTGAGCCTCTAACCCCCCAAACTGTCTAGCAGTTGATCACTTTATGTATGATTTGGTGCTCAAGTCCCCAGTATATCACTCCAGGACAGGCATGCAGAAGGGGGACTGCAGAAATCTTAGCATTCCAGTGCCTCCGGGTTCCCCCCCAGTGCAGTCCCTGTCCTTCAACTTGTGTGGCGTTGCACTAGCCATCTTTGTATCCATCACATCAGTCACCTCTTTGTGTCTCCCTGGCCCCCTCCTACTCTGTATTATCGCACCTAGAGGGTGTGCGCTGCTGTCCTCTGCTGGAGCAAATCAGAACAGCTCTTCTGCATGTCACAGACCCTGTACTGCAGCTGGTGAGGGGAGGCTCTGTGTTAGCTCAAGTGACAGGGGTGCATCCTTTGGGTGAAGGAGCATCAGCTCTCTCCCCGCCGTCACTGTGGGGATGGAAGGAGCTGTAATGTGCAGCGCAGTGACAGCCATGGCTATGGATTTGTTACAATACTTACCTTCCTCGCAGGGATTAATTAGTTGCTTGTGCGATGCTTTGAAGCTGCCGAGTGCGAAGGACAATTACTTTTGCTTTGATTTTTGTCTCTGTTTTTTGGAGCAGGGCAGCTCCCTCAGGCACCTTGTTGTCACCTCCTCCACTGAGGAGCCTTGGGTTCTGCACCCCGGGCTCTGTCACGCCTGTGATTGAGTCCCTTCCTTGACAGCCAGCTTGCTATGCTTCCCCCTCTGCTTGGTGACAGTGTGCTAGCCTGTGGCTCCTTGTGGCTCTGCTCCTACCAGCTTAGCCTGGCTGCCCCAGGCCCGAGAGAGCTTTGAAGGAGAATTAGCAAGCCATAGGAATGGGCTTGAGTTTGGGATTGGAGCACACGCACATGCCTGTTTCCTGGCTGCCTGTCATCACCACCTCCCAGTAGCAGTCATCTTCTTCCTGGCCACGGGGACTGCTGCAGTCGGCAGAGAGGATTATAGAGGACTGTGTTGCCCACGGACACCTCCTCTGCATTTGCAGCCTGGCCAAGAATGCCTAATCAGATCACCACCTCATCCACTGAGAGGCCCTTGGATTATGGACAAGGAAGCAGGGTGCAAGAGTCCTCCAGGGGAGCGGGATAGGTGGGCTAGATATGGCATGGAGACTGGCCTGTCTCTGAGCTAGCTGTTCACCCCAGGGCAGACACTGTGGTGCTGGCACTGGGCAGCGCTATCACTGTAGTTCCTGGGTGGAGAGAGCATGGCATTTGATTGTGTTGCACAAATTAATGGGAATGTGCCTGGATGAGAGAGCCAGTCACTCTTGCACTAGCCCATCACATGCCCTGTTGGACAAGGATTGTCCTGGCTCTTTGCACTCTCCTGCTTGCAGGTGACCCACACTGCCTGCACATCCCCAGGCAGTCAGCTGGTTTTGTCTCCCCTTCCTACTGGCACTTTTGCCCTCCACACACAGCCCAGACTGGTACCTTACAGTGCTAGGCACAACTGTGGTCACTACTCATCACCCCAACACACAGTCCTGCCAGAGACCCCTTTGCCCCCGGTCAGATATTGAAGCGCTCGTTCCCAAGACCTGTCCCCTCCCCTGGTGTGTACGTGGCCCCACAGGCAGACTCGTCTTCTGCCTTCTCTTCAGTTGTTTGTTCCCTTGATGCACAATTCAAGGCCATTGCCTAGTGTGGGCACACTGCAGCTCTGCTCCTCCGCCATCTGCTTGCATGCCAGCAGCTTGGGGATCCATGTCCAGCAGCCTCAGAGAGGAATCCCTGACATGGGGGTGGTGGCTGCCCCACCTGAAGTTCTCCCCTTCTAGGTGCAGATCTTGAGGGACACTGTGCACCCCTGTCCTTTCCCTCACTCAGACCCCCCATGCCACATCAGCAAGTTGGTCTGTGACACTTCCAGCCTTGAACACATTGGCCCCATGCTGTTTTACCCCATGAACAGCTGCTTGCTCTTGCAGCCCATGTCCTAGAATGCAAATAAATCCTGTGCAGTCTGCCCACCTTGGGGAGCTTTTTTTGGAAAGGTAAAGTTATAGGCACAGTAGCGCCTTGGGTTCCATTCCCTGCTGTGCAGCAACCCTCCTGTGCCCCTTGAGCTGTTCATTTGATCTGCTTGTGCCTCAGTTTCCCCCATATACACCTGGAATAACCCTCCCTCGTGGGGAGCTTTGGGGGGGGGGGTGTTCCCTAATGTGCTCCAGGCAGTCAAATATGTGGGGGATGAGCACCAGAGAGGTACCTAGGCAAGTGGCTGTATATACTTGTGTTTCTTTCCTGGAGATAACCCATTTGTTGCCTCCATTCACATGAATGAGACTCCCCTGGGTTCCTCCCTTTCATTGTCATTGCATGTATTATTACTGCTACCCCTCTTGTTCCAGTCTCCATGGCTCTTGGAAATGGCACTTATTCCTGGGATCTTAGAGAAGCACAAGCTAATGGCTGTGTGACACATCCATCCCCATGAGGGCTCCCTTTTCACTGGATGCTAGTCATGAATGGGTCTCTGAACCGTCCTACCTTGGGGCTGTGGCCTGGGCTCCAGACTCTTTTGCTAGCAGTTGAAAGGATTGCATCCTCCCCATGCTGCTGAGAGTCCTCTCAAGACAGCACTACGGCACATCATGTCAGAGGGAAACAAGGTTGGGTGAAGCCCCCAAAATGGGCTTTCTCTTGTTCTCTAATCCCCTTCCCTTAACAGAGTTGAGGAAAGACAGAGTGTTCTTCCCTAGCTGGTGCCCACAGGCTGTAGCAATCTGGAGATCAGTGTGGCAGGTGTCTAGCTCTGTAAAGGAGTGTTGCTCCCAGAACTGGGCCTTCTCTCCACCAGGTGAGGATCAGGCCCAGACCTTCCCTGAGGTAGCACTGCCCAGGAGGCAGGAATGACGTCTCTGCCTGCGGAGCTGTTTTCCTGCTGCATCCTGCTGATGCCTGTTACTTGGCCTGTCACTTCTCTCCAATGGAGAACACCTGACTGATGGGAAGCTGCTGATCCCTGAGACTAAGCCCAGGAATAAGTACCTGGAGCACATTAGTTCTGCTTTAGTGTCATTTCAATATAAGCGAGAGGGACTTAAAAGGATTTTCTGTGCTCTCTCAAAGGCAGGGTATAGCAGCGGATAAGGCACTGAGGACATCAATCCTGCCTCAGGCAGAGGCTCTGAGGAAGAGCGCTCTCTGGCAGGTCTCAGGGAGAAGCTAGTGCTCAGACCAGCAGTGTGTAACAGTGCACGCTAGCCTACGTGTCTTTGGCTGAGGCTTGGAACAAGCTGTATACAGAGGCTCTCTTCCTTCCTGGGCAGGCTGTGCTATACGGGTTGTATATCCCATCCAGTATTGGGGAGGTGGGGTTTGCTCTTTTAAGGTGCCTTTAGCTTTAGATCAGCCATGGCTTCATTTTTGCTTGGAAAAAACATAAGGTTCTGGATTTATCCCATGCAAGGCATTGTTGCATTTACCTTTCCTGGAAGTGACTGGTGCTTCAGGTCATCCCAGTTTTCCCCTTGAGACCCCTTTCAAACAGGGTCATGCCGAGGAAGCAGTAAGCTGGTGAAGATTCTTGAGCATTTTTAAAGAAATTCTCAGTGACTCTGTGCCCCTTATGTACTTGCAGCTGGCAGATGCCCTGAGGAATGAACTTTGGCATGAATCCTTCTGAAGAGCTGATGTTGAGCTCAAAAGGAGAGACTTTCATTGGCACTGGTGGGAGTTGCACTGCCCTCAGAGTCATCCCTAAAGTTTGGAGATTTGGGGATGACAGATTTCAAGTTGCTGCGTTGGTGTTTTACACTTGAATGTGCATATATGACTATGTGGTATTTGTGCTGTGCTTGTTTTGCAACAATCAACCACGCAGCCAGGATCTGGGAACAATGTGGTGTGACTGTCCCAACTAGCCCATGTGCATTTGCAACAAGCTGCACCTTAGACCTTGTGAGTACCTGTAAACACCTAGACCTCAAGGGCTGGGCATATCCTGCATTGTCTCCCAGCATCCATGGGAACCCATGTGCAACTAAGAAGATACTCAGAGCCTGGGATTTTGCAGTCTGTTTTTAAACAAGAAATGTAACATTCGGGGGGGGGAAGGATTCCTTCCTAATGATTTTCCTGCTTCGAGTTGAACCTTCACCTCAGACAGCCCCTCTGCTGAGAGAAATAGAGCAGCTCCACTTCATCAGTGGCACTGAAGATTCAGTCTGAAGGGATGAGTGGGCCTGATCTGAGCCTGAGCTAATGGGAAGCATTGCATCTCAGGTGGGTTCACTGTCCAATACATCAGCATGCCCGCTACTTTGTGGGCCCAGTTCTCTGGGCAGTAGTGGAGCATTTGCTCTTCTCTGTCCTGACCAGAATCTGAGGCCATGATGCCATTTCCATTCCATTTTTCTTGGGAACTTGACCCGGTTGTCAGCACTTCCTTCACAAAGTCAACTTGGGACTGAAGTTGGAGGAGGTGGTCTCTTGTGTGCCCGTAACTCTTGGATATCGTCCTGACACTTTAGCTACAGCAAGAGCTGCCTGCCTTTCCCTTGGCTGACCTTAGTGGCTCACTTATGTTCACATCCATGCCAAAGCAGAGCCCAAATGGCTGCATCCCCTGCCTTTCCTTCTTCCTCCCTGCCAAGCCCCACTCTTCTGTGAGCCAGTCTCTCCTGTCAGCAAGCGCAGGCTTCTTCCTTTTTTGTTTAAACTTAAAAATAATAACAGCTCTTCTGCAACCTGCTTGCCTTCTAGTCATCTCTCTCTCCCTAATGAAGGCATGGTAGTTATAATTACCAATGCAGCAACAGCACATACAAAAGTGGCTTTGACACTTGCTGCTCAGTGGGCGGGTTTTTTTTTTTTTTCCAGGGAACTCCTCTTTGTTTCATACTTGGGGAAGAAACCCTTTCCTGCCTGTTCCTTCAAAGACCTGTGACTGACTGTACAACCACCCCAAGGAGGTGGGAGTGAGCATTACCCAGCAAGGATCCACTGCAGCTGAGGCTGATGGGGTGCAGGAGTGGTGAGAAAATAGACGTGTAGATATGTGGTAGAGATAGAGTGAGCTCCAGGCTCTTGTGGGTGGGACTGAAGTAAGTTGAGCAGGATCCTCAAGTAGGACTGTTGTGTTACCTCTGCTCTAGGGAGAAGGGGGCACAGGCTGTCAATAGGGCAGTTGGGAAGTATATCTCTCAAGTGCCTACTAGGAGGCTTTGCTGCGTGCTGGGTGGCTGGACAGAGAGTCACTTCAGGGTCAGAGGATGCTTTAACCGGGAAGGTTGAGTCTGACATTTCTAATGTGGGGTGGGGAGGGCTGCACAGGGCACTGTCAGTACTGGTGGGGGTGCATGGGGCATTTTTTAAATGGAGGAGGGGAGGGGCAGTTCCTCCAAGTCCTCAAGTTCATCTTCCAAGGGGTGGCTGGGGAGGAAGTCACCGTGTGTGTGAGAGGTCGTGGGCCCTTCCAAGGCAGGTGTGCTGGGAGTAGAAAGGCTGCAGTGCAGAGGCCCAGCTCACTCTTTGCACTTCTCACAAACTCAGCAGGTCATAGGGAAATGAATGACCCACCCGTGCCCAGTTTCCAAGACTGAGGCTTTGGGAGCATGCCCCGGGCCAGTGTTTGAGTGGGTGAGTTGGCCCTTCAGTACAGAAGTGCCCAGATGGGGATATGGGGCATCCCTGCAAGGAGGAGAAAGCTGGACCTGTTGTGTGTGAAGCCAGTGTGATGGCATATGTACACAACGTGTGAGATGGGGTGAGAGAAACTATTTTTAGACTTACTTTTCTGTGAATTCAGCGCTAGTGAGAAATGCTGGATTTGACAGCTCTGGAGTCGGAAGCTCTCTGCATATCCACAGGGAGGGGACTGCCCAGCCCGACCCTATGCAAGCTCCCCACCCACCACCAATCACTACTCTGTCCTCACCCAGAAGGGCCCTGGCCTAAGGTGGGAATTTGCCCTCTGTGGTGCATCCAGTCTAAGGCATTGGTTGTCTTTGCTTCGTGTGTAATGTATCCTGCCATGCACTCAGCTGATGTAATCTAATCGCCTTCCCAGAAAAAGGGTGTGAAGCAATTCCTCTGAGTATGAGGAAGTCCATTTGGCTCTGGTTCCCCTCTGCTCCTCTTAGCATAACGATCTCCTGGAGGAAAGGTTTTATTTAATGGGGTTCAATTAGCACTTCCTGCATTACACTAGCTCTGGTGATCACTGCAGGAGAAGAAATCCAATGCGGATGACTTCCATTCCAGCTCCTGGGCAGCGTCTATGTACTCCATGGCAGCTTGTGGATAGAGCTGGGCAGAAGGCGACAGGGTTAGGGAGGGAGGTCTTCTTAGGACTGAGTTGATTCATTCTCTCCCCAGGGAATTTCTGTGCACTCCCTAAATTCTTCTCGAATACAGGATGATTTCTGAAAGGCTACCCTACATGTTGTCCAATTAAGGCAGGGCAGGTGGTGTCTAGTGATTAGAAAAGGGATTAGGGAGCTTAGATTTCTGGGGTGAGCTGTATGAAATGTGAGTAATGAAGCCCATAGCTTCCAGCAGTCTGCCTGGTGTCTGCTCTCATTGTACCAGACTCAAAACTCAGATGCAGTTGCTTCAAAGGTTGGCATGTATTTCAGTGAGATCTACAAGCCTTTCAAGTGAACCTGGAGCCACTTTATACTTTTGGGTCAAAAACACATGAATTCCACTTTTTTTTTTTCTTTTGGTATAATTTAGCCATAAAGCTGACACAAGTTTAAATTCAGCCTAAATTCAAGGTCAAGCCAGGTCCAGGCTGGAACTCTAATCTGCTGGAATGAAGGTTGCAGGCACCCCCCAAACAGTAACACTGGAGTTAGCACCTTTCTGCTCTTGGGTTCAGTTTCTGGCTCTTTTGTTGGCCTGTGAGATTTGGGTGTCATTCAGTGCCTCATGTTACCCAAGGTGCAAAGTGGAAGTAGTAAGGAGCTTGTGATCAGAAGAGTTTGTGAAGCATCAGGAAACGGCATCTCTAAAATGCTCAGAGAGCTGTGGAGGAAATGTGGGGAATGGCTTGTGGTCCCCTTCTCTCCTGTCATCTGGGCAAGGCGACTGTGCTGTTCATTGTACAAAATGGACCCAAAACAAGACTCTTCAGCACAGTGCTGCTTATGAAGAATGCACACATCTGGCTAGCCAGTGCATCCCAGTTAGATACCACCTCCCTTCCCTGCAGTGCCTTGAGCCTTCCTGGGCAAAAGCCAGAAAAAAGTGATGTTTTTCACCTTTGAAAACGTGGTGCTGTGATACCAGTGGCAGGTTTGGATTTCATAGCTAAGGGGATGCTTAATAACACTCTGCTCAGTCACTGCCTGTGGACAGTCTATTAAAAATTTCTTCCCAGTGGGGCTTCACTGTGGCACCAGGACATAAAGGACAAAGCTGGGGGCCTGTCAGCCAGCACCCAAGTTGCACATCGGGCTTTATAGAGCGGTGCTAATATTTTGGAATTGAGCTTAGGAGTGGATGAGAAGCCAAAGCAAGCTTTGGAGAGCTGGGCGCTTGCAAGTGGAACTGCTCAGGTGTTTCTTTGGGTGTTCTGGGACCCCATTGCCTTGCAGTATATTTGCCTTTTGTGGAGGACTGTGAAAAATGTTGAGCAGTCCTGGCTTCATCCCAGCGTGGAATGAGAAACCCTGGAAAGGATCGTGGTGTTGGCATTCATTTTCCACCCAGACCTACTCCAGGGTCTGTTGGAAACCATAGTTCAATTCTTGTTCATGCCTCAAGTGAAACAGAGTCCATAGCATCTCAGCCTCCATCCTGTTGTTCCAGATCATGAAACCAGTGCACAGCTGGACCCTATGCCAAGTGTGTTCAGAAGAGATGGAGGGGTGTAGCAGGAGTCAGTGCTGTAGGTTAGAAGACTGGTGCATATTCATATGGGCAGGCCAGGTGTGAAGTGGTAGTGTTCAGGGACAGGCAGAGTAGGGGGTGTCTGACATGTTGGCAGAGCTACAGCAGGAGCTTAGAACTGGACTAATGTGTTGTTCCAGGTCAGGATGGAAGTGCATTGGCAAAGCAACATGGGGAGTCTGTGGAAGAGATGGAATTGGATGTATGGTGGATGGGGGCATTGTAACAAGTCTTGGTATAGGTGATCCAGCCTAATTACATGTGGAAACGCTTGGGCAAGGCCTTGTGCTCTGCATGGCTCACTTCAGGGTTATTCTTTCCTCACTCTTGATGGCGCCATATTCACTTGGGCATTGACAGTAGAAGACCTTGTGCTTTTTCAGCAAGAGGAATTTGCCCCTGCTGACCTGGTGTTCCTTCACCAGTGCAGCAAGGCAGGGCCTGGCCAAGGCTTTTGTGCAAGGTGAAGAGCTTGTTTTCATGTTTCTAGGGTGTTTGTTGCCAGAGCATCTGCCCCTCACCCCAAAGCTCTGAACGTGCTGAACCCCTTGTGTAACTTGTCTGTTTTCCTCCCAATCTCGGCGAACCCAGACCAGCCATTGAGGAGAGCCCAGATGTTTCTCTAGAAACAAATCCCTTATAGTGGCATGATGGTGCTGGCAGGAAGCAGGAGCAGGCTCGGCGGGCATTCTTTCGTGCTGCAGAACTCAAGCAAAGAGAAAAGCCATTGACATTTTCAGTGGGAAAACTGCCCAGGCACGTTTCTGCTGTGAGTGTGCCCCTTGCAGAGCCCAGGAGAGGAGTTTTCCACATGGGGCTCCCACGTCTGATGCCTGAGTAGAAAAGGGGGGAGAGAAGAAGGGAGGACGGGCTTTCCTCTTTGTCCCCCTACCATGTACAATCCTTCACAAAAGGCATTCCTCCGCTGTCCACCTGCCAGCCAAATCCCTCTCCTCTCTCAACTGTTTACTTCTGGCTTTTGTTTCCCAGACTTGTTGCTATGCGTGCGACGTGTGGAAGAAGCTCTGGCGAATATAGGCCACACTTTGATTGTTCAGCAAGCTGGAAAATGATGATGATAATTTTTGACGGGAAGGAAGGCAGGGAGAGGAAATCTCTGGCCTTTCAGATCCGCTCTGTCATAAGCAGAATCTTGCAAGGGGTGCCTATCAAGTACTCCCTTCCAAAGGGAAATGGGGTTTGCGGAGCGAGAAGAGTTAAAATGAAACATCCTCTGCTCTGAGTGGAAAAGAGCGCTGTTGCTACTTCCTCCGCTACTGGTGCCAGTCTGTTGCTGTGCACGAGTGAAGTTGGGAGCTGCTGAGGGGCACGGTGAGTGAGTGCTGGTAACATGTCTGTGTCTGCCAGCAAACAGCATGCAGGGTTATCATTTCCTCTTCTCCTAGCCATGTGGGCAAGCATCGACGCTCTAATGATGCTCCTATACCATAGAGACAGGGTCCAAGCCTATTTCTTCAGTAGGTAGAGCTCTTCTCTCCAAACCAGCACTGGTTTGAGAGGTTTCACAGGGGCCTGTCTCCAGTCCCCGGTGATTTTCTCACGTGCTGCTGCATTGGTGAGGACCTCTTCTTTCCAATGAGTGTTAAAGCCATGGTGGCTCTGATCCCCCTGTGGCTACTGAACATCCCATGACACATTTGTCAAGCACAGGAAGGTAAGTCTTTATCCCAGCCCAGCGCTGATCTGCAGAGTTAGTTCCTCTCTCCTTCATTTTTCCCAGTAGTTTCATCTGGATGCGGTTTTCATCTCTTCCTGGCGCCACGTTGCTGTGGACTGCCATTGTGCTCCAGCCCAGAGCCAACCCCATTGCCACGGCTGGTGCATTCCTCTCTCTTATCAAACTGGCCAGCGTGCTAGGAGGCTTTGTGGGATGCTTTGAGCTCCCCAGCCCAGATTGTCAGGATCTCAGAACAGCCACAGTTCCAGGTGCAGCACGTTGGAAAATCAGGCACCCCAATCACAGGTCACTTCCAAACATGTTGGTTTGAAGCCACAATGTGGCCCGAAGTCGCAGAGGCAGGGCTAGCACTCACAATATCTGCTGCCCAGTGCTCTGCTCTTAATGCTCAGGCATCTGTTATCCCTCAGCCACCCCTGCTGTTGCTCGCTCATCTCATCCACCTCTTAAGACCTAGGCCGATGCTATTATCATTTTCCCCAGCACTTGCGGTCCCCGCTGGCTCTTTCCATTTATTTATTTTATTTAATGGCTTTGGCTAATTTCCACTTTATTTTTGTATTTATTTTAATGCAATCGCTCCTAATGAGGCTAATGACATTTAGTCTCCATGGCGGCGCATTTTAATTTGGTCATTGAAATGTCAACGTGAGCCAGCAATTTAGTGTCTCCCAATCACAAAAGCTGCTGTAGACAATGAGCTGCTCTTCCCATCATTCCATTTCCCTTGTTATCTCCCAGCTCGCAGGGCCAAGTGATGCCACTTGGCAACCCCCTTCGAGGCGATCAGGGACCGGGTTCAGCAGTAAAACACTGGGAGGATAAAAGATGAGGGCTGTCTCCAATGGAGCCCTCAGAATGAGTGAGCTTGACATAATTAATCAGATGTCAGAACCTCTCAGTAAAGTTAACTGTGATAGGCAGGGAAATCTGTCAAGTAGGTTATTCTTTTCCTCGTGACATTTTTATACTGTATCTGTCTCTGCCCATCCATCTACTTTTCCTCTTTTCCTTCCTCCCATCATTTACATTTATGTAACACCTTTCAGACCAAGTGCAGGTTAGATTTTACTCACCCTGACCCACACAAGCCGTGCCAGGTTAACTACCTGAAGAACAGCGAATGGGAGGGGACCCTGCTGGACACACAAGAATCTTTTTGGCACTGAAAATCATGTGTAATGACTGGCATGGGCCATCGTGGGAGCACAAATGTGGGACCTTTGGCACTAGAAGTACAGGGCTCTGCCGCTTGAGTGAACGGGGCAATGCTGGTAGCTGGCGGCAGTAGAAGGTACACATGGAGATACTATGAGCTGTTTGCTTTGTACTTTCTTCAGAGGAGAGTGACAGCCAGCCAGAGAGTCGAGTTCTTTGTGAAATGATACAGGAAGAAGTAGTGAGGCCCTGGATTCATTCTTCCGGCTTTTGGGGAGAATGAACGGCATCATGATTGGCCACCCTGGGTAGACAGTGACTTGCAAGCTGTTGCAGCTCCTAGCGAATCTGAACCTAGGCCATCGCATTTCATGCCTCTTAGAAAACCAGACTTGGATTCAGCTGTAGATTTGGTTTCAGTCCTGCTGATATGATCCCTTTCCCTAGCCAGGAAGGAGAAGATTCAAACTTGCAGCATTTGAGCAAGTGAGGTTGCCCTTTACTGCAGGATATCCACATTACCTTGCTGTGGCTCAGGTACAAGAAAGGCTGGACTTGCCCCCCGCCTGGATTTGAACTTGTTGGACCAGGGAATGCGGCATTCCCAGCCTGCTATTTAGAGTATTCTATGGGCTTCTGGACTGGAGTCACAGTACTGCGAGTGCGTCTATACAAGATGCTAAAAGCAGAGTAAACTAATTCTACTGTGCAGTAGCACATCATGGCGAAAGCCATGCAAGTGCACAGCAGAATTAGTCTAATGAGCATTAGTGTCACTTAAAAGACGTGTGCCAGAGCTACTGCATAGTAGTACCACTTATCTTGCATTAAGTCAATACCTGTTATTACAGGTACTAAACTTTAATGCACAGTAATTACAGTGCGTTAATGCATGTGTAGACATGCCCTGTGTCTCTGAGTCTACTCCACTGGGTCTGGATGGCACAGGAAGTGATGGAAGGAAGACTCTAGTTTTCCACATTTGATCTGTCAACTTGCATTATGCTTCTTTCATTATGCATTATGCCTCCAGCACTTTATAAATGGACGGTAAGCCAATAGTTACAGTAACTTGAGGTTGCACATCTCCGTTGCATAGTAGGACCATGGAAGAACTAAACCTCATGGCCTTACCTGAAGGCAGGTCAAATAACAATATCCACAGTTCAAAAAACAAGGCCCTGAGAGATGGAGCCAAATAGTCTGCCAGTCCTCATTACCCACCCTTCTGTCTGTATGTTCATTCCTTTGGCACATCTTCTCTTCTGTGAACGTTGGAAGGTGTAGAGATCTCTTTGTGGCAATACCCGCTTTTTGCTTTTTCTCTTCCTTTCTGGGGGTTTGGAAATTTCAAGCCCAAAAAAACAAATTTTAATTTAAAGAGGAGTGTGGGTGCCTTGGGGAGAGGGCTGAGAGGCTAGGCTGAGACTTAATTCATGAAGTGCAGTAAATAATACTGAGGTCTCACTGAGGCTGAGACTTAATTCATGAAGTGCAGAAAATAATACTGAGCTCTCACTGTAGCATCCACAGATTTAAAGCATTTGATAGGGGAGATGGCTATCTTGATCCCCATTTTTTCACAGAAAAAAACTGAGATAGAGCAGAGGAGAATTGACTTGCCCAAAAGTATTCAGTAGGGCAGAGGCAGAGCTAAGAGCATGGACCCAGGCAAGGCAGGGGCATAAGCAAGGTTCTGCTGCTTTGATATAGCAAATACTTTTTTTTTTTTTTTTTTTATGTACAAGGAAAGAGAGAGGTATTGACTGGAGACCTCAGATAGTCAAACTTGGGTTCTGCTCTCAGGTTGACAGTTGCTTTGTGGTGTGCTTTTGGCCAAGTGACTTCTTCACGCTGTGCCCCATATCATTCCCTGTGTTATAGAGGTACATTCTCCCCTGGGGGCTCAATGAGTTTTGTGCTGTCCATAAAGTGTTTCTGGAAAATCAGAGGAAAGGTCTCTGAATGGCTCAGGATTCAAGAGTGTGTAAGAAGCCCAAGTGGACCCTTGTTAGGTCTCTCTGGATAAATGGTTGTCTCTGAATGCAGGGCCAGGGACCTTCCAGCCTTGAATTCCTCTTAGTTCTTCTCCAAGTCCTGGCTCCACACGAATGGAGCCAGAGCCAGCTGGGCCCACACATATTAAAACACAGGCACCGATGCCATCTTGGTTAGGTTTTGGAGGATCTGGAAGACTATGAGAGGTCTCAGTGCATCAGCCTGACAGTGCACATTAAAATAATGGACTATGTCCTGCTTTGAACCCCAGGAGCTCTCTGTTGTGGCTTTCTCCCTCCATCATGTCTTGACTTGGAGCTCAAAGGCATCTTTCTGCCCTTGCCAATTCTTCCCCAGGTAGTGCTACCAGGCTTGACATAGCAATGCCCACTGGTTGGACAAGTCCTAACCTGAGTCTAGGAAGCAATGTGGGGCCTGGCTCTAAGGCAATGGACAGTCCAGACTCCAGGTGAAGCTATCAGGAAAGTCTGTTCCTATGGTCACTGTCTCTAGATGGGTCTGGCACTAAGTTTCCTCAGGATTCAGGGCCAGTTTCCTTGACTTAAACCCAGAAGGGTGAATACAGCAGAAATCCTTAGGCCTACTCTTCACTCAACCTGTAGGCTCAAAATGGAAATGTTCTTTCCAATTTAACTGAGAGAGCACATTTGTCCTGGTAATGCCTGCTGTGCCTTTTCCTTGTAAGCTGTAGTATCCACTGGCGGCTCAGAGGCTGCTAGTCGATTCCTTTGCCAGCCTTTCTATGTAGTAGGGATACTTTATCTTTATAAAGTAGCAATAAGTGGACAGTATAATATATTTCACTTTTAATAAGGTGTTGCCAGTTGCACACACTCCACAGAGCAATTAGTGTCAAAAGCAGCTAAGCAATGGAGGGGAGCCGTAATTCGACTGTTTACCGAGTCAGAGGATTTATGGGCAGTTGGTGCAGGGAGCTGCGGTTGCAGCTTGGCTGGAGACAGAGGAGGTGCTGTGAACTGGCTTTAAAGTCACAAGTCTCAGAGCCGCTGGGAGCCCTGAGGACACATAGCTGCTCTTGAGGGGAAGACGGGAACAACTAGCTCCTTCATTTAGCAGTTCCTCGCGTCTCAGGTGAGGTGGTGGAAGGAGAGCTTTGGATGGTGGAGTTAATAAGGACAGATGAGCCAGCTCAGATATAATAGCCAGCAAGCTGAGCCTCTGCCCTGGAAATCAAAGCAAGTTTTACAGGGGTATGGAAAAGATGGGAGGCAAAGAGGCAGGATGCAGCATGAGGCTGCACTGGTGGTGTATGTAGGTGGAATAAGGGCAAGACCCTGGAAGTTGTTGGTGTCTGGCTATTGCAGCGATGGGTGTGACACAATAATCTTGATAGATTTGGCATCAGCTGCCCCATTATTCTCATAGAACGAGAGGATGTAGCTCAGTGCCTGCTTCACCCCTACTGTCCTTTCCCTGCTCTAGAGCAGTTCTGCTCGCTTAAGTGTAGTGGAGGGTAGAGCAGGGTGAAGAGCTGGCTTGGGCCTTGCTGGCCAGTTGGAAAATTAAACCCCCAGTGAGATGTACTGAAATATTCAGTAACTTAAAAAGTGTAAATCAATAAATAAACTGGCCAAGAAGCCACCTTGTGATTTCAGGTTCAGTGAAATGCTCTAGTTCAAATTTCAGCTTTTTAAAAGTTATTTTTTAAATCCCCTTTTCTTTTACAGTAACTTTGAAAGAAACTTTAGAAATGAAGAGGTCATTTATAATTAAATCAGAAAAACAGTTCAGGTTATTTTTTTCCAACATTTCTCCCTTTTGGGTTACTTTTGGGTTTTTTGACATAAACAATTTGTCAAAAGTGAGATGAATTTGCAAACTATTCTGTTGGTGCTGAATCTGCACCTTTCCTCACCCCTGAGGTACTACAGGGAACTAACTGAGCCCATAATGAACTTCAGATCTCCTGTGATGAGAGGGCTGGCCATACAGCAGTTGCTCTCCGATGCACAGTTGGAAGCAGAGAGAGCAAAACCAGTAGAAAACAGGCCAAGTTTTTAGAAGGGTGGGAGGTTTTTCAGATTGTAAAGGCATTGTTGTGTATTATAATAGGTGCAGCCCCTCAGCCAGGCTTCAGGGCTGGTGGGAACTAAACCCTGTACCAGGATTCAGATTCCCCAGGTAGAAAATGGCTCCTTCTGTGCAGACTCTGCCTGGTCAGGTTTGATGTGCTAGTTGGATTTGGTCACTTTGGGAATGCATGCAAAGGTTTGTGTTTGCAACTTCTCAGCTATCAAGTACAAATGCAAGCGGGCTGGGGAAAGGTTTTGTGTTCCCAGCTGCCAAGTGCGTCTGTGCATCAGATGCACAGGCGCCCATGCATTCAGATGCATGCACCCCCCCCACTCTGTCCCTAGTCTCCATACCCCTCAGGCAGGGGCAGCAGCAAGATTTATGCTTGTGAGCTCCAAGACCAGTAGGGACCATGAATCAGTGCTTGTGACTTCCAGAGGCAAAGCCTTAGCCACTGACCGTGGAGTGAATATGGGCAACACATTGGTGACAGGAGGGAGGTTTCTTCTAAGCCTCTTTCCTCCCTTTCCCACCCCCTGTTTCTCAGTTCAATAAAGTTCCAGTGTCTCGGTTTGTTCGCCAAATTGGAAGCCTTCCATTTTCACACCTTTGTAATTGGTGCTATCTGTTGAGAAAAACTCTGCAACTCCAGCCTGGCAAGGTCAGGAGGAGCTGAATTGAATTAAAAGAAGTAGAAATTGGTTGGCGGCAGGCAGAGGGCTGCCGAGAGAGCTGTGCAATTTCTCTCCTCCAGGCTCCTGATGAGCAGAGATGCCGGTGGCTTCCCAACGCAACCTGCAGGAGTCTGACATTGGCCCACCCACCCCTTCATCCTCACACTGAGGCAGGCCCCTTTCAATTGGAAATGAGGAAATGAAGCCCAGCGCCTCGTCCTTTTATCTGGTCAGCAGGACAGTGTTCAGCTCCTCCAGGCCCTTGGCTGGGACTGTATTGGCTGTTGCTGAATGACCTTGCCATAAGTAAGTACAGAAGAAAACAATGTTTTTAATAAAGCTTGGAGCTGTGATACGAGCGGATGGGAATGCAATTTGAAGCAATGGGGCTATTATTCCTGCTGTCTCACACACCCTTGCAGACGAATCCATAGCCTGTTGGCCCAAATTCAGAGCAAGCGTGAAGGCCTCTGAAGTTAAATTTTGTGGCTCCAATTATGTTGTGTGCAAAAAATCTGGAATTGTTTCTTTGGTTTTATAGTTCCTGATTCTTCATTAGTTTAAAATGTGATATTTCCAATCGCTGGACTAGCTTTGTTCCTGAGCATCTAAGAGATCAGACTCAGGCCTGCTATGCTTGTTTATATTGATGAAAATGAGAAGACATTTCAGACCAGTTCACTGCGTCCATCCAAACTTTTCCCCCAATTCCTTTCCAACTCAAAGAGTGCTGGGTGGGTGGCTTCCTGTTCCATCATCTGTCCCAGCACAGCGTAAAGCCTTGATACAAAGGTTGTCCCAAATGTAACGTTTTTTTGTGTAATAGTGGAGTGAGGCTGCAGGTGACCAGGTGCAGAAGCTATTGATGGTAGGGAGCTGATCAGGGATATTCTGATGAAACTCTTGTTTGGAAGAGGCTGACATGTTAAAATTGAAGCTTTTTGCAAAAATGTGTCAGATGACATTTTCAGTTTCCTCCACTTCTTTGCTCCAGGGTGCAATTTCTGGTCAAGAATAAGGCAAGGGAGATGTAGCTGGTAGTCTGGTGTCACAGAACCTCCCTGCCCCTGAGGAGACTCAGGTTCAAGACCCTGCTCTGCTGTTTTCCCACAATCTATGTGAACTCCTTACCCCCAAGGCCTTTCCAGACGGGGGGAGGGGGGGCGGCCCATCTCTGTGGCTACTTCATCTTTGGCCATAACTTCCATGATGCGTGGGTAATTATTGGCACAGGGACTTGGACTGGGGTCTCCTACATTCCTAATGAATGCTCCCACCCTTGGGCAGCAGAATCACCCCCTCTCTCTGGCCCAAAGAATATTTAATGTTTTCATGCAAAGCTGAACAGCTGGAAGTAGTGGATTCAAGGAATGGGATTTTTTTTTTGTTTTGTTTTTTTTTAACTCAGTGTTTCAGGGCAGGAAAGGCAGCTCCAAACCACAGAGCTACAGTGAACAAGGGCCAAGTTTTCTCCCTCCAGTGCAGCTGGCACCACAAGTGTGTGATTTGTTAGCAGTGGCAGCAGGGCAAGAGGCCAAGGTGGCTTTGAGGACACTGAGTTTAGGTGCCCTGGCTGTGGGTGGCCAGCAGTCTCAATAGAGATGGCAGTGGGAAATCCTTCGTGTGCGCGGCTTTGGTTCCCTTAAATCCATCCAGCTGCCAGGGTCAGAGGAGTGACCTGATCCACCCCAACCCCCCGCAAGGTGTGCCCACTCTGGACCTGGGCCTGGCACCTTCCCCTAGTCTTCAGAGCAGCCCCTGCTCTGTGGCATTCAGCACTAACGAGCGCAGCGGAGTGGCTGCAGCCTGCCCTCCCGCGTGGTTCTGAGATGCTGCAGGAGCCCCGGGTCCCCACACAGCCTCTCTCGTAATTTATACAAGAGCAAGCTGATGTTCCCTTTTAAATTGACAAAGGCAGAGAATGGAGTCTGGGAAGCCCTCTGACCCTGGAGCCCTGGTCCATGAAAATTACAGGCACTGTACAGTGCGCTTCCTCTTGATGTACTTGCAGTGGGGAGATGCTGGTTAATTTGCCAGGACTCAGAGGTGACCCGGGTTTAATAAAGAGGATTAATGGATTTGAGCTAAAGGTCTCGGCTGTTTCGAGCTGATAGCCTTCTCCTTCCAAGACAGAATAGCAGACACCAGCTCAGCCTCTATGAGGGAATAGCTCAGGCAGTGTGTTTAAAGGGGCACAGTCTTTTTTAACAAAATAATCTCTGGCTGGTTAATTGGTTAAGTGGAGTGTGCCCGCACTGTACTTGCTCCCCCAGCTGTGCGCCATGCGGGTACACACACAGGAGCACACATCTCTGCATTCCCCCACCCGTACCTGGGTATATGTTGGCTGCCACTGGGATTGAATGAGTGACTTGCAGGGCTAAAATAGTGCACTGCTACAGGTACAGCTGAAACCCCAAGGCTACCCAGGTGAGACTCTAACTCTAGTTCTCTGCAGACAGGGTGCAGAGAAGGGCCTGTCGCACACACTGACCAGTGGTGACACGTGCATGTGCGCATATTGTTCCCCAAGCAAGTGTGCTGACATCCATGTTCCCCAAATGAGTGTGCACATGCACAGTTCTGCACATGTTCTCCACTCCCACTTGCTTGTCTGAACACACGCACCTTCCCTGTCTCCTTGCACATACATGCAAGGGCTAAGGCAGGCCTAAGAGCAAATGCTTAGAGATACTACAATGGGATTGAGCCCCAAATACTACAATGGAAATGAGCCTCAAATGCTAACCTAAAAATCATTGAAAGGGTTTGAATTTGCAATTTTGTCTCTACTCCTCATTTCTCAAAGGACAAGTGCAAAATTAGGCCCACAGTGAGGTGGGGTTAGACATGGGATTTAGATCTAGTTGAGTTTGAATCCAGAATTTTCTCTTCCTCCCCATGCTTGCAATTTGGGGTGTTTTAATCTGAAGCGATGAGTCAGGCCCATCTTTCAGGAAAAATCCCTGTATATTTAGAAAGGAGAAATGCAGGGAGACACCTTCCCCCCCTGGCTGTAATACCGACTTCATCATGACACATTTACATCTCTCACTGCAAGACAAGTGATAAGTGTTACTGTTTATATCTCTATTGCTATGGCAGGGGGACTTATCCTTAATTTGCAGGTGGAGAAACTAAGTTGCAGAGCTGCTAAACAGCTCAGAGCCATAAAGGAGCTCATTAACTGGGCTAGCTGGAGATAGAAATCAAGGGTCCTGTGTCCTGGTCCCCCACCAAATTGCATTCTCTCCTTAATACATATGCACACCCACATATATGATTTATCTTCTACACTGCTCTTCCCCTCCAGTGCACAGGGAGAACTAAGTATGCAGTGATCCTTTGAATCTAGCAGGACAGTTTTCTGCAGATATGGTCATCGGTGCCTAGCATCCTGAGGCTCCAGCTTAGCCAGTCACACAGTTCTCCACACAGCGACACACCACAGACGGAGACATTACTCTGTGAGAAGAGGACATATTCCAGCACCTGGGACCCTGGGGAGGGTTGGGCATAGATACTAGTTGGAATCAATGGAAGGAAATGCCATCTGCAGAGGGGAGGTGGGGAATGAAGGGTGTTTTCCAGCTTGGAGGGGCGTTGGTGGCGACAGCTTGGCAGCTTGTGTCTAGAGCTCACCGTGGAGAGGCTAGTGTGCATTGGCTGGGTAGCTCGGGAGGGAGTTTTCTGTGGTAGGGAAAAGAGAAGGATGGATACGGTGGCTGGAGAGGGTGTTGGGAGAGTGATTGTGGGGCACATAGGTTTGAGGAATGGATGGCGGGAGTGATGCCTGTTTGGTGGACAGCTAACTGAGCAGATAAGTGCCGTGCTCACAGGCATGTTCCTACTCTCCGGTGCTCTAAGGGTTAATGAGAGGCATGTGAGAGCCATCCCATGGGTCTGTTCAGACTTGTAACACAACTGATAACCTGTCACTGAGGTGATGGGGAAAACGCAGAGCTGCTGCTTTGGCTGTTTCCCCCCCAGGTTCTCTCTTAACGTCCCCACTTAGTGAGCTGCATATTCTCTGTAGCATCCCAGCCCCTGGCCCCGCAGTCCCTGGCGATATTCCCGTAATAAGTGAGCAGAGTACTTTGGACAGGAGTGCAGAGGGGCCACACCACTTTCCCTGCCAGGAAAACGTGTGCACAGTCGATGCAATCAGCTTACCCTTCAAGTCCCTTTTGGCTGGATGGAGGAGATGCTTTGACTTGAAACCCATTTATTGAGTGGAGATGATGCAATGAAATTGCAAGCTAAAGCTTTTACCAGCCCCTGGCTGCTGCCTTTCCTTTCTCTTATCCAGCAGCCTGTCTGATGCTGTCAAACATGACTCTCTTAAAACCCCATTTCTTTACCCTCAACAATTCCTCCAACCTCAACTAACCACGCAGGGGAGATACTCTAATGTTAGACCTCAAGGTCTGAGCACCCCTCAAACCTAGAGACAGCCTGCATGGGAGTTTTGCAGCTGTAGCTCATCTCTGATCTTCTGCTGAATCCTCAGGGCCAGATTCTGACTTCCTTTACAGCACTGCAAATCAGGAATACCTTCAGTGCAGACAAATGAGGTGTATCAGTCTAAATGAGGTCACAGTCATACCCAATGGTGCTTTTATCCCAATGAAGCCCAAAGCTCTTTAGGACAGGAAGTAAAATGTATTAAATGCATTCTGAAGGAATTAAGTACAGGATCCTGAATATGCGATTCAGCAAATACACTTAATTCAGATGGTCAGAACACTTAAATAATGGATTATAATGTACTCTTAGATCACAATTAAAATGGAAACAATGGAGGGCATTTTAGGGTAAGGGAGAAGATTATTCAGAGCTGAGCAAAATTCACAATTTTTGTTTCAAAAAGTGTCCTGTGAAAGCTATCATGGTTCTGGCCTCACTTTTCCCCACACTGTTTTTTTTTTCCCCCTTAGCAAAATATGAACTGTTTAGTGATTTGTGATTAGGAAAAACCTTTTTGTCTAAAGAAAAGTGACACGTGGGCTTGAAAACTGGCTGTTCTTTAGTTTGGAAAATGTGTGACCCCTACCCAGTAAATGTTTTCCCTCTGTGAATGGTCCTGTTTTCCAGTTTAAAGAAAGAAAAAAACAATCCCATCACATTCTGCATGGTTTATCTCTTGCCACATGTTTAATAACAAGTCAGTCTGGAGCTTGGCTGTGCTTTCCTGCTCTCGTAAATAATCCTTAATGCCCAGGAGTTGTCAGGTCTTTTGGTTTATATCACATCTGCAAGACGGTATTTCTAGCAGCACCATGGCTCCCAGCATTGCTTCCTGAGGGAGCAGGGCAGTCTCCCAGCCAAATTTTCACTAAGTCTGCCTCTGCTTTACTTCTGGGACATGACAACAGATTGGTTAAGGGTCCTGTGCTCCTCTGGCTCTTCTAGAGCCCTTTATCCCTGCAGGAATGATGTGAAATTGCCATTGAGAGCCATAGGAATCATCTGGCCGTCCACCACTGTGAATCTGGTTAAAACACGACCCCCATTCTGCTCAGCTCACCAGCTGCGGTCGACCTGTGGGTCTCACCCAACTTGGAGTGAGAGAATGCTTTCCAGGCCATATCCTGCCCTGCAGCTATGGCCTTTTTGACACTGCAGTTGCTGCTCAGGTGTATAAGAGGCAGATATGAGCCCACCATCTTCACCTTGTATGTCCTCAGCTGTTCCTTCTTGCTTCTGAAATCACAGCAGTTACGATCAGGTAGTGTTATATCATGGTAGCACATGATGGCTTCTTTCACAGCAGGACTCCCTTATGCTAGGCACTGTACAGACCCACCCCCCCTTATTACTGCTACCCCTAGGTACCTCAACAGGAAGCTAAGCCTTTTCCAGGAAGATCCTGCCAATGAGTCACGCTGCAACAGGGGTGTTATAGTCAGATGTGTGAATGCATTCGCTATGCATTGTCTTCAGTCTGCTGCTGTCTGTAATTTATAGCCTATATTTTCATGTATTATTTAACTTTCTGAGGCATTAGAACTACATTTGGTGCTGAACCTTGTTAGATGTGGTGGTATCTGTAACTAGCACTGAGCTGGCTTTCAGCTGCAAGTAGCACACAGAGCAGGGAGGCTGGAGAGATCAGAGCCATGGTCCACTTTGATTTCTAACAGCCCTCTGATGCTAAGGATACTCCCTCATTTTGCACCTGCATTCCTCCGCAGTCAGGGCTGAGCTTGGGGTGTGCTGGGGAAGTCCTCTGAAGCCCTGGAGCTTGCAGTTTAATTACATCTGTTCATTAACCTGTATAGGTACAGGTGGTATCAGCAGCTGAAAAATGACCTGGGCCTTCCTAAAATCCAGGTGAAATTTTCTTCTCCCTCCAGCTTTGTTCTGTGGTTTATTACAAGTATCTAGGAATAGTTGTATAATGCGGCACTCTCATTTCCATCACTCTCAAGGTACATTTTAAAGACGGGGAAGTCTCATTACATTACCATAAAATTAATGGTTTTCTGGGACTGGCTAAAACGGACCACTTTCTAACAGGTGAGGAAACTGAGGCACAGAGAGAGGAGGTGACATTTCCAAGGTCCCATGGCCAAGCATGAGCAAAGCCAGGAATGGAACCTACCTTTTTGCTTCACTCCTTTCCTATGTTTCTTTCTTTGCTAAAACATAGATGACAATGTTGATTTAATGCACTTCTGCTATTACAAACACAGGCAATTTTCTTATTCAGATGCAGGATGGTGTGCGGGACAATCTTGCTTTTATTTAGATGCTTTTTGGAGGGAAAAAAAGCTAGTTCCTATTCAGAAGAGATAAAACATGGATTGGATAGTTGTGTAATATTTAGAATTTATTTTGCATGCTGTCAGTTATACAAGGAGAATATAAGAGAAAGAGGAAATTTTATATCTACCACCTGCTGGACAGCTGGCTGAAGTCATGCTCCGTGTGGGATGAAGGGCTAAGTCTGATGTTGAGCAATAGGCCCCTCTTATTCACCTTTCCTCCAGTGCCCACAAGACGAGTTGATCAAAACTCTGACTTGTAGTTCTGCAGAACATCCCACTGTTTTAATGGAGTTTTTATGCTTTTTGGGTAAGAAAACTAGGAATTCTGACATATCCTGCAACAAGGACATTCTAAAAACCTTTCCTTTTGCAGATATTGAAATGGTTCTCTTCAATTATCTGCCACCCAGTGACAGAAAGCCCCCAGCTGCTTTGCTTCCTGAGAAGGCCTGATCCTGTCTCCAGGCACCTCTCAGGGACTCAGGGCAGCTTGGGGAGTTTTCTGGTATTGAGCAGCTTGTGGATACCTAGGCATCAGCATGTGGAGATTAGATGCCCTAAAGGCTCCATTTTGGGATTAAGGACCCCTAGAGGTTTCAGATTTCTTATCAAAAGTCTGGACGCTCCGGACCCCTAAGAACCAGGTTGCTTCACATGATGGGAATGACCTACTCTTGGGGCCCTTTAAAGCCATGGATCCCCAGCTGTCCATCAAGTGAGCTGGAAGGAAACCGGGAGAGTTTCTAGTAGAAACTGTGACAGAATGCCATCACAGTATCTCTCCAAACTGCTATTAGGCTTATTACCTGTCTATCACTGTGGCTGCTAAGCAAACAGCTCTGCCAATGTGACCTGACCTTATGGCAGAGGAGTAGTGGCCCCCAAAGATGTCAAGCTCTGAGTTTTTTTAAATTGCTTTTTAAATTGGTCGGTTAGCCTTAAACAACACTGGCCCTGATTGGACCTGGAGGGTGTGGTCAGGAACGTTTATTTAAGATCCTCTTCTTCCAGAAGGGTGGAAGGAGCCATTGGTGTGGAACTTGTGAGTAACTAACTCTGGAAACTCACTGACTCCATGAACTGTTTGCCTTCAGAGGAAAGCCCAATCAGCCTCTGGATGATACTTGTGGGTAACTTAACTGAAACCTACCTAGATATATAGTTTACTGTGATATAGAGGAGTGTTCAACAGCTACTTAGCCACACTGTTTGCTCTATGGTTGTTCGTTGATTTTTCTCTAACCTGTACCCATCCACAAGTCTTCCCTCTTTAGCCAATAAAGTTCTCCACTGCTCATAGCATGGTGGACTGGCTGAGAGAGGGACTGGATTATATCTTGGTGCCCCCTTGGTCCAGCTGACTAAGGGAGGTTATTTTTTGGTGCCTCAGGCTAAGGGAAGTGCCCCAAGTTTTCACACAGGGTTAAGCACCCTGTAGGTCTACAAGGCCTGTGTACTGCAGGGGGCACAGGGTTGAAAACAGGCCAGGTCCCCTGGGTGGTGGCATCGGTACCCCAAGGCTTGCAGGTGTGCTCTGGGAAGGGGGCTGGCCAGATGTGAGGTGCCCCAGGGAGGCACTCAGAGCCTGGTAGGTGGTCGGGCACAGCGAGGTGGGTGGCTCAGCGCAGAAGCACCCCCTACTGGTTCACCACAGAAACCTTGCTGCATTTTTGCAGAATTTGTCAAAACTAAACCATTTCCATTGAATGTTTTGGTTTCAATGAACTAATATATTCTGAGAAAAACCCTTTGGTTGGAAAATTCCTGACCATCTCATGCCCCTTGTTTATTGTTCAACTGCTTCAGTGTTGTAGGATTGTCCTGTCATACCCTCTGTCTCATCCTCACCCCCCAGCCCCATAAGTAGGTTTACCCCCTTTGCCAGTAAAAGCAACCAAAAATTAAATCTATAATTATCATTACTAATTCCACTTAATTAGTCACAAGCCAGCAGCCAAATTGGCTTTCTCATAATTATCAGATAAGCAGTAAGCACATCTCATAGATTATAATTAACACTGTTTAATTAAAATCTAATATACATACACCCTTTCCTCAAAATATGCCTAATTGGGTTCACAAATAGAGGCGGTTTAAAGCCCTTTTCTGTCATCCTCTGCAAGGTTCTTTAGGTTCCCCACTTTTAGTGCAGTCTACTGTGATGAACGAGGAGTTGCATGTTAACATCTGGCTAAGCTGCTAGTCTGCAGCCTGTGAATCACTCTTGCGAGCTTCTGTATATGAAGAAGACCAGCAGGCATTGGGGGAGTCCCTGTTCCCCCGAGCAGTGCCAGGAGTGACGAGGACTAATGGTCAAAAGCTGGCAGAGGGTAGATTTAGGCTAGATATCAGGAGGCGCTACTTTATGGTCAGGGCGGCTAGGATCTGGAACCAACTTCCAAGAGAAGTGGTGCTGGCTCCTGCCCTGGGGGTCTTTAAGAGGAGGTTAGATGAACACCTTGCTGGGGTTGTTTGACCCCGGTACTCTTTCCTGCCATGGCAGGGGGTGTGATTCGATGATCTGCTCAGGTCCCTTCTGACCCTAGAAACTATGAAACTAAGAGATGCCATCTTTCACCCTCAGTCAGTGTCCCCTTATTGCTCCCCCATGCCAACCTCTGCATCAGTTGTGCCCCCTGGTCTCAAGAAAAGGTAAAATGCTTAAAGAAAAGCAGAAAGGGCAGGATTCAGGCATGGTCTGAGAGCACTCATATCCATGGTTGGAGTCCAGTTTGATTTAAGTGTCGTTGAAGTTGAGTCATGTTTCCCAGGTTGTGCAGAGCATCATTCTTGATAACTTGCAAGCTGCCCTTATGCAGCTGGGAAAGCACGGATGGAGGCAGGCCTTCATCAGTCTGTGAGGCTTGTGCTCCTCAGGCTTGGTGGCATGTTCTGGCTTCCAGATGGCATGTAACCTAGCTGATGGGTTTGCATCCCCAGCTCCATGTAAGGGTTCTTGTTGCTAGCAGACAGTGGAAGGGCATCCCATTAGAAAAGGGCAAAACATATTTTGCCTTTGAGTAATTCCCTCGAGACTGGGAAGAGTCAGTCTACTGTCAGTCTTTCTTTGTCTCACCTCTTAAATTCCCTCTAGGTGGCAAACTCACCCAGTGTCCCTGTTTGTCACTATCATGTGTCAAAATGGAAGACACGACAAAGCCTGCCCCTTGGTGAGAACTGCTGAGACACGTGGGAACCTGCCAACTTTGGCAGACAAGCTCTCTGAAAAGCAGATGTTGATGCCCTGTTGCCATGATACAGGCATCCAGCAGGAACGTGCCAATCCTCTGCCTGCCTGTGTAAAGAATGGGGTATGGCTGATGTGTCCTTCCAGAGAGGAAGGTGGAAGGGCACATTAGCAGTGCTCAGACCAGGCCAGTCTGAGCCATATGTTGCAAAGTCAGCCCTGGTCCTGTTGGATGCCAAGCCCTTGCAGCTCCCTGGGGGAGCAGTGATGGTTGCTGGGCTCCAGTATCTTTCAAGACATGGCTCTGTGGTTGTTCTGAATCTGGAGTGCTGTGTAGTTAAAGTTCTTGTGTGGGCCCCATTACCACAGCCTCTAAACACCTCACATTACGTTCCTAATGTGTTTATCCTCCTAACGTCCTAGGGAGGTAGAGTACTACCAGTGTCTCTGATCCACAGGCCAAGCTCTGAGTTGTGGAGAGGTTGAGGGAATTACCCAGTCACATGAGGAAGCCATGGATGGAGCAGAGACTTGAGCCCAGGCCTCCCAGGTCTGAGGTGAGAGCCCCAGCTACTGGAATGGAGTGCTGCTGGAAGGTCCTTGAAGCTCTCATCCCCTCAGGTGGGCATTTCAATCCCACTGGAGTTGCTGGGACTCTGTCGGGGCTTTGAGCTGGGAGATCATCTAGTGGGTATCCTCAGAGGTGCTTTGTTTGCTGGCTTTGGTTGGGAGGCTGATGATTTGAAATTGGTGCCATGTTGTGCTTAAACCCTAGTGGTTTTGCTACAGCACTGTGAAATCTGCCCCCTGCCCCCACCCCCAGGTTTACTCTAGACTCTGCTTGGACTTGTTCAAAATGTTTGGAGACCTCGGAGACCTGTGAATGAGCACTGTTTTTGCAATTCCTAGTTTTCAGTGCATCTGTTTGTAGTTCTAATATGAATTGGGCTGGACCTGATCCAGAACTCCAACCTTGTGCAGCTCAGCACTGAAGCACAGAGATTCCCGGAGAACTGAAGTGTATGAGTATGGTTGTGCATGTGTTTTGCTGAATGAATGGAGGGGGGTGCATGTACAGATGTTGCTTTTTTCATCATTTAAAGCACTTTATTGCTGTGACTTAACAGAAGTGCACGCCTTTACAGCACTTCAAAAACTGGCACAGCTCTTCAAGTTACCCCTTGTTAAAGGGGTATTAAATTTGAAGCTCTGTATTTTACAGAACTTTAGCAGTCTACAGCACTTTTGATAATTTCTGCATGCTAATCAAATTTCTGACTAGTGGAGAAGCCCCAGGAAGCTGTGGAGCACCCCCTGCTTCCTAGCCTGGAAAGTGCAGGGAGGCTCAGACTCCATCACCCCTGCCCAAAAGTTCCACTTCTGTCATGTTTCAGAGTGTTGTAACTTTATAGTGCTATAAAAAGTGCTCTAAATTACAGCACTGTAAAATGTGAACAGAGCACTTCTGTACACACCTCATATGCTTTTATACTTCCCATTGCGCGGATACCCATCCCTCCCTGCCTTCCAGCCTCCATCTCTCATTTTCTCTTCCACTTTCTTTTCTTTAATACACCTTGGCTAGAGAAGCGTCTTCCTGATGGATGAACTCCTACAAGATACTGCTCTGACTTTACTATTTTTTATTATTATTGTTATTGCTCCAGCTGTGACCTCTACATAATCCCCCATCTACACCAGACTCTGCAATAATAGAGCAGCTTGAATAAATTATCTTTTCAAAGGCGAAGGCTGGATTTTGGCTCTGAGCTCTGGAAATTGATGTCTCTCTTATTTCCTTAACCAAACAGAGACAGAGAGGTCTGCTGTGTTGTCAGCGCCGCTGCTCGCCTACCTACCTCACGCTGCCTGCTCCCTGAGGAGTTGCTCTGGCCCCAGTGAAAAGCCCCAGTTCCTATCTCTTCCCTTTCCCTGCTGTGGAGACGAGATAGTGCTGTCTCCAACTGGTGATTAGTGACATTAGCGGCCTCCTGACAGTTCAGGCTGCCGCAGATGTGGATGTGTGCACCATTTAGCATGGGGAAAAGGAAAGGGAGATACACAGATGAGTGAGGGTGGAGGGGAGAGAGAGGCAGATAAGGGTGAGATAAAATAGTGTTTCTCGTACTGCCATAACATCCAAAACAAAGCATGCAGAACGGTTCGGGCAGTGAATTCTATCAGTCTTTGGGGGCATCTCCATTCTTACTCTTTGCCTCTCTCCTTATCTCGCCCTTTCATTATTCCTGCATTATAAATACAGAGAAATTCACAAAATAGTGTATGGTGGTAGGAGCCCCAAGTGGTGGAAATCAGTGCATCTCCACTGACTGAACCACAGATTGTTTCACACTGGTCCTGTATTTTCTTCTGCTGTGTCTCCTCCAGTCATGAGCCTTTTTGTGAATGCAAAACTCTCTGAAGGTTCTCTCTCCATTGCCAGCCAGCCCTTCTTTCCCTTCTGCTTGTAGATAGCTCTGCCCACCTCTGCTTCCTTGTGCCCCACCACACCATGCCATGAGATGTGGCCACTTCTCCATCTGCAGTGGTACTGAAGAGTTAGAGTTGCTCTGCTTATCCTGTGGACTGACATGGTGTACAATGCTGCATGTGGCTTTCAGGAGAGAATCCCCAGGAAAGACACAAGTCACCTGGGGGGTTGCTTCTTGGAAAGTGCAGGAGGTGCCACAGAAGCACGCAGGGAAGGGTAGGGCATGTGGCTGCGCTGAACGATACCTGCTGCAATGTGTCTGGTTCATGTGGCTTCAAGCACTGAGTGCAGGGGCAGTGGTCCTTACTTAGCAATGTGCAAATGATGACAGCTGAGGGGAAGGTGACCCATTGCAGTCCCGGCCAAAGAAGGAGCTGTATTTTTTCTTCCCTAAAATTGGGTTCAACTGATTGCCTAGGAGAGGGAGGGGGATTGTGTGGCCTCCAGGTCTGTGGCTGTGAAGGGGAGGTAGTTGCCTGACATAACCAACGTAACATTGCAAGGTACTTGGAAGAGAACCTGGAGTTGGTAGCTTTGGGCAGATGGCTGCTTAATGAGGATGGGCTTCAGCTCAGCTTTGGTCCAGTGGCCTGTTGTTTGGTTCAGTGACTTGTCAAAGGAATAAGCGGTTAAATGGGCTTGCATATGATTCATCCCTCTGCCATCTCTGAACTGACCTGGTGAGTCATTGTCTTGGAGGGCTCTGGGTGGGTCTCCAAACACTGCTGACTGTCGCTGAATGCCTGAAGAGATGATTCAGTGAGTAAGGACATAATTGTGCCTTGTCCTGTCCTGTCTTGTCCTGGCCTGTCCTGTCCTGGGGCCCCTCTGATATGCTGCGTCTGGCGTCCAACCTTGTGGAGATAATTACACCTTCTTTCAGGTAGCTGGGCTCAGGGTCCGAGCTTCAGTTTATACACAGCTTTCACATCTTTGGCTGCCTGAGAAGAGTAGAAAATCCTGATACGGCTGTTTATTAATGAGATATTTTGCCTGCCAGCTTTTGCAGTGCTAATACCTGGCCAGTGAATTTATCCAGTGCGGAAGATTTGCAAAATGTGACTTCCATCAGAAAGATGCTGAGCTTAGCTCTTCCCAGCTTTGGTAAAAAGAGCTCCTTTACACAGTCTTGTTGAATCAGTACTAATACCCCAGTGTGCATGCTGGGAGCCACTATTGGTGTGTTTGGTTGTGAGATTTATAGGCAAAATTTAATGCAGCACTTATCTCTTTGGGATATTGTTCCCATTATTGTCCTACCACCATACACTATTTATTGGGCTATAAAAAGCATCCTCCAGTTCCCTTCTTCTTACCTAGGGTCTTTCCCCAGACCCAGTGACACAGAGGTGACTACCTGTTGCCTGTGCATATAAAAAAATGGTGAAACAGCAAAGCACATCTCACTCCCTATAGTAGAGTGAGCTGTGGTTGCAAAGTGGTCCAAGATGTGGCTAACTGCTTTCAGTTCATGGCATTGTGGGTGTTTGTTACAAGAGGGCGTAATGTTGTAGGATGTGAGCTATCCTCTAAAGGCCTTAAATACAACAGCAGCAGAAAGGAAAGGATTGGCACGTGTTCTGGTGTCGAGGGAGGATTTGGGGATTAGGGATGTGTAATTGTATGTAGTGCATGACAAAACAAAATAAGTGGCAAGAAGAACTCAGCTGTATTAAGAATTCAAAGCAAGCATTGTGCTTTTCTGCATTAAGAAAGCAAAATCTGGAAATCGACTGAAGACGAAAGACTACAGTCAGCCCTTCTTCTCTCTGAAGTCTTTGCTCTGTGCATGTCCCAGCATCCCATGATCTAAAAGTCCCAAGGGGCTTCTCTTTCCTGTTGAGTGCTAAGGGCAGAGAAGAAGAATATGTACGAGCAGCTTCAGTCACAGAATGTATATGAGCTACTTCAAGGAACAGCCCCTGCTGCTTTTGTGCAGATCCTGTGGGTGCCGTTCTGGTCTCTCTCACATTGGCACAACTCAGTTTCCTTCGGAGGAACTGCTGCAGATTTATGCTTATATAACAGGGATGCAAATCCCTTCCCCACCTTCAGTGAAGCTCTGCCCGTTTACGTCAGCAGAGAACTTGCCTCTATAACTCTGACTCAAAATGCAGATTATGCTTTCTGGACAGCAGCCCCCTGATTTTTATTATTTTTTTTTCATCGGAGCATTTTCTCTCCTTCAGGCCCCTTTTCATGAGTGTGGCCAGCACAGAGTACAGAAAGCAAGATGGGCCCATGCAACAATGACAGGAAGTGGTCCAACTTGACTCACTTTAAGTGGGACATGCGGTGATTCAGCCATTTCTGGACATCTGTTATGTTCTGCTACCAGATTCTGAATTCAGCAGCCCAGTGTTCGGCACTCCAGTTTGGCAAGTTTGACTTTGAATAACCCTGTGGCTTATCAGCTTGCCTTTCCTGTGAGTTTGGTGCAAAAGAAGACAGTCGAGGAGATGGGACGTGATCACCGATGCCTTGAGTCCCTGCTTATTGCGCTAACGGCTAAGCTCCCTCCCTGTTCATCCGATCTTGGCTGCCTTGCAGCGCGTGTTGTATCTTAGCACCAGTTGCATATGTGCTTATGTTAGGCTTCACAAGGCAGCTGCATGCTTTTCCATTGGGATTCTCGTCATCATGAGATCTTCCCAGATTAAGTAAATAATTTTGCATTAGCTTAATTAAGTCTAATAGACTCATTAGTTCAGTCTTTGTGCTCCTTCCCAAGGGAGGGATGGCCAAGAACCGTGAAGAGTTGCTGTAGAGAAATCCTGTGGAATCTCAAAGTCAGACAATGGGAGCTGTGTGCCCGGGTGATGGTGGGTCCTTAGCTCTGGGAATGTCAAGAGTCAAAAGCTAAAATTTCTTACTGCAGCTTTGGTTATGAAGTCAAAGCATCAGCTCTTTGCCTCCCTGTTGGGAAGCCCATTAATAAATAGGCAGCTTTCTCCTGCATTAGATGACATCTAGCTTTGAACTGACCCATCTGGTCATCAAGGCATAGCTGGATTTCTGAATTAGCAATTTTCTCTGCCTGAGTCTGTGTCAAAAATATGCCCTCAGCCCCACACTCTATAATGAGTCTTTACCAAATCCAAATTAGAGTAGAAGGCAGAGGATGGCCTAATCCATCCTCCTGAATTTCCTAAGGCATGTGAACTCTAAACCCTATTGTCTCTACGGTGGTCCAGCCACCACCTTGCATCTGGTTCTGTACTCCCGCTGGTCCCTCCTCTTCGGGGGTATCTCAGAGGGTTTGGACTAGGTAAACACCTGAGTTATCTAGGCCACTTGGGGCTACAGGATAAGTTTGGTGGCCTCATGAGAACAGGATTTGTTTTAGTTTTCTAACACCTGTTTCTAGCTGGGTGAGAAACACAAGAGCAGCTGTGCTGTGGTGTTTCGTTGCATCTGCTGCTCAGTCCCAGTGGAGCCAAGAAGCAAAGAGGATGCCACTGTACATAGGGATGTAGAGTGAAAAGTATTGGGAGGGAGAGGATGGATGTTTCTGACTCTTCTCAGACATTGATTTGGGTATCAAAGTTTAGCCATGACTGTTTTCGGTGGGGAGCAATGGCCTTTCTCAAGGGAGCCTGCCCATTTCAAGTGGCACTGGGGTAAACCCTGAGCTGTTTGTTCAGACATAACTTCCATCGAGACAAGGAGATCTTTGACTGACTAAAAGACTTAGGGATCTGACATCTCTTTTTGGTTAACTGCTTGAAAGCCCAGCTTGCAGCCTTCCTGTATGCAAGTCTCTCACCAGTGCGGGATAACACAGGGGAGTAAAAGTCCATGGCACCAACGTCTAGAATCCTGCATCACTTGGGAGTTCCCAAGTGGGAAGAGATGGAGGGACTCATGGTGTAGAGATGTTTGGCTGTGTGATAGATGTGGAAACAATTGATTGCTCTGAGCAGAGGGTGAGGGGAAATGGCTGAAAGGTGTGGGCAAATCTTAAGGGGAGCAAAAATGCAGGAGGATGTGTAAATGCCCATGCATTTGCAAACGGCAGGAAGGAAAGGCAGTTGTTGGCAGGGGAGGAGGAGTTGCCTTTTTATGTTACCTGTCTTGTTGATAGTGCAGGATATTAAATTATCCTGTTGTGCTGAGGGCAGTTTTATGTTGCATTCTAAAGTTATGTCAAGGGCACGTGGATAGGTGACCTCTTCTGGCATTTGCATCCATCTAAATAAACAAGCAAACAGAATAAAAATGTAAGAGAAAGGCCGGTTCCTGCAGGGGCTCTCACTCTAGTAGCATGTTTCTATCACTGGAGCACAATGTAGTGGAGCAGAAAGCATTCAAGGGGAAGGACGACATCAGGTTTCCTTTTCAAAAGTGTTGCCTGTTCTTTCTTTCTAAAGAAATGATTGTATTTAAAGCAAATATTATTCCTGTGCACCAGCAGAAGAGCAGAGATAGGTAGGGAGATTGAAGGCAAACGGATTATGCATATAAATGGGAGTTAATTTTCTAACTCTTCGGAAATCTGACAACTCGCAGAGTGCTGTGGAGTCAGGAGCAGCATGGCAGTTACATGCTCTGGACAGCGGTGCTGTGCCTTGTAGGCATTATCTCCTCTTCTTCTAGGTAGTTTAGGGTGTAACAACTTTAAGGTAATGGGTTTGAGGGGACACCCAAAACTGACCGAGATGCAGAACGAATGCTCCAATGGCCCTACTTCATTGAAGAGTATGAAAAGTTATGGCTAAAATTTAATATTGCTTCCCCTTCTCCCTCCCGAGTCCCTCCATAGCTTCCTTTCTGGGCTTCCAGATATAACCTGCCCTATTTCTTCCAAGCTTCTCACCCCTCTTGGCTGGGTCAGGTGACTGGCTGCCTCCCAGCTGTTTAGCACTCTACCCCTTCTGGTCTTCAGTGACTGCCTATCTTCATCATATGCTCCAGGCTTTCTCCCATCCCTGAGCTGAACATAGTTTTAGAGATAGCTGAACATCCCCGTGGGCTGGGTGTTGCATGGGAATAGCCTGACACACGGTCCAAATAGACCCTCAGAGCCCAGGCTTCAGGCTTCCCTTACCCACTTCTCCCTTCCCACTGTATCAGAAGAGGATCCATGCTTGTGGCAGGAGAGGACGTGGCAGCCTGGGAACCACTGTGCTGCTGTTGGCTAATGATAGTTGGCCGTTCTGGCCATTGTTCAGGATGTTGCGGCGTGGAAGCCTTCATTACACCCTTGTGTAATTCCTCCTTTGACGTCACTGGAGTTTACTCCAGATGAACGCTGGGATTTGATCCTGCATCTGTAATGACATTTGCTATACTGGGAAAGAGGGTGTGGGAGTGGGAAGGAGGAGGAGAATAGATTGGAAGATGAAGTACATCTAGCAGAATCCGGCTTGATCCAGTGAAAACCTTGAATACATATCTATAAAAGAGAACATGATATTTCATTTGTTTTGTTTTATTTCACCAGAAAATAAAATCTTCCCAACACAAGACTGTCACTTTGGAAATAATTTGTGGCTGGAGATTTCAACACCCACTCCAATGATATTTTATTCTGACCCTAAACAAAATCAATAGCTTATTTTTTCCCTATTTTTTTTTTCTTCCTTCTTTGAGAAAACAGCATTTTTCAGCTCAGTGGAAGAAAAAAATAGATTCTGCCCAGTGTTGTTAAAAAGATATTATAACCACTGTCTCTGGAAGTGTAAAAAGTACATGATCTAATATGTCTGGAGCAATTTTGAAAGGTTGCTTTATTTAGGATAATGGAGAAGCAGCAGTAAACCTCATAATCTTGTTGGTTAAAAAAAACATACAATGAAAGGTCTGAGAAATGCAGCTTTCTGCCCTGGCTTTTCAGCTGTAAAGGAGAAGGGTTTGAATTTAGATTAAGGTTGTAGGAAAAGGGGTTTGCCTGTCTTGGTTTTTTGAGGGTTCCTTTTTATATCAAATCTCTCAGCCTTCAGCTAAATTGCATGGTCTCAGTGAGACCGGAAGCTGAATAGTAGAATGCAGTCAATGCAAGTCAGTCTTTGAAGAGGCAAGTAGGGGCTGAAGTTCAGGAACATGGCATGTTTACCAGGACAACGGGTCTGCCACTGTAATGCATCCAGCTGAATTCAGAGGCCCGGTCCCAACATAACTGTGGGTCATGTTATGGGCAGGACTTTTGCTGTGTTTCACAAATTTGTACAAAGGCTTGGACATGTCTATTGATTTCATGCATGTTGTAGATGAGATTGTTATGTGAAGGCTCAAGGTTGGATTATTAGAGGATAGCACATTGAGAGAGCTGGGTGAGGAGCTAAACACTGGAACAGCTACAGATCTGCTTTATGGTGAGTGCTGGAGAAGGGCGAGGGGTTACTTCTGGAGCATGCACAGGAACGAAAGATGTTCATTTCTCAGAGTAGCTGATGTTCATAAGCACCGATAGAAAAGGGAACAACCTGCAGCCATATCACATCATTCATTGCCCTTCTTGGGCATTTCAGCAAGTCTGGTTTGTCAGAGGGGGGCAAAAATCTTGTGAATTTGGAAATAAATTATGAATTAATTTTTGTAATAAATTATGGATCTGTTTGCTCTGTCAGGATTTGAGGCGCCGGGCTCTGATCAAAAAGTTTTTTAATGTCTTCCCTCTGCTTGCTTAAACTCAGTTGAGTGCATCTGTGTGTTTTTAATGCTGATTTTTTGATGAATTTTTTACTCTGCCAACAACAAATACTTTGTTTGTTCTTGACGGGCATCAGGGGAGGAAACTTTTGATATCGTACTCTAGCACTTCACTTGCAATCAGTGTGAATGGGAAAAGGATTCCCTGGCTGGCTGCAGCCCTGCCAGCCATGCGGCACTACTAGGGAGTGGGAAAAAAGTGTCAGCCAGGGAAAGAGGGGAAGAGGGTCGTGTGGCCTGGGTGCTAGGAGATCTCTGTGTGGCCTTGGGGAGGCAACTTCATGTCTCTGCTTCAATTCCCCATGTAATGAGGATATGGAGGTAATAAAACTCTCTCACACTCTTCATCTTTTCTGTTTTTTCTTCTTTACTTGCATTGGCATAGAGTCCCAGACATAGGTCTAGGCCTGCTGTGCTAGTTCTTGTATAAACACAGAACAAAAAACATAGACCCTGCCTCAAAAACTCCCACTCCAGGTATAAGAAGGGACAGAGTGGGGAGCACAGAACGTAATGGAGAAATAGATTTGAGCAGAGCTCTGTGCAGTGGGTCAAGGGGCACTGCCACAAGTTAAATAATAATTGTCTCAGTATGATCACAGCTCCAAGCATCTGTGGCAAGATGGGCCCTGGTGGCCGTCTCACACATGGCAAAATAGACTTCTTTAGCCCTATACTCCCTGCAAAAGTTCCTCTCTGGCTTTACCAAAGAATGTGAAATCAAAGCACAGTATGGGAACCATGAAAAAACATGAGTTGACCCCTTCCATGCAATCAAGAGCAAGCCAAGTTTTAATTTGGTCAGAGGATTTTCTTTGCTGCTCTGTCCTTCAGTAATGTGCCCATCAAACTTTAGGATTCATAAATAATCCCTGTAGGAACACAGTCTAGATGCAAACCCATCAATTGTCATCCTATCAACGCAGCATGACCCCAACGTGCGACATCATGAAACCTCCCCAGTAACCTAAGCCCTTACGGGAAAGCAGTGTCCATAATTGTGACTCCTCTAGTCCAAGCCTGTCTACAGGCAGTGTAGGGGCTGCAGGTTTGTGTCCCACTCATCAGAAGCACCACAAATCAAGGTGAGGAAAAACAGAAGTATGAAGTAAGGAGGGACTGAGTCACAGCTTGGCTTCAGGGTCCTGTGACAGCAGTATCAGAGCATCTGCCTGCCTTCAGAGGTCCAGAAGGGTGTGGAAGGGAAAGCAGCCAGACATGGGAAGCCTGGGGAGAAGGACAGAAGGAAGCCCAAGCGTGCCGTCATAGCAGCAGGAAGAGAGGAGACAGGCAGGCACTGCAGGACAACGTGATTGCTGGAGTGGTGCATCGAGATGTAGCAGGCTGTGTGTGATCTTGTTATGCCTGTGCTTATGGGGCACTGACATACACATGCCAGTGCCAGGTCGGGGCACTGTGCTCACTTCTCATTCCTACCTGACAAGCTCTCTCCTCTGGGATCACCCATGTGCTTTATTCTTTTCTTTCCCCCAATGGCAGAACAGTCCCAAGTGCTGAGGTAGTTATGCTGGCATATTTGAAATCGAAGCTGTGTTATATGCGGTGTCTGTGTCTATGCCTATATCTTGCTGTCACTTTAAAGGCTTGCTTTAAATGTCCATGTACCTGCTGGTGTTTGTCCCTACGTTGGTGCATATTCCAAGGCATGTGAGTGCTAACTTGTTTGCACCCATGTGCTCATCTGTAAGTGTCCTGCTGTGTGCCTTACCCAAATCCAGGAGCAAGGCTTACTCACTCAGTCCCAACTTCTCCCTAAGGGATGTGGGGTGAATGGGAAGTAACTATAGTAGTGGGTAGGGCCCAGTTTCTTTGCAAGCTCTTGCCATCCCTGGCATCTGAGGTGCCTTTCTTTCTCGGCACCAGCACGTCCTTGCACCGCTCATTGGACTGGATAAAAGGGACTTTATTAGCCTTCCTTTCACAGGCTGACAGGAGCAATCGCTCTTGTAGATTTTAATTAAAATGTTTAATTAAGCACAGTTCTAGCAGGCAGAAAAGTTAACGCTGATCCTAGCCAAGTCCCCAGACTTGGAGTTGATGGAAGTGGGGGAGAGGGAGAGACAGGGACGGAGGAGATGGGGTAGACTGGCCATAGTGAAGTGAGGTGTTGCCTTAGCCACTTGCAAGGAATGTGCTAAACTCTATGTGTAGTTAGCATAGAAAGAGCCTGCTAAAGGAAGCATGCAATGGCTTCACACGTATGACATAGTATGTCAGAGGAAGAGGTACAACCCAGGGTAGAGCAGATTAGCGGGTTCAGTTCTACCAAGGGTACAATGCTGGAGTGCCAGATGCAGAGGGACTGGGAGACTAGAGTAATAATCCTGTCTGAAATGGGGGTTTCTCTGGTGGGCTTGCCTGAGTCATCTGATCAACTGTTTTAGAAGCACCAGAACCACATGTTTTGGGGTCTCTACCTGCATCAGGCACTCGCTGGGATGGTGCCAAGCCAGCAATCACTCATGGTTGTTACAACATTGGACTAGTTTGGGAAGTTGAAATGGAGCAACGTGTAAGTTCTGGACTTCCAGATGCTGCTGCAACCCTTCTTCCAAGCCCTTCTTCTCACCTGCCACGGCAGGGCCATGCAGGAGTGTTTGTCAAGCTCTTCAGGGTCCTTAGAAAGGAGGCACTGCAGCACGGTGGGGCTGTATGGGACGGGTAATGTCCTTCAGACTGGCAGCACCAGTACAGAAATCCACCAGTGGTTCGGCCCATCTGGGTGCTGAGACTAGGGGAGCCCTGTAGTAGCACAGATCCTCTTAGCTAGTGCTTCTTGGCAGGGAGGTGAGTGGAGGGCAGTCAAGTGAGGTGGAGATGGGGCAGGGGGAGTGGGGGTCAATCCAGATCTTAGGCATGGATGAGTGAGAGGCTGGAGAGGCAGGCAACTTGCTTTCTGTGCAGCAGCAGCAGGGAACCATATATATTGATGACAATAGGGGACCCTCAGTCTGCTGGGAGGGGTGGAACAGATGAAAATATCAGCCATTGGCAAAGTGTCAGCCCAGGAAGCTTAGCAGCAGTGGCATAAAAGTTGAGCAGCGAGGCCCCAAATTGATGTCAAGGAGCATGTCAGGAGCAAGCCCACTGGGTTGATTTGCAGAGAATCCTGCAGATGTATTAGGAAGGTGGGGAACTGTCAACACTGAAGTGCAATTTGTGGAGGATCGAGGCTGCTCTGAAGTGAGGAGCTAAGATCTGTTACACTCATTCCACGTGTCAGCCCAAGAGAAAATAAAAGCCAAATCTAGATTCCAGAACCAGCTGTTTTGTGGTGGTCACTCTGCTCTGTATGGTCTTTTTTTGAGCCATCTGCTTTCCTGGGGTTGAGCTGGCACATCCCACACTTCACGTTCCCTCGCGGCAGCATGGGAATGTGCTTGGAGTCTCCTTTCTTCATGCAAATGTGGCTTTAAGGAAAAAAAAAAAAAACAACCAAACCTGTAAACCAGCTCCTGAAATAGACTGTAGGGAAAGAGGGAAAATCTGCGTTTCACGCCACGCAGCCCTTCTCCAGGGAGCAATTATGAGCCAGAGAAAAACTGTTAGTGCACTGCTCCTCTAAATGCATTCCCATGTAAATGGATGCTCTGCAACTTCAGTTCGCTCCCTCCCCACCTACTCCCTCCTCACCAGGTATCAGAGGAGCCACCTTGCTCAGTAGCAGTACAGGGTGCCCAGTGGGGGGGGAGGCTCTCACAGGGGTAAGACATTTTACGTGGAGGCTGGGCATCCCTGCCCTAAATCCTTCCTTCCGTCACCTGTGTTTAAAGTGCTTCTGAGAAGAAAGGGAAGGTAAAAGCCCAGGGGAGCAGACCCAACCCCCACAGAGTGGCAGGGTGCCCAAAATTCACACGTGAGTCTTACAAATGGCCTTTTTTTTCATACAGGGTTTAAAAGATGAGTTTGGATTGAGGCTGTTTGTTCCAGTCAGATACCTGGCTGCAAAACCCTTTTCTGCTCCTCCCTCCATGCACAGCAGCTCAGGGAATTCCTTCCTACTGCATCGTCTGCCTGGTCCCCAGGCACAGAGAATTACCCATCCTGCTGTGTTGTAAAAATGGGTCCTGAAAAGTGCTCCCCAAACTCTGGAGAAGTCAGCTTCAAAATCTTGCTGACAAAGCTTTTTAGCTAAAGCCATCTCCAGTGGCCTTTGAAACCTGTGAGCATCTGAAGTGCTTAGAGAGCCCGGTACTGAGGGCAGTTTAAATATCTGGATACAGTAAGTGGATTTGACAGACAGATCATTGACCCATGCAAGTTATCTTGAACACGGGCCATGGTTTATAAAGGAGAGTTCACAACTCTGTTATCATTATTGCGGTGGCCCTGTAGGAAGTGCTGGGCCTTGTGCTCGGTGCTGTGCAGACATAAAGCACAAAGACAGGTCTTGACTTGGCAAGTTTGCAGTTTAATTGTCAGACAAGAGGTGGAGGCAGCCAACAGGTGAGCAAATACCAGGGTCCTGTGAGCTGGTGGTGGGCAGAATGAGAAACAGGGTTCTGCGACAGAGCTCGCGTAGAAATTTGTTTTTTCTTTGAAGCGTGTTTTGAATTTACATGAAGAAAACCCCAAGAAAACATGAAAGCTGAAAAGATTTGGTTTCCAATTGGTGACATGCAAAAGAAAAGAAAAGAAAAAAGAAAGAGACTGTTTCTGACAGAGACGGAACTCTTTTCAGGAGGATTTCTGTTTTCTGAAAAAATGTGTTGATGTTTGCTGGAAAAATGTTATGACAACCAGTTTTTGACCAGGGTTATGCATCAAACCTACTCCCTGACTGAGTCTGTGAGAATGCACCAAACCTAGTGAAATTCTCATCTAGTCTGGGGGCGGGATTGAAGTAAAAACCCTACCCCGTTCAACGGGGAGCCTCTCCTGGACCCCCTTTCCCCAGCTAACGGCTCTTCAGAAGCACGTGAGGGTGAGCGCGTGGGCTTTGCACAACACCCCTTTCTGCTCCCTGCCCTGGGGGCTGCCAGGGGTCTGCAAGCTGCAGTGACCTTACACACACCATGTGCCTAATGGGATGTCACTTCAGCCTGCAGTGCATTCACACCACAGCTCCATTTTTCCTTACCTGACCAAGTGATGCAGGGCCATTGTTAACCTTTTCCTGTTAGTTCTTGAGATCAATGCCTGATGCAGATTCAAGCCATTTCCTTTGTATCAAAATCTTGCTGGTGAAGAGATCTGTACCCTGGAACCAGTAGTGGCCTTAAGGGAGGGCAAACCAGGCGACCTCCCAGGGCCCCACACTTTAGTGGGCCCCAAAATTTTGTAACGCATTTTTGTCGGGGTGAAGCTTTTGCAGGGAGGTGGCTCTATTTTCATTTTAACACTTGGCTATTTATCTAATTCCCCCAAAGAACATTAAAAAGATCCACAATACACCTGGTGGTCATCAAAACTAAGCCTCTAAGGGGCTCCAAATGACTCTCTTGTCCAAGGCCCCAGCAAACCTAAGGCCACCACTGCTGGATCAGTTGATACCTGTTCTTTTAAAGCTTTTTCTCTAGTTCTACCTTTTAAGGCTAATGTTTGGTAGAAAGTGCATATTGTAGGATGACGTTTATGATCAGTGGATTCCTGGCAGTGAGGTGAGGATTATCAGTTTAGCAGTAATGGGATCAGAATTACTGGTTTAGTAGCAGGTGGGTCAGGATTACTAGAGTACTAGAAAGGGGATAGAATTAGGGTAAGTAGATGTCAAATTATAATGACTGAGTTAGTAGCAGGGATGGGATTATCAGGTTGGCAACCATGGGATTGGAATGATCAAATGAGCAGTAATAGGGTTCAGGTTATCCAGTTAGAAGCCTGAGGACTCAGGATATAACCAGCCCTGGGACTGGTGGCTAGTAGGAGCACGGGGTTTATCAGCCATGCACTAAGTGGCTTGAGATCCAGGATGAGCAAATCAGGGGTGAGTCGAGGGCTGAGGCTTGCAAACCATCGCCACTGACTGCATTTAGCCTCCAGAGCCAGGGCAGGCCCTCCCCGCTTCAGGCACAGGCTCCGTCAGGTTGCCTTTTCCTCCGTGATCGCTGACGTGTTTATTTCCCTGATTAATGAACTCTGCAAATTAACCTCCACGCTGCTCTATAATTGCTATTAAAGCTTCAAAAATCACTTAAACATTTCCGGCGTTCATGAGCCCATTCCGTCCGGATGGCCAGCACCGTGTGCTGATTGCAGGGAGATAGAGCCAGTCTCCTGACCTCTGCGTTTACAATTAATTATTGCATTCAGCACCCAAATTACCCCCAGTCTCCATGTGCTCAGTTTTATCTCTCTGCACACACAGGCCTGGCTTTTAATTAAAGGCCCTCCAAATTAAATGAAAACAAATTCAATTATTACCTCTCATTGGAGCAGCTCATAGCATATTCCTGACTACACTACTTCAATGGAGAACCTGGGGAGAGTTGGTCTCCCATAATCCACCGTAACTAAATTTGCCTAGCACACGACTTTCCTTATCATCACTCAGGCAGTTCTGTTGCCATCAGGTCAGATCTGATGTGGACTTCACTGCTGAAGAGCAAATTGTGTTTTAATATGGCATTCCCCTCTCTTGTTTGCCTCTTCCCGTCTTCCTTCAGGTCCTTCCCAGAGGAAGAATTTTCTTGTATTTTGCATTTTGTTCCCAGCCTTGTGCATAATGCAGTGGTGGGAAAACCTCTGTATCACAGTCGTCATTATCACGGTTTGCTGTTGGTACTGAACTAGCACATAAACACCCCACAGGAGTGATATGGCCCTTGCATGTCTGGTGCTGCTCTCATGCCCAGTCGCAAGATAGTTCCCTGGTTGGAAAGTGTGCAAAGGTCAAAACTGCATGTGCCACTTCAGTCTCGCTTGGTCCCTTGAACCACCTGACTTCAGAAATAGCACAAGAGCTTCCTGAGGTGAGCAGGTCCAGATTTTTAATAGCAGTTTGCCCAATTTGAGACCTGGTGAAAGAGCTGATGCGTTGATCCTGGGTGCTTTGCATTTTCTGGCGTTCAGGTACCTTCTACTGGCCACTTGTGTATTCAGGCACCCAAAAGCATTAGCTGCTTTTGAAAAATTTGGCTGCAGTTTCCTGTGTGGTTCCTGGCACACCTTATCTCCAATTAGGCTGTTAATGCCACGTGGAGGCCATTTCTATCAGGTGTTATAATGCTGTTCATTTTAGTATCTGGGTATCTTACATGCAACACAGTAGCAATAGCATAAAGTCCTTAGTGGATGCCATGAAGCTTCTGGTACTTCTCCCTTTGCTGGGGGAGGGTTTGGGGTTTTGCTTTTGAGATCCTTTTTGGCAGGCAGCAGAGGATGGCAGTGTTGTGAGTTTCAAGCTGGTAGAAAGGCTTTTCTTGGAGAGGACAATTTCACTGTTGCATGCTTTTGCCACTGATCTTGACAGCACCAGAAATGGAAAATAGCGGGCAGACGAGATGTTTTCAGGATGCTTCGAAGCCTTGGGAAAGTTGTATCTCATTTGGGTGCCCCAATCCCAAATGATCCTTTATTTAAATCAAGCAAGTCCGCTCTTCCCAGCCTGCCTCTTCTACCAGTGATTTCCCACTTTCTCCCCTCTGCCTTCTTTCTTGGCACCATCAGTGCTGACTTGTTCCATACTCTTTCAAGTTGCCGTGTTTTTCAGGTCCAGCTGGCTTCAGGCTGTCTTAGTGACCTGTGCTCTTACTCTCCTGAGTTTGGTTTCATAGATGTTAGGGGCTGGAAGGGACCTTACAGATCAATGGGTCTAGTCCCCCTGCATTTGGACAGGAAAGAGTGCTGAGGTCAGATGACCTCAGCAAGATGGGCATCAAGATGATTTTTGAAGATGGACAGGGTGGGTGACTATGCGACCCCAAACTTGGTGAAGCTTGGCCTGTTTTTGTGGACCTTTGATGAGTTGATTCATCAGAGCCTGCTGAAGTACAAGGGGCTCTAGCCTGGTAGAGTTGCACACTAGGATAGCTGTATTGATTGTAGGACGAGAGCTAATACCTCTACATGGCAGTGCACTGTTCCATGTTCAGAACTAATTGGGGCTCTCTACGTGGCATGGCTTTGCCCCATGTAGCCGTTCCTGTGGTCACACCCTGGTGGCTGCTTCTTCTCTAGTGTTCTCTGCACCTGCTGCCCCATGCATGCATTCATCTTCTCTGTGGGGTTCAAGTGCTGCTGTAGCTGTGATGATCCAGGAGTGTCCAAGATACAGGGCTCTTTGTGTTGCATTTTATTGGACCACCTCTACAGTTGGGAGAGCTGTTGGACAAGCTTTTGGGTACCAGTTGCACTTCCCATTCTGGGGAATCCCATTCACTGGAATGCCGGCTAATCAGGGACTGGGGCCAAATGCTCCACAGTTGTAAATCAGCAGTGCTGCAGGTAGAGCCACACCAGCTAACATCCAGATTGTTAAACCTACCTGTGGAAGAATGGTACCCCCCCACCCCACCCCGCCACTCTCAAGTGGCAAGAGGGGTAAGGGCATGGGAGCATGTGCCAGTGCATGGGTGCTGGGGCACAATGCAGTGCACCAGAGAGCAGCTGGTTCAGAAAGCTCAGGCTGGTGCTTTCGGCGGCCGCAACCCTCATAACCCTCCCACTGTGCAGAGCTGCTCAGCACGGAGCTCTCAATGGTAATAACATGAGCCGATATTGCTCTTTAAAAGGCCGTGGCGATCTCTTTTATTTAGTTTGTATCCAAGCACCGTCTCATTGCAGTGATTGAAAGTTATGCTGCTGTGGGAGCACAGTTCTCTGCTCCCAGCCGACATGCACATGGCCAAGGCCAGAAGCTGCTCCCGAAGGAGCTGGATTGACTTGATCTCTTCCATGGGGCAATTCCAGAGTCCCCCAGACCAGGTACAACACAGGCAGTGGCAAGTTCTTGCTTGCAAAAGGGCCTGCCTGTGCTCTCTCTGTCACTGGCGGTTTGGGGCTTCAGGCATGGAACTGGGCTATGAGGTCTGAGGCTGTGTCCTGCACCTGTCCCACATTCCTTTACATAAGTCACTTGGACCCACAGGGTTGCTAAGGCCCCTGTCCATGGGCAAGTGGGAGTTAAGTGCCCAAATAGGTTTGTGGGTGTGGGCTTTGCTCCCCCTCTACCTCCTTATTCTGCCTATGTAATGATAACAAGACCAGCCCTGCTCCACAGACTGCCTGCTTCCTGGGGGCAGGGACAGTCTCATACAATGGCTGTGTGCTGACCCCTTGCAGTCCTGAGCCTGGCTGAAGCCTATAGATGTCAGCCAAACAGCAATGACTCTGGGAGTTTGGCCTGGGGGGCAGAGCCCAGCTCCCTCTGCATAGGCTAATTAACCCTTCCCCAGGCTGCAGCAAGGAATCAGATTTGCCTGGAGGTCTCCCAGCCTGTGCAGATACTGGATGATGACACCTGGTGATGTGGGCTGGGGCAGTGCCAGACTCTTGTGTGGTCCTGGATCCCAGGAGCCATCTTGCCCTCTTGAGCCTGCTCTGCTTACTGCCCTTTTGGGGGCTGAATGGTGGTGCGGGGGATGCAACAACAGGTCATTATTTCTCTTGGACCACAGGCCACTGCCTCTCCTTTTCTGAAGCCCCTCACCCTCTGTTCATAGGCATCCTGGTGTCACAGACACCCTGTTTAGCTCACCACTCCACGGCAATTGGATTCCAGCTGTCACCTCTCTCGGCCGCACATCAGCACTGCTAACAGCAAACTGCTGAGAGGGAGAGAGACCTGCAAATAACCAAGCTGCAGAGCCCCTTGATGAATATAATGAAAGGAAGATTGGGAGTCAAAGAGCATCATCTCTCCCCTCCTGCAGTGAGCGGGATGGGGCAGCCATGGTGTGTGAAGAGAGGGGAGAGCGGGGCAAGGGCCATGAGGGAAAGGGCAGCAGGAAACAGAAAATACTAGAGGTGCAAAGGAAAGGATGGGAAGAGCATGAGAAAGGGAAGATGGAGAAGCAAGGGAAAGGGAGAGAGTAAAAGTATGAAAGCGGGAAAGAGGGAGAAAGAAGGCAGAAGGAGAGAGGGGGCGGTGAGAGCATAGAGGAGATGATCAGAAAGAAAGAGCAGAGGCAGGGGATTGAGAGAGATGGTGAGTACAGGAGCACTCCAGAAAGACAGAGCATGCTCCTCTTCATTGCTGGTGGGCTGCCAGGGTTGAGCGAGACAGTTTTGTTGGCAAGTAATTTGTTCCAGGCATGGTCAGTGAGTGCAGCAGACAGAAAGGGGCCAGCTCTGGTGCATGCTTCCTCGGTGAATCCCCCTCCTTGGGTTGGCAGGAGGTGCTGTGTGCCACGGTATCCAGGGGGGCACTTCTGAAACCCAGACATCACTCTCCTGCCACCAACAAGCCTTGGCACAATTATTAGTCTGGAGCAGTCGCAAAGGATTTTCTGCTTCAGTTCCCGAGTTCCCTCTAGCTGCATAAGCACTCCGGTGGGGAACTGATTTTCTCTGTGATGTTCCAGCAGTCACCGAGATGTCAGCTCCGTGTCTGGGGTATCAGAATGAATGTTCCTTCCTTATCAAAACCATCTGAAGTGCTGTAGTGACGTAAGGCGAGATCGAGAGGTAACACGCCTGCAGTAGCCAAGGGTGAAGATAGGACTTCAGAAAAATGTGCCCCCACCCCCTCGGTAAATGCTGTCTGGCCCTCCTGGTGCATCCTTTATCATCCGTGGATCTCAACACATGTTAATCCTCACCACTAGCCCATGCGGGAGGGAAGTAGCAGTATCCTTGTTGTACTTATGGGGAGACAGAGGCATTGTTTGATGCTGTTTTCCTGAGGGATGTCAGTCAATAGTGCAGGAAAGGTAGAATGCAGGAATTCTGACTCCCTTCCCTTTTGCTGTAACCACTAAGCCTCCCTGCTCAAATAAGTACTATACAACAGCACAACAGTAGTGCCTGAGACGCAACAGCTTATGCTTTGGACCATTAGTATGGTTTCCTTGAGGTGTAGTTGAAGTCTGTCTGTGAAATTACGTTGCACAGCACAAGGCACAGATGCTCCCCTCTTGCTGTCCATAACAGCAGCACCTATGTCCTGAAGGTTTTGCTTTGCAAATAGACATAACGGAGCAAAGTACTCTAATTACCCTGCTTTTGTAGGTGGGCAGAGCTGGGCAGGGACTTGCCTAAGGTTGCAGTAGGAAGTCTGTGGCAGAGCTGACACCAACTGAGTCCTGGTGCCATTCCTTAACCACGAGACCCTTCTTTGGCTCAGAGAGTGAAATGCATGTTTAGGGTTTCCTATATCATTCCAAAGGGATTTTTGCAGAGAACAAGCCTTGCAGCATCAGGACGGAGGATCTGTGTGTGGGCTGAGGCTGCCAGCAGCATGCCTGAATGGCATAATGGGAAAGGTTGGGTGTGTTTCAGTGCCCCTGGAAAGTGTTTCTGGAGTTCTTGGAGGAATCGGCCCAAGGCACACGTGTCTACATGCATGTGGCAACATGGGAGTCTGTATTACACAGTGGAGCAAATCTGTCATTGGACTTCATTACAGTTGGCAAAACGCATCCCGTCATCTCTGCAGATTGGCGTTTCCCCTCTTCCCCTTCCATCCATTGCCATTCACTGCACGCTGCAGCGATTTCCCCTAAGTCACCTGTCAAGAGGCTGTAATGCCATTAACATAAAGCCTTCAAAGTGATGTCCTGGAAAGCTGTCTGGATGCTGTAACTGTGTCCTAAAGGGTACCCCCAGACCTGCTGTTGTGCCTTGATACTAGGGTCATGCCTAACAGAAAACTAACCAGGCTTCTTGGCTCTCTCTATATCACAGGCCCCTGTGTGTGCTGGGGGAGACGATTGTTTCGAGCTGTCACTGAAGGTAGCAAGGGGGAGAGCAAAAGCTTTTCAGAGTCCAACATCTTCCCCATCCCTCTAATACAGGAACCAGAAAGGTGCAAAAAATAAGAAGCCCCGTCTGTTCTCCATGTGGTCACTTTGCGAGCGAGGATTTCAATAAGCTGCCAACACCTCCTCGCTCACTGTGTGTTTTCTCTTCACTTTCTGCATGTGAGCCTTGTATCTTGGCGAAGTCTCATCTCCTCAGCTCTCTTGTGCGAGGCTATTAGCCTGGAACGAAACTCAGCTGAGACTCAAACGTAATGGAAAATAATGGAAACTGCACAATAGGAAAGTTAATGGCCATTGCTACCACTCCAGCTCCTATTTCCCCAGCTCTGTCGCTTCCTCCTGATTCCCTGTTAGCAGCCTGATGTTGCTTGATATCTTCCCCCCCACCCTCACCTGCTGCAGTCTCAGGCAAAGAATTTTTCAAGGGAAAATGCTACAGGGTAGCTGCTACCAGTGCTGGATGCTACTCTGCGGATGAGTGCTTACTCTCAAAGTCTTCAGCCACCTCCTCCCCATTTGTCTTAGGTTTGGTGTTAGAGCCCTGTCTGGAGTCCAACACCTTCATGTTCTAAGTTAGATGTAGTGCCCTGGGCCAGCTGGGCTTAACTACCTCATATACATGGAGCAGACTAGCCATGGCAACACAGGCTACTTTTTTACTTGTTTCTCTGCAGGGGGTTCACACTAGCTAATTTGAATTGAGCTCAGTGATCGCTTCCTGACATTGCAGAAATGACTGCAGTGGAGATAGATGCTCAGCGAGTGAGGAAGTTCAGTCCTTAGCATGAAGACAACTTTGTCATGACATCTCAAAGCTAAGGGATCTCCCTGCCATATCATGATGGCTTGAGGTCATAGTGTGCCGTGCTGAAGTCAAGCTTACCTTGGCTCATTGTGGCGTAAATAATTCGAGCCAAAGCATCCATTGGGAGGCAGGTGTCTATTTGAAACTGGCTAGTAGTGCCATGAGTTGGCTCAAGGATGAAGCTGGTTCACTTGGGATTTCCAATGGCAGCTCATTCCAAGCCCACTTGTGCCCCTTTGTATTAGCCAGCATGGGTTTGGATGAGCCAGTTTACAGGGCTGCTGGAGGAGTGGCTGCCTGTTTCAGGGATACACAGGTTCTCACCTAAATGGGGATATATGCATGCTAACACGAGCCTCCATATCTATTATTGAGAAACAAAGAGCAGGCACAAATGCCATGTGACTTAGGTGATCAGTCACTCTCCACAAATAGAAAACACTTCATGAAGAACCTGCTGGCTGAAAACACCTTGTCCAGATTATTCTGTGGATACTTGTGAGTGATGCATATGCTGATAGAAATGGAGGTTGGGTCGCAACCAATTTTCAGCCAGGAATAGAGGCCAAATACACTAGATAATTTATTCCTAGTGGATAATTCTGTTCTACCCTGGGGACTGGAAGCAGGTTGTGGAGTCCAGGACTGGGATTTCCAAAGAGTCTGGAGGGTTTAGATGCATCCCTTCCCTTCAAACTGATTAAAAATTGGTGTCAAGGTACCCATAGAAAGCTTTGAAAATCACAGCTCCTCTTCTTGTGCAAGCTGATCTGTCTCATCCTGCTACCTATTGAACATTTTTGGCTCTGACAGTGTGATGGAGAGACAGATGGAGATTTGTGCATCTGCTAGAAAGTGCAAACACATTCTGAGGCTGTCTGACGGAAAGGATTTGAGGAAAGTGTGATGAATTCCAAGGGCCCTATTCTTCATGAGACAGCAACTGCTGGTAAAGTTTACTGGAGGCTGGAGGCCCTGCACCAGAGTGATGCCAGGAGGAGGACCTAGCCTGGCTGGAAAAGGCATCCTCCAGGGATTCACTTTATCCAGAAGAACAGCAGCTAATTGTCATTTGTAACTGTCACCCTCCTGTGTTTCATTAATGGGAAAGAGCAAGTGGACACAAGATGGATGGGTCTGAGTTGCAACTTTGGCCTCTGCTTGGAAAGACACTGCTCTGTAGGGATTTCTGCAATGAAAGCTGGTTATTGCATGCACAGTTTCCCTGCTCTACTGGAAGCCAAGCAGCACACACTCTACAGTTGTGTGCTGAAGCAAGAAGGGATGAGCCAGGAGACATAGGAAAATGGACTATCAGCATCCAGAAACCAGGTAAAAAGTGGTCCCTTGAAGAGGATTCTTCTGGAGAATCCCTCATGATTATGGAAGTGCAGCAACAGGAAGGGGAGGCATGCCACGAATAGGAGAATAACCCAGACCTTTGGGGCCTGGGTCGCAGGCTCTGCTTTGCTCTTAGTGCCTTGGGTGTGGAACAAGCATAATGGTACTTCCTCCTTTTCAGAGACGGAGGGAGGAAAACCAGTCAGAGGTCGAGGAATAACTTGACCCCTGCCTGGCCTATAGTCTCTGAGTGTTACTGCAATATAAATAAGAATAAAACAGAAGTTGCCCAAAACGGCACTGTTTTGCCTGGTTTTAGGTCAGAATTACATTAGACAACCGCAGTTTTTTTATAGTGTTCTATTTCGGCCCACACTCTCTCAAAATTCAGGTCGGTTCTGCTCACAACCAGGTTCAGAATGATAACTTTCAAAAATAGGAATGACAACACCTATAGCTCCTAAGTCTGTGTCTAGGAGCCTAAATAAATGACTGGGTTTTCATGGGAGCAACTTGGTGCTCAGTGGGTGTGTCTACACAAGATGCTACTGCTCAGTGGTTACTGCGCATTTATTTAGTACTTGTATAATCAAGTACTAAATAAAAGCACAGCAACTGTAGTTACTGTGCACAGTAGTGCTGGCAAACACCTTTTAAGTGATGTTACCACTCAGTAGCCTAATAATACTGTGCAGTAGCTTATTAGCACTGTTATGCAGCTGCTGCACAGTCAGCATCTCATGTAGATGCACCCAGTGCTTCTGAAAATCAGCAAGCGCCATTGTGGACAATGCTGGCCTTGTTCTACTTCTACCTGAGCCTCAGTTTCCCTGTATCTCAGACCACCCAGACCTGAAACTGGCTCTAGACCTGGCTGAAACATGACACATACTTCAGGTCTTCAAGGAAGCATATTTTTTCTGATTTCCGACCATACAGTTAGTTTCAGACCCCTTCACTGGTTAGTGAGTCATTTGGATGCACAGTACAATGTGGGGAGGGGGGGCTGTGTGTATGTATAAATCTATGTAGGTACAAATTCTTCCAACTGGTTCAATCTCTGCCTGAAGTTTCCAGCCTTCCCCAAAATCTGAGGCATGGTTGAGATTAAATATTCCTCTTTCACCCCTATCTTGTGCAAGGCCTGGACGGCTTTGCTGAGTGTGATTGGAGCAGTTTGTTTTTAAGCTCCACATAAGCACTGTGCTCGATTTATAGCATTTTCATTCTTTCTGAATCGACCCACTGGGAGCCATTAAACTTTTATTGCTCTCTACAGCTCCCTGGCCGGAGCGGAATAGAGAGGCCTGCTACTGGAAAGACTCGGTCTTCTGCTTCACAGTTTATGGCTGTCTAGGCCAGGGAGGAAACAGGGGACCAAAAGAGACTGAGGTTTATCTGTATGGATGTACCAGGGCCTTTTCTCATGAGCCATAATGTGCTATAGTAGGACTCCAATTTTTTGTATCTGGGTGGCTCACAAGCTGCTTAGTTCACAGCATGTTGTCAAATTAAGAACAAGCTACTCCACTGTTTGCTGCACCCTTTCCTTCAAAGAGCTCTGTTTTTCTGACTGGTTGGTACACCTCCATGGTCCCACGCAGGTTTTGGCTGTGCCTATAGACATACTCGTAGCTGGTCCATAAACCCTTATCTGTAAGGAAATGAACCCCAGGAAGAAGCTAGCTCATCTGCAGGCTTTACTGGGATGGGGGAAGGCCCAAGAAAAAATAGCCCCTAGCCTTTACAGAGATGGAGTGGAAGAGATGGTGGATGTTGCAGTGGATCAGAAATGCATTGAGAGGTGACATGTCTTTTCTACTGATTCCTGAGTAGCTCTGGGTAACTCATTTCCCAGCTCTATATCCGCTTCCCAATGGCGGTAGTATATTTTAGGGCAATGGTATGACATCTGCCAGTCAGTAGCAGGTGGCAATATCTTACCAAAGTGGGCTCTGAAGGACAATTCGCTGCTGGTCTTCAACAGCTGGGGAAAGAGCTCTAGCAAATACAAGAATGTGTCATCTGTTAACTTATTTTTGCAGTGAAAGAAAACTGCTTCCTGAGAAATATAACAAAGAAAGAGAGGCAGTGCCAGCGGGCAAACAAGCATCTATCATGGGCACTAACTAGACTTTCCTGTACTTTGTTCCTGGAAAAATATGCTTGGCAATACTAGTAGCATAGCGCACTTCCAGTTATTTAATGGGTAGTTTTAAAATTCTGATTAAAAAGGCCCTTTGCTGCCTTGAAGATTTAAGCAAGTTCATACTTTCAAATAGGACTATTTGATCTTTCATACAGAAGGCTTTCAGGTACATCTCGTTTTACTGAAGCTATATACACAAATCTCACTGAACGGATAACGGGAGTGCAGTATTAGCTGCCATCCTAATACTGTTGCATTATTGTGGGCATCTCTGGAGTAGGTCCTTCTGTAAATTAGAAACTAGTCTTTGGAGTTATTAGCAACAGATTAGTTCACAAGCTCTTTACTTTGCTAAAGTCTTGTTAGACTTGGTGGGAGTTTTGCTTTAGTAACGACTTCAATAATCGGGCAATGGATAGCAACTTAGGCGAGTAGCTGAGGTGCTGGATGGCAGGGGGAGTCAGGAAGGCTGGATCCTATTCCTGCCCTGCCGGGTCACCTTACAGGACTTAACTACCTCCATGCGCCTTGGTTTTCCCTCCCTCCACCTGCATTTATTTAGAAAGCAAGTTCCTTGTGAAGTATCTGTTCCAGTGGCAGCTCCAATTCTGGTTGGGACCTGTAAGCATTGCTGCAACTCAAATAATAAATGTTTCCTTTTGCTTTTGGGTGGGATGCAACTTCTCAGGGATGTTAACAAACATCCTTGAAATAACCATAGTAGTATACACCACTTCCCCATAGCATGCTCTAGCCACAGTCTCTCAGTGCTGTCTACACAGTAACAATTGAAGCCTTACCACCTTAATACAATGCTGGAAGTTTCCCCCCTGCATTTCAGAACTGGGGAAACTGAGGCAGGGGGACACAAAGTGTTATGTCCAAAGTCATTCACCCAGACGCTAGCAGAACCTGATTGGTACCAGATGGGCAGATTTTCTGGCTGTCTCTTACGAGTAATCCACCCTCCCTTGAAACAGAAGTAGCAGAAAGTATGGCTGGGAAAGGCCAGAAGATGTGTGGCAAACCAAATACCGTTTCCCCGTAGTTCTTTACAGCCAGAAGGGAGCATTAGATCTCGTTGTGGTCTGCCTGCCTGAATAACGCAAGCCAGAGAATGTCATCAAGCGACTGCTGTATTGTGCCTAATACCTTGTGTTTGTCTAAAGCATGTCTCCCAGAAGGGTATGCAGTCTTGGCTGGAGATGGAGAGTTCTCTTCTTTTCTTGATAGTCTGTTCCGACAGCTAATCATCACCCTCTCTGCTAAAAATGTGTGCCATAGTTCTGATATGTATTCGTCTGGCTTTCAGTTCCAACCAGTGGTTCATGCTGTTCTGTTCTCCGGGAGAATAAAGAGCCTTTTAGTAGCTCATCTTTTCCCCCTATGAAGTTACTTTTGCATCATAACCAGCTGACCCTGTGCTCTTCTTTTTGATCTGCTTTGCTTCATATTGTGCCTGCAAACCTTTTCTTTTTCATGTTGCATGAACATCATCCTTGGATTGTGAGCTGCTTGGTAAATATATGTACAGCACCAAACACTGTGGGGCTATAATCCCTAAACCGAGTCCTCAAGGCACTACAACAATGCACAGAATAATTGAAAAGACCCAGAGTGGACATTTTCGCTTGATGAAGGAGAGAGCTTGCATTATCTCCTTATAGCTCGGAGCAGGCCAGGCTGGGGTACTTCTGTCGGCGTGTTTTCTAATTTAATTACTTATCCTTGTCTCAAATTGTTTATGGTACACTAGGCTATTAAATGTGCCATAAGCAAATGGCTCTTGAAAGAGGAAGAGGATTTATTTGTTTTAGCAACCACTCCAACAAAAGTCTATTTCCTTAGCTAATTAAGATTCCATTCGCTAATTTAAATGTTATGCTAATTAAAGCATAATTCTGAAACTGTAAAAAAAGGAATTAAAAAAAGAAAGAAAGAAAGAAGCAGCAAGTTAGAAAGAAAACCGGCTGGCCTTTAGGAATTACATTAAATTTATTGGGTTGTTGTAACAATGGTGAGCGGAGTAATTATTTCATTTGCCTGGCACGCTCTATTCACGCTATTGCTTTTATTCGTTTTCCCCCCCATTCTCACACTTCATCTCATTAACACCCGCTCTCTTCCTCTAATGGGCATCGTCTTGTAACGGTTTAAGATGAATGGCGAGTGCGATTCTTGAAGCACACGCCGCGCTTCCCTCAGAGAAGGGTTGCCCTGAGAGTCTCTCAGAGGCTTTATTTTCCTCCCCAAAGCTGTGGCAACACTTCTGAGCGTTAACACTGCAAACAAATTTTGTGCCGGCAGGCTGATTCAGGGAGAGGTACATTTTGCTCATTTTAATTAAAATATAAATAATCTGGCTTAAAAAAAATAAAAGGAGCAGTTTATGTTGTTTTCAAGGGGATGTCTTGAGTTACAGAAGTAGAGTGGGAATCAGGACTTCAGGGTCTGATTCCCAGCTCAGCTGTTGCTTCATTGTGTGACCTTGGGCATGTAGCTTCACCTCTTGTCTCTGCTTCCCTTCCTGTAAAACAGGGGTCTGCAATGTTTTTGGGTGGAGTGGCAAAAAGACCCCAACCTCAACTTGTAAGATGTTGGCGTGCCATGGGTGGATGATGGAGGTACCGCAAGGGGCCTGATTCTTGTGGCAGTGCAGCCCTGGCACCTGCCCCAAGGTGCATGTGCAGTGCACCCACTTTTTTTTTAAATTAAAAAAAAGGGTGTGTGTCTCTGTGTGTGTATCCTCTATCATTGACTTCTATTGCACCTTTTATTTTTAAAACTGAGGTGAAAAAAGCATTGAGTGCTTTAGCCTTTTCTACTTCATCTGTCACCAGGTTGCCTCCCCAATAAAGTAGGGGATTCTCACTTTCCGTGATCTTCCTCTTGTTGCTGACATACTTGTGGAAACCCTTCTTGTTACCCTTCACATCCTGTGCTAACTGCAACTCCAGTAGCTCTTTGGCTTTCCAGATTTCATCCTGGCATGCCTGAGCAATACGCTTATGCTTCTCCCGAGTCATTTGTCAAGTTTCCACTTCTAGTAAGCTTGCTTTTTGTGATTTAGCTTGTTGACAAGTTCCCTGCTAAGCCAAGCTGGTCTTCTGCCATATTTGGTATTCTTCCTGCATAGTGGGATGGTTAGTTCCTGTGCCCTCTGTAAGGGGTCTTTAAAGTACAGCCAGATCTCCTGGACTCCTTTCCCCCTCAGACTGGCCTCCCAGAGGACCCTGCCCATCAGTTCCCAGAAGTCTGCTTTTCTGAAGCCCAGGGTCCTTACTCTGCTGCTTTCCTTCCTTCCTTTCCTCAGGATCCTCAACTCAAATCATCTTGTGGTCACTGCTGCCCAAGTTGCCATCTAGTAGGAGTGTGCGAAGCAGGCCCTATTCGATTCTGATTTGGCCTGAATCGGGGACAGTGATTTGATTTGTTGATTCAGATCATTGTCCCTGATCAGATTCAGATTTGGCTGAATCGAAAGGTTCGATGCTGATTTGGAGAATCAGCGATTCAGACACAGGCACAGCTTTAAATGTTTTTTCTACGTACGTTGAGGTAGCAGGCGCGGCTCGTGATCACTGCAGTGCTGGGGCGGATGGAGCCTCCCGCAGGAGTGTCGGGGAGCCCTCCACGTGCTTGGCGGTGAACCCGGTCCACTTCCAGGTCTGCGGGGGAACGTGCTGGGGGGCCTCCCCACGCCCTTTGGCTTGGCAGTTGGCTGCAGGGGGACCCCAGGTGCCCCCCCAGACCCAGGAGGCACCAGCTGCCAAACCGGGGGGGGGGGGGGGCGCAGGGAGGCCCCCACTGCACACTCCCTGGCGAACCTGGACGTGCTTCTGATCCACTTCCGGGTCTGGTGCCGACCGCGCTGGGGAGCCCTTCCTGCTCCTGTGGGACGCTACATGTGCCCCAGCACCACAGCGATTACAGCCCCTGCTACCTAGAGGTATGTAGAAAAAACATTTAAAGCTGTGTCTATGTTCAAGTCTCCGAATCTCTCCGATTCGATTTGGAGAGATTAAAGGGGCTCCTGATTTGATTTGGATTTGGAGATTCAGCTACTGAATTGGGCTGAATCTCTGCTGAATTGAGTCAGGAACCGAAACTTCGTGCAGCCCTACCATACACTTATAACTTCCCTACCAATTCATCCCTGTTTGTGAACAGCCGGTCAAGAAGAGCAAGGCCCCTAGTTGGCCGCTTCAGCACTTGCACCAGGAAGTTGTCTCAAACATTCTCCAAAAACTTCCTGTGCGCTCCTGTATTGCCTTCCCAGCAGATGTCAGGGTGACCAAAGTCCCCCGTAAGAACCAGGGCCTGTGATCGGGTAACTTCCACTAGCTGTCTAAACAAAGCCTCATCCACCACTTCCTCCTGGTCTGGTGGTCTATAGCAGACACCCAGCATGACATCGCCCTTGTTGCTTCCCCTCTAACCCTCGCCCAGAGACTTTCAACAGTCCTGTCTCTGGTTTCATACTGGAGCTCTGAGCAATTATACAACTCTTTTACAAAAAGTACAACTCTTCCTCTTCTCCTCCTTCCTGAACAATTTGTACCCATCCATGACAAGGCTCCAGTCATGCGAGCAGTCAGGCCTCCCCTGTTGCCTTCTCCTGCTTGTGCTTCCTCCAGGTCACCTGCTTTCCTACTTATCACATAGCTTTGGTTCCCATCTCCTGGCAAACCTAGTTTAAAGCCCTCCTCACTAAGTTAGCGACCCTGACTGCTCTTCCTTCCGTCTTCATCAGATGGATCCTGTCTCTTCCTAGCAATCCTTCTTTTTGCAACAACATGCCATGGTCAAAGAAGCCAAAGTCCTGCTGGCAACACCATGTGTGTAGCTATGCCTTGGACCACCTTTACAATTCAAAGGGCTCTGCACCTCCATTCAAGATTTCCAAAGTTGGCAATGTGGAAATATCCGAATTTCTGCAAATCAAGGTTGAAAACCACTGGCTTAGATTCTTGCCTCTCTTCCCCTTCTGTGTACATCATCCCTTCCTGAGCAGGGCAGCTGAGCTCACCCCCTTCAGGAGGCAGCCTTGAGCCTCATGCCTCCTCTTGCCCCTCTCTTGCTTCTGTGCCCATTCAAGGCCCTTTCAGCTATGTGGCCTCTGCTGCAGCAGATTTGCCTTGTTCTGCATCTGTGGGACATGCTAATTCTGCAGCCTGGTTCCTCTAACATTGCTCTGGAGGATTTGCTTTGTCTTGGTGCTGAGGGAGCATCTGTAGCCAGTTTCTCTGCCAGTGATGCTTTGCGGTGCAGGATCCAGCCCAGGGTGCAGGATTTTGGTTTAATTTATGTACTTATTTATTTTAAAAGAGGAAACCAATTAACGTTCTCTTATGAGCCCTTCAGCTCCATGGCTCCTGGAAGCCCCATCAACGAGACTGTATTTAATCTGCCGCTCAATGCATTTTTTCTGGCCTGAGTAAATAAATTCCATGTGACACTTGGATAATTGGAATACCTCTCTCCTCTCCCGTGCTTCTGCAGCCCAGTCCTGGTGGGGGCTATGTGCCTCCTTGGAGATGCTCAGCCTCCCCTTCTCCCAGTACCATGTAGTAATTCGGTATCTGCAGAAGGGCTAGTGCTAACAAAAGACAAGACGGGCATGAAATGGAAAGAAGAGGCAGTTTATTGCACCTGCATTTACCTTGATGCTTTCTGAGCTGAGCTAAAAATCCTTGCAGGGCAGGAGCAGGCAGGGCTGGGAGATGAATGTACTCCAGTCTGGCTTGCATGGACTGCAGCTGGGAATGAGATTTGCTATGGAGCTGCCAGGTGCTCCAAACCAAAGAAATGCCCTAAAAACAGTGAGGGAGTGATGAGCACTTAGCTGCTTTTGCAGGAGCTGCAAAGCGTGGCGCAGGCTGCTGCCAGCTCGGTGCAAGCTCCCCCATCATGGGCTGGGCACAGGCCGGGTTCCTTGGGGGCTGCCGTTCTGACACCCGCTTCAAACTGATGGCCAGGGCTGGTGCCCTGGTCATGCCGCTCATATTACGCTACTGGCCACATTTGCATGGATCTGTGCCATGCTAATTAACTCTGCCCCTCGGACAAGCTAACTACCCTACCTGCAGATATGAACTAAGGTGGTTACACTAATGGGACCCAGAAATAGTTGAGTGTTCCTGTTTCACAGGCTGGGGGGCGCATCTGGGGCCGTGTCATGGGTGCTGCTATATAAACAGCTGTCATTTTCCCTCTGGTTTGAAAGACTCTAGGTCACACTTTCACTGTCCTTTCAAGCTTCCCTTTGCAACCAGGAAGGCAAGAATCTTGCTTTAAGGAAAACAAGTAGAAAGCAAGCAAGCTGAGATGCTCACAGATCCCATGACTATGTGCTCTGGGGGTCTTTAAGAGAAATGCCACAGACTGCTGGAGAACTTGCAGTACTCTCACTTTGTGTCCCCTCCGCATATTGTTTCTATTTGCTCTCAGTATACAGCAGATCTCCATAGATCTCACAATTGACGTTACGTATGGAGATGAGGTCTGTCTGAGCCAGGACACCTCAGTGAGATTCCTTGTTCTGTCCCTACCCCACAGTGGAGCTGTGTGGGAGTCGTGTCTTTCTCTGTTCCTCAGTTTCCAGCTCAGTGAAATGGAGGAACGATGCACCCCACCTCAACTCAGAAAGCTGCTCAGGGGATAAATTAGGTGATGACAGTGAGGCACTGGAGGAGTGCGGCGGAGAGGCCAGTGAATGATGGATGACACTTCCTGGTCCCCCATCCCTGCTTTTTCAGTGTGTAATTTTGATCTAGACATTGACTGATTGGCAAATTTCTGTGTAGAGAGCGAGAGGGCGGAAGTGGCTTGGCTGTGACTGTTGTGTCCATGGTATCGATCCAATGAAGAGCTTGTTGGATCACAAAAGAAGTGTACTGAAAGTGCACTACTGATACCGGTGCAGGATGACTCTGCCTCTCGGAGGTGACACGGATGCTACCGTGTTATTTCCCTTTGGACTCGTAAAGCTTTATTTGTCTGTGTCCTGGTGAGTCTAAGTGCTTGTGAATGCCCAGGAAGGGATGGGGTGGACAGTGACTGTGCCAGTCCATTACATCAGCTTCCCAGCCCCTTGAGCTCTGCCCAGTGCCCCTTTGCTACTCTCGGGCAGCTCTGTCAGCAAACTGTTCTCACTGGCAGCCGCCTCTACTGTATCAGACTTTGGCATCCCACTGCAGTGCTCATCAGCTTCTTGTGCCATACCAGCTACCATCCATGCCTCATTTCTTCCCACAAACAGCATGTGTAGATCTCCACCAAGGTACCTTACTCTTTGGTGGAGTAACAGCAGTTGTTCCTCTGGGCCAGCACGTTTCTAAACACATCGGGTTTTTCTGTTGTACCCCATTTCTCTCCTGAGCTTTGCCTGCACTCCTCACGCCAGAGCTGCAGCTGTCCCTGTTCCTAAATCCTGAATTTGCCGAACCCTTCCCCACCCACATTGCTGAGGCAGCTACCCACCATCCTGACCTTCAAGCAGCCCCTCGCTTTACTTACCCAGAGATATATTTGAACCGTGATCAGAGGCAACCTGCAATACATTAAAGCCATGTGTTTTGAGATTTGCACCGTGAGAAAGTGGAAGTGCAGTGATATTCACATCCACGGCTAGCTGGGACCTCGCTGGGCCGCCCACGCTTGGTATTTCTACCAGCGCAGTGAGGATTACCCAGCTGTGGAATGCAGAGTGTGAATGAGATTCTCTGCTTAGGGGATTTTGTTTGAGAGAGCTGGATTAGATAGATTTGATGGGAACTGATAGCTTATGAAAATGAATTTACCTGCATCTCAATTTGATTCTTGATGCTGGGGGCAGGGAGGGGAAAGTTAATTAACTCACATTTCTCATCTGGTTCAATCAGCCGTTGTTTTTTTTTGACCGTTGAGCCAGTGAATCTCCAAACCCAACTAGCTAGTCAGTGCTAAGGAATGCACTGCCACTTTTCTTGATCTTTGATTAGTCCCTTAACTACCTGATCTGTTACCCTGGAAAAATGAAGCGGGTCCCCTGGAAAAGAAGGGGGAACCATGTTGGTCCTGGGTAGCTGGCTCCAGGGTTCAAATTATACTTTGAACCCTGCAGAAAAAAATTAAACCAGTTCATTGATTAACAAGTCCACCTAAGTAAAGGAGCAATTCGATCAGCGACAACCCCCTCCCCAGGTTATGATTTTCAAATCTGACAGGGGGGTTCTTATCTCTTATGGGGGGGCTCTGCCCCCCCGAGCTCCTCCTTAATTCGTACCCTGGTTGGTTACGCTAACAAAATTGCCTTTGGCGTGTGCATTAATTTCAGGGGCTGTCGGAAAAATTCTGTCAGGCGTCTTCCTGGAAATGGAATACGTTATTGCTAATTCAGTAACACAGCTGGAGTAGTCTGGTACTTCCAGTGGATCTCAGGCAGATCTGTCTTTTTTCCCGGTGGATGTTCCCGGAGGAGTCAGGTGGAAGGAAGGCAAAAGATGAAAAGAATTTCCAAACTTCCTTGGGTCCCAGGAAGGGGCATGGGATGAAGCACTGATGCTTCTGGGTGGGACAGGATAGTCAGTGGAAACGAGGATTCTGTGGTGCACAGCGATGAATTTAGCAATATGATGTCCATCTGTCTCTCTCTCCCGCCTTCCTAATGAGATAAGGGAAGGCATTATCCCTTTCCTGCGGGTGGAAAAATTGGGGGACAGACTCCAGTTTTCAAAAGCTGTGCATCTGATTTGTGTGCATATGGCATACACCAGTCGCATGCTTGTACTTGCCAATAATTGGTTAAATGCAATGAATTTAATATTTATTTTGCATATGCATGAACCTAAATTGCACATGCAAATCGAGGTGCACAGTAACTTTATCACAGATGGAAAATGTGAAACATTAAACCTGAAGTATCTGCTTTACTAAGGATTTTAATAGACTGTCACGACAGTCCCATGCAGCCAGCCGGGCTTCTTGAACAGATGGCTTCCATCACAAAATTGGGATGCAGGCTCCCCCAGACTTCAGGGATGCTTGGGTCTGGTATTTTGATTTGGCTAATTTTAGCACATGAGCTGGTTGTGAAATTTGGATCTGAACTCTGCTAAACTAGGGAAGTGGTGGGATGTAGGGGCTGGTCTGAGAGCCACAAAATCTGGATTTGGGGAGAGAATTCCTCCCCATTTCAGGTGCTGATCACTGGAGTTGTGGCTCTGTCAGCGCAGCCCTTCATGTCCACCCTGCCTGCATGCATTTCACCAGAGAACAAAACCACTGACCTGGAATTTGTGAATGGGTTGGCTTAAGCCCTATTTACAGGGATGTAGTTAGGATTTAGGCTGAGTGTAGAAGGAATGATGACTTAGTGCCCCAGGCTGTGCCCTGCCATAGATTTTTTTTGTTTTATATGCTGCTAGAAGCAGCCATTTGCAGTGTATAACAAGGAGTGCAGTTGGTCCTGCATAACCCAGGAACTGAGCCACATATCCTTTATCACCACTTACTGACCCCTTTTTTAAATTTATATTTACATACATGCAGATACAGGGCACTTCTGTAGCACAGTGTGACTATGGGCAAATCACTTCATCTCTGTCCCTCACTTCCTGGACCTATAAACAGGGATTAATAACACCTCCTTTTTCCCTATTCCTATATCTGCAATGTCTACTTTAATTGGGAAGTCTTTGGAGAACAAACTGGCTTTGTGTATGTAACATGAAGAAGAGCTGGTATAGGGTGTGATGGCATTACCTCTTCGTCTGCCACTAGCGAGAGTATTCGTGAAATGCTGTGTCTAGGGCTAGTGGCCACATTTCAACAAGGATCTTGAAAAACTGGAAAAGGTCCCAAGGTCTGGATAACCTGCCCTAACGTGAGAGGCTAAAGAACTCAGTCTGGTTAGTTTACCAAAGCGGGTATGGAAAAAACGATCACATTTCAGCAAGTAAAAAAGGAGTAGGTAATTGTGGAGCAGCTACTTTGGGATAATTGTCCATCTGCCTGCTCTCATCCCGTGATAAACAAAAGCTAAACTGAATCTTAATTTAGTCTTATCCCTAAATGAAACACAACTAAATTGTCCTAATTTATGTGTTGCTTATATCAGGGCAGTAGCGGGCAGAAGGTTGGTTACTGTGCATCAGCTCCTCTGTAGTAAGTCTCTAGCTAGCTACTGTTAAGTTGCTGCAGTTTGAGTGTTTGTCTGCAGCCAAAGAAAGTGCAAAGCAATGACTTGGTCATAGGCTACAAGTCTCTAGGAGGGGGAAGACATTTCTGACAGCAAGACCGGCCTTCAACGTAGCAGAAAAAAGCAAGAATAGGCTCTTGAAGTCAGAAACTAGAATTCAGTATTCAGATGAGCAGGAAGGTGAGGATTTTTAAGTGGGACATGGTAGATTTTCCATCATGTGCAGCCATTAAGTCAAGACCAGGGCCTTCCTAAAGGGCATGCTCTGCTTCAAACAGCAGTCATGGGCTCGTGCCGAAATCCCTGGCTGAGGCTTTTGGCCTATGCTATGCAGGAGGTCAGACTGAGTGATCGTAACGGTCCTACGTGGCTTTAAAATCCATGAGGCTAGCACTGTATTGTCTCCAGGGCTTCACTAATTCAGAAGGCTGGTGCTAATCTGCTGCAATGAGGTAAACTGCTGATACCCTTGAAGTGTTTGGCCATTCTTCGATTTCTGGAGGGATCAGGACTGTGCTATATTGAAGTGATTCCCATCACTGCTCCCCGGGTTATGCTGCCTGGAGTTATATTAGACCCTAGGGACTGCCTTCCTCTCCCTCTATTTCTAGCTGATACAAATAGCTGGAGCTGCAGGGATCAGGAGCAGAGGTTGTAAAGCTCCTTTTCATATATATGTATATATACAAGAAAAATGTGATCACTCTGGAGAGATGCCCACTGCTCCCTCCGGAGCCCTCTCTTTTGTAGAGCTGGGTAGAAGAGGGTGACAGAGCATTGATTCGTATGAGATAGAGGGGAAGAAAGCAGCTCATTGCAGGGCGAATCAATGCCTCCCTCAAAGGCTGCAGCAAATGGGACTAATGGTTGAACGGCAGTTATTGAGGGTGTGTGTGGGTGGGGGGGCAGGGCATCCCAGTGAAGGTTTGGTTATTCAGATGAGAGCCTGGGTTGAAGAAGCTCCCAGTTGCAACACTGCCAAGAGCAACAAAGCAAGGCTTTCTTCCTGGCTCGCTGTCTTGGCAAGAAGCAGGAGCCAGGTTACCAGAGGCCAGTGGCATGGCAGAGGTTGCTGTCCTGGTGATGCTGTCATAAGTAAATTTTGTGGTTGCTCAGAAAAGAGCCAGTTCCTACCTTCACCTGCTTGAAGGTAAGGTGGGACCAGCAGAGATTTACAAGGTGGTGTTTCTGTCTGCCCTCCTCCCCAGGCCTAAGTCATTAGCTTGTCTGATTCCAAGTCTGTTAAAGGTATAGGACATCCACAGCTGGCTATTAAAGAGAGAAGATGACTTGATTAACGAGTATTATGCTAATTCTGGGTCGGGGCAGCATGTGCTCAAAGAAAAACAAGACACCAAGCCAAGGCAGAGCTGAATAACGCCGTCCACACCCCCTCATCCACACATGTCCCGTTGATCCATCTGGGCACTGTTTGCTTTGGTGGCTCTTCAGTTCACAGCTTTGTGGGGGATGTGTTTATCGAAGGACTCATTTGTTACAGTTTGGTAGCAAACTGCAGCTCCCATGGGCTTCTGTGGGAGGTATGACCACTTAGTGGCCCTTAGGAACCAGCCCTTCTATCCAGGCAGACTAGAGTGAGGGGATATTTTCCTATCTTTCTGTCAAAAAAAAAAGAAAAAAAAGATTAAAACCAAAATTCAACCAATTTGTACTTAAGAGCTCCAGTTAGGGATCAGACCCTCATTGGGTTTGGTGCTATATACGCCAAGAAGATGGTTCAAACTCCAGAGTCTCGAACGTCTTCATGGTGGTTGCTATTCTGGATTGGGAAGTGGGAGGCAGAATTTCAAAACTTTTAATGTTATTTATGCGAGAAGTCTACTTTTATTCCCTCCTTTTCCCATCTCTCTTCAATGGTAAAAAAAAATAAATAAATAAAAATGTGATGGAAAGGGTGGGAAGGCATGCACCCCCCAGCATGTTTTGTCTCTCTCAGTGGGAAAAGAGTGAAAATAAGTTTATGATGATGTGAGTATGCCTCTGTCTTACTAAACTTTAAACCTGAACAAAAATTGTTGTTTTTTTAAATGAAAAAGGATAATTTTTCCCTGCTGAAGTAATGTTAAAAAAAAAAGAATTCAAAGAGCCTATAAAAAATGAAGTACAGGTTTTAAATCTACTTACCTCTCTTGACCAGCTGGTGCTGTTCAACAGCTTCATTAGTGACCTGGACGAGGGTGTGGAGAGCACCCTGTTCAAGTTCACTGGTGACACTAAGCTGTGGAGTAAAGTGACTACACCAGCAGGCAGGGACCGTGTCCAGGCAGACCTGGATAGGTTAGAGAAGTGGGCGGATCTGAACAGGATGCGGTTCAACAAGGGCAAATACAGGGTGCTGCACCTGGGGAGAGGGACCCAGCATTATGGTTAGAGGTTAGGGGCTGACCCTCTCGGCAGCACACGGGCAGAGAGGGATCTTGGAGTCAGGACCGACTGCAGGATGAATATGAGTCGCCAACGTGACGAAGCAATAGGCAGAGCCAACCGCACCCTGTCGTGCATCAACAGGGGCATCACTAACAGGTCCAGAGAGGCCTTACTCCCCCTCTGTGTGGCACTGGTCAGGCCGCAGCTGGAGTCCTGTGTCCAGTTCTGGGCGCCGCGCTTCAGGAAGGACGTGGAGAACCTGGAGAGGGTCCGGAGGAGGCCACTCGTATGGTAGGGGGCCTTCGTGTCCAGCCCTATGAGGAGAGGCTGAGGGACCTGAATCTCTTCAGTCTCTGCAAGAGGAGACTGAAGGGGGACCTTGTGGCTGCCTACAACCTTATCAGGGGCCACCAGCAGGGACTCGGGGAAAGTCTGTTCAGCAGGGCCCCCCTTGGGGTCACCAGGAACAGTGGCCACAAGCTGAGGGAGGAGAGGTTTAGGTTAGATATTAAGAAGAACTACTTCACGGTAAGGGTAGCCAGAGCCTGGAATAGGCTTCCCAGAGAGGTGGTGCTCTCACCTTCCCTGGAAATCTTCAAGAGGAGACTGGATGGGCACCTGGCTGGGGTCTTATGACCGCTGCTACCCCCAGTGCTCCTTCCTGCCCATGGCAGGGGGTGGACTAGATGATCCGTCTAGGTCCCTCCCACCTCATTGTTTCTATGATCCTATGGCCAAGTCTAACCAATCTCTTGATCATCTCAAAGTGCATTACCCGGCTGCTGAAAAGAGAAGTTAGATTCTGTAGATGATCATGGAAGAGCTGGTCTCTCTTCATGCTGTTCCAGCCCCTTTCTAGGCATTGTGATCCTCCCCCGCGAGCAGGCAGAACTTGCACTACTTGGTGATATGTTGTTATTTAACAGTTAAACCCCAGCAGTGTGTTCAACACTACATTAAAAAACAAAATCAAACCCCAGCTTTAGTTTACTTACTACAAGGGGTGTGCCATCTCAGATACTTCACAGGCACATGCCAGTGCCCTCTCCTGGCTGGACTCAGAAAGGCTCATCTGGGCATGCCAGAGTCCCTATGCTGTGAGCAGAAAAGAGAGACTCTGTTTTGGCTGTTTTGAGGTCCTTTGGGAGAAGAAGAATCTGCTTTTATGCCCTCCTATTACTGCAAAGCTGTAGGTGGTCACAGTGGGCAGCACAGGTGCTGTGGAGGTGGCAGTGGAAGCGCTTTTACTGTCCTATGGTGGATTCTTGTTTGAGGGCTGTTTCATGTAATGCTGTGCTCTGGCCAGGAGAGCGTGGCTGCACCCCTTTCCTCTGGCTGGGGAGTTTTGCATTTATTTGTAAAAGAATTTAACCAGGTGGGCTTGGATGCAGGTCTCCATGTCAGCACCTGGAGCAGTACTGGGTGAGGTGGATCACAGCTAGGAGTGGCGCAGAGAATATGCCCACCCAGGTCCTTGCGTTTTTGGCTTGTGCAGGACATGGGGTGCTTCCCCCCTTGGCAGTCACGTTGAAAGATGAGTGTACATGCCCTGTCCACATACTTCCTAACAGCCAGGGTCCATAAGCAGGTTTCTGGTCCAATTTGAGGAAGCACTGAAACTGTGCTAAACATTAAGGAAGCCAGTAGCAGCATTGATTTCAACCAGACCTCAACTTGAGCACATGCCTTGTACTTTGCTGGAATAGGCCCAGCACCTTTCAGGTTGGAGCACATAGCACTGTGCTTCTTTCTGCAGGTAAATGCAAAGCTGGTCTTTCCTTCCTTGAGAGCACTTGCAAACATCCCACTAATTTACGCAGGGCCAGGACAGTCCCCTCATATCAATATACAGTTCACGGAAGAAAATTCTGCTCAGTCAAACTGGTGCGACCGCCCTGCAGTGAATGGTGGCATTGAGAAAAGTCAGCCCTCTGTGCATTCAGTGCGATCTCCCTGTTCTGTGCGTTGCATGGGCCTCTTGTTCCCTTCTTTGCCCTCCACCTCCTCCCTTCCCTTAGGGCTGTTTGTTTTATCTCTGGCGTGAAGGATCTTTATCGGTCTGTCCACTGTTTGCAGCTCACTGCCTGGTTTTACGGTGAGTGCTACACTACTTGGTAATCATAGACTGTTAGCAGCCTGTGGAGGGGAGTCAGACTCTAACACCAGCACTGCAGGAAGAGATAGTGGTAAATAACCAGCAGCTACTGGTGAAGACTGAAGGAAAATAAATGGATCCAATTTTCAGTCCCTTATTTTTATTTCTTCTTCCATCCTTTCTTCCTGGGTGACAGAACAACAGCTTGGGCTCTTGCAGAATAAACTGTAGCTTCAGCATTAGCAGTTTCTTCTAACCCTCCAATATCTGAACATGCTAAACATCCAAGCTGCCAGATTCTCCAGTCCTGGGAGGTAGAGGTTTGGTCTTGTGATGATCCAGAGTTGGGGCTGGTTGACATCCCTTGTTGAGAACATTTTTTTTCAGCAGGAAATTAGGTTTAGATTTGCAAAAAATATCAGCTTTCCTTGAAGTATATTTATTTTTCATCAGGAAACCTGTAAACAAAAGCTTCTGAGACAAAACTTCTAATTTGAAAAAAATCAGTAGTTTGGGGTCTATATCCCGCCCCCCCCCCCCCCCCCCAATTTTAAAGCTTTTGGGTTTGGGGCAAAATGTTAGAATTGTCCATTGACATAATGGTGGGTTGGGGTTTTTTTGGTTTTTTTGTGGTCAGAATGCCCCCCCCCCGACCCCCAAATATCTGATTTCAAGCTGAATTTGGGGGGCTTACAACAAAAACCTAAAATTTTAAATGAAACTGAATTAAAAAAAAAATTCTGGTGGGGAAAAAAGACTTTTCCCAAGCAGCTCTTCCTATACAATGGCCATGGATTTCAGAAGAAGTCAGCACAGGCTCTGAACAAATTGGCTGGTAGGGACATATAAAGTGGTGAAATGAAGAGTCCCTTATCCTTAGAGGGAAGCTAATCCACAGATCACTGGACTCATTGAGGTCTTTCCATTCACTTTGCATCAGACCTTTAATCTTTGCCTCTGAATTTGTTCCACCAAACCTATAGCAGATGCATGTAGCTGATACATAATGATCCCTGCCTGATACATGCTCCCAGTCAAAGCAGGATTGTTTCTTACAGTGCACTCTCCAGGACCTTATCTATCTACTTTTAAATATCTTGAAAAGTAGGTTTCCAACTCCTTTGTTTTATGATCTACAGATGTCACAGTTAAGAGGCTTTTCTCATATTCATCCTATGTTTTCTCTCTTACAACTTTATCCAATTGCTCCCAATATATCCATAGGGGGAGAAGAAGTTTTGAAAGGGAGGAATATCCATGAAGGATATGTGAAGAGGGTGGAGGTATCACAGGGAGAACAAAATCCTGATTGTATTCACTGCATGTTTTCTCCAGAGAAGGGGCCTGTAAGTTTCCAGGCAGAGGGTTACTTACTTGTGAGTAGAGCTGATTTTAGGATGGCAATTCTGTTTCACATCACCGAGCTTGAAATCTGTTTCTATTTTGTATTGGAACAACACCACAGTCTTTCAAGTGTTCCACAAGCATGGAGTTGTGCTGAAACGTCCCTTTCTGAGTCGGAACCAGAGTCTTTTGATCTGCAGAAGTGTCTATACTACCCCAGCTCAGGAGGTAAAAGACCCGCAGTGAGGAACACTAAAGCCCAAATCCCTATTCTACCTGATTCAAAGAAGAATTTTCATTCCAGATTATCCTGAATCAGGTGATCAGGGATTTGAAACTGGATCTACCCCATCCTAACAATGGCATGCGAGAGAGTCCCCCTTTCCATCTCGTGATTCAAAATGATGCACCTCTGAAAATAGAATCATAGAAAGTTTGGGTTGGAAGGGACCTCAGGAGGTCACATCTAATCGAACCCCCTGCTCAAAGCAGGACCATCTCCAACTAGATCATCCCAGCCAAAGCTTTGAACTGCCGGGTTTTGAAAACTTCCGAGGATGGAGCTTCCACCACCTCTCTGGGTAACCTGTTCCAGTGTAGTACTACCCTCCTAGTGAGAACATCGTTCCTACTATCTAACCTAAAATTCCCTTGCTGCAATTTGAGACCTTTTTTGTTGCCCTCCACATCCTCTCTGTAGTGGGGGCCCAAAACTGGACATAGGACTCCAGATGTGGCCTCACCAGTGCTGAATAGAGGGGAATAATCACTTTCCTTTGACCTGCTGGCAAAACACCTACCAGTGCAGCCCAGTTTGCCATTAGCCTTCTTGACAAGAAGGGCACACTGCCGGCCCATTCAGGTTATTGTCCACTGTAGCCCCCAGGTCCTTTTCTGCAGAGCTGCTGCCCAGCCCGTCAGCCCGTCAGCCCCCAGCCTGTACTGGTGCATGGGATTGCTCTGTCCTAAGTGCAAAATATTTTGGCTTTAATGAGATGCCATTCTCTTTCATTTCCAACCAGCACCATCTCTGAACCTGTATGTTCTCTATATGCCTGAAGTCTGGGGAGGTTTAGGCCCCCTTGTCCCACAGACGTGTGATTAGCAGTTAATAGAGGGCCTCTATAGAGATAGATTGATTGAATAGCTCAAGGGATTGGGAATGGTATATCAAGTCTTTGGCATCTGGGCCACTGGTTTAGATGCAGCGATGAGTAGTGACTGACTGAGGTTAAACCAGCTGGTGACCTGTGAGAACGGTATCACGCATCATGAAGTCACTGCAGGCCTCACTGTTGTCTGGCTGAATAGAGGGGTAGAAGGCACAGGAAGCCCTGGAGTTGAACTAATTCTGCATGAACGGGTCTTGCGAGTTGGAGGAGGCACACAGGTGAGTGTTGTGTGCGTGTCGGATGCTTATCCGGGGCTGTATCTATTCTTAGGATATAAACAGAGGAATCTGTTCTCCAGAGCTGCCAATCTGGCACCTTCCTGCGGTGCTAAAATTACGAAAAATTAAGAGTGATGAATATGAAAAGCATCGCTTAATTCAGAGCAAAAGGGAAATGTTGCTGACAGTCCTATTAGCCTTGCCTTGAAAGCATCTCTGACGGGAGTGGAGCCCATTCAGATGACATATAACACTGTAATGGCAAGGATGTTGGAACCTCTTCAGACTCCTTCTCAGCTCTTTTCAAGACCTGTGGAAGAGAGATAGAGGGAGGGAAGTCAGACTGGGAGGTTGCAACCTCATTTCTTATTCCATTGTGCCTCTTTGTCCTGCTTTTTCACTGCAGGCACAACTCCTGTTGAAGGCATTCACATCTCTGTGATGCCTGCTCCAGCCGAGACTTTTCCAGTGAGGCTCTTTTCATAACGCACCTGCTTTCCTCAAAAAAATATTCAGATTTCTTCCTCAACCAGCATGCCACCCAAACTCATCTTTGTATTTTGACTGCATTCAGAATCCCCCCTCCTCCTCCCCTCCCCCCCCCAGTTTTCAGATTTTCATTTTTTTAAATTAAAACTTGACATTTGAATTAAAAATAAATAAATAAAAGTCTGTATGGAACCATATATTTTTTGCATTCTTGTAGTCGTTTTCCACACAAAGAAAAAAAATCCATCCAGCTTGTCTGAGGAGGGTGAGGACTTTCTTATGAGGGCTGCAGTGCTTAGATCTGATCTACAGGCCTAAGCCTGGCACAGTTTTGCAGGCATGTCAGGTAGGAATGTGAAAAGATCATACCCTGAGTCCCTGCAACTGTGTCATCAAAAGTCTGCTGCTGATAGAAGAGTGTTTCTGTTGCAAAGCTGGTGTCATTTGAGGAGGTGGAATAACAACACTGGCAGAAAAAGCCTTCTGTGAGCAAATGCTGCGTCTCCGCTAGGGGACTCTGCTAACATGGCCCTGCATTCATAGCTGTAAGAGCAAGGGTGTGCAGAGAAGGGTCCATAATGTAAACAGGCCCTTAGGTGGTATGGGTAAGATGCACTCATCATCACTCAAACACAACCCTGTTGAAGTGTTAAGTAGTGTTATAAGAGGCTACTCAGGTTTAACCAGGACACGGCAACACGTGTCTGCATATGTGCACATAGCCCATCATCCTCACCCACTGGTAGCTCTCCAGGACCAGTAGGAGCCTCCACTTGAGTGGGATAGGCACGTGTCTGGGGCTGCTCAGCACTACACATCCTTGTAGAGCCCCATGGAGGCCTCTCTTTAGGTTGCATTAAAAAGATCTGTTGTGAAGTAGTGTAAAAGAGCTGAAAAGGAGTCAGTAAATCCTGCCCCAGAGGGGCATGTCATCAAAAGGTCACTTCCAAAATGAGATAAGGTTAAGAGGTTCTAAGGCATCTTTGCAGCTGAGAAGGCACTTAGCTTAGAAAACTTGTCCTTGTGCCATGCAAAAAAAATGGAAAAACCCCACCCCCAGATAATGTTGCCTGATTGCTTCATGCTGGTTCAAGCTTTTCTCTCCTCCTTTTTTTTAACTTTATATAAAGCTCACCCCAGATCTCTCATAAAGGAGGCAGGAGCATAGAAGCTATTCTTGAACAACCTTCAACAGAAAGAAATGGGATCTGCTGCCGGTTCTTTTTCCTGGAGCCTTTTAGTGAAATTCTATAAGGGACGTATGAAAGAGAAACCGCACAAGATTCTAATTTCAGGTGTGAATATGGAGACATTTTTCATTAAGAAACATATGGTGTTAAGGTTAAAAAAAGAGGTGCCGCTTGACAACTAGGAACAAAACAATGGAATAAGAACAACAGGTGGGCGAAACCTCCAGCAGGGTTTGCAAACGACAAAACCAAGCTGAGATGGTTGAGAACCAGGTGATATTGTTACTTATTAGACCTAGTCAACATTTTTCCATGGGAACGGTTTTAGTTTTTGATGGAGACTTGGGTTTTATGGCAAAAGAAGTATTTGCCTTCCACAGGTATTTGCCTTGGATTGTCTTGTAAGGACAACATAATTTTTGCAGGTGCAAACTGATTTTCAATCAAAAAGAATGATGCTGCCCAGCTTTGTGATATCATGCGATGTGATGTGATATGATATCATGTTTTTCTTTTTATACTTTGGTTTTAGCCTGGCTTTTGATACGGTGCCCCACAATAGTCTCACAGGGAAGCTAAGAAAGTACGGGCTGAATGAGTAAAATGTAAAGTGGATAGAAAACTGGCTGGACCATCGGGCTCAGAGGGTAGTAGCCAATGGCTCGATGTCTAGTGTTTGTCTACTGGTAGCCAGTATCAACCAGAGTGCCCCAGGGGTCAGTTCTGGGGCTGGTTCTGTTCATTGTCTTCATCAGTGACCTGGAAGATGGCACAGAGTGTGCCCTCAGGAAGTTTGCAGGTCGCACCAAGCTGAGGCAAGTAGTAGGGCTAGGATTCAGAGTGACCTTGACAAATTGGAGTATTGGACCAAAAGGAATCTCATGAGGTTCAATAAGGACATGTGCAAAGTCCTGCACTTAGGGTAGAGTAATCCCAAGCACCGGGATAGGCTGGGGACTGATTGGCTGGACAGCAGCTCTGTAGAAAAGGACCTGGGGGTGACAGTGGACAATAAGCTGAAGATAAGCCAACAGTGTGCCCTTGTTTCCAAGAAGGCTAACAGCATTCTGGGCTGCACTGGTAAGAGGAAAGACTGAGGGAACTGGGTTTATTTAGTCCAGAGAAGAGAACACTGAGAGAGGACTTAATAGCAGCCTTCAGCTCCCTGAAGAGAGGATGGAACTGAACTGTTCTCAGTGGTGACAGATGACAGAACAAGGAGCAGCTGTCTCAAGTTGCAGCAAGGGAAGTTTAGGTTAGTTATTAGGAAGAATTTTCTTACTAGGAGGGTAGTAAAACACTGGAACAGGTTACCCATAGAGGTGGTGGAAGCTCCATCCTTGGAGGTTTTTCAGACCCATCTAGACAAAGTCTTGGCTGGGATGATCTAGTTGGGGCTGGTCCTGTTTTGAGCAGGGGGTTTGACCAGATGTGACTTCATGAGGTCCCTTTAAACCCTAATTTTCTATGATTCTGTGTCATGTTATGACATGTCTCTTATATTATGGCAGTGTCTGTGTGCCATGGTCATGGTGCTCTGCAAAAACATAAGATGGCTATGATCCAAGTAAGTTTTTATTTTTATTCATTTTTATCCCCTTCCTGCTCACACTAATAAGCTCAGGAGATGCAAATAAATTACTTCACTCTGGGTCTGGCCCTTTAATTAAAACCTTCTGAAATACATTGCTGATGCCCTGATGCAGGTAGAATTGTTACTTTTGTTTTATAGCTGAGGAAATCTCAGGCAGAGAGAAGTCAAGTGGCTTGCCCAAGGTCTCACAATGAGTCAAAGGCAAGCTTTGAAATGAAATTCAGGTCTTCTGGCTCCTAACTCCGTGCCTTCTCTTTAATAGCAGCAGCCAGAGTGGTCTAGTTGAATGAGCTCCTGTGGTCCAACAGTGGTCCGACATCACTACAGATACAGTCCATGCTCCATCTACCAGCCACAAGTCCCTAAGCCCAGGAGGTTAGTTCAGATCAGAGACGAGATGTCATTGCTGGAGCCCATCTCTGTTTTCTCCTTTGCTCTTTGAAGTCCCGAGCAGCACTGCAGTTTATAGTGAATGACTTATGTCTCCAAACCATATTTTGTGGGATTCTGCCAGTCTCTTCTCTAGTGTCTTTGCCAGTCTTGGTCAAGCCCTGGCTTTGTAGTATGTGCGTCAACTTGATGAGGCTCCATTTTTTTTACAAACGGATCATTCTGTTCCTTTGCCATCAAGAAAATTTTTCCCTTCCTGGAAAGGCTGCCGCAGTGCTGTAAGAATGAAGTTTGGTGCCAGGGGCAAAGCCCTCAGTGGCAACCCACCCTCACCCTGCACAAACATCTGGGGGGCGCATGCCCCACCATGCTTGCCCAGGACTGCACACAGCAGTGGGAGCCACCCTCCCCTTGTACCTCTGCCCCGCAAAATGAGCTGCTTGCAGCTCCATGCTGCACCCCACCTTGGCTGGGCAGTGCCTGTGGGCACCTCTTTGCCTTGGTGGCTGGAGCGGTCACTTTGCTCACCCCCTCCCTTGCTACAGCACTGTCCTGCTGTGCCTTTGAAACATGGCTCTGGCTGCCAGGGACCCAAACAGAGAAAACAGATCAGATAACCACAGGCAACCTTGAGAAAGGGGTGGTGGAAGCCTTCCTTGTAGTCATCATTAGTACCCTTTATGGTCTTATGCTTCAGTAGGAGGCTTTACAGGGTGAAAGCGAAAAAGATCTGAGTTATCAAGACTCTCATGTTATCAACCCCTGTATCAGAGTTCCCTGAAGTAGCTGGGGCCACAGACTGCATTGTATAACCAGGCTTTTCCCTCCCTTAATAAGCCCTATCCAGTGGCAGGGCAAAGAAGGGAATGACAGAAGCATGTGCAGCAACAAGGTGTCTTTCCCTGTGGGGAGATCCTCTGATGGAGGCAATTTGCAGCAGGTGACAAGTGGCATCCCTGAAATCCAGCAGAGCTAAGCATCCTTCTGAAAAAGAGGTAAAGGCGATTTCAAGGAGGGGGTATCAGGTCTTACAGGGGACACTTGGCTGCTACAGAGGTTGCACAACTGAGAGACTGGGTGCACACAAGACTCCCGCCACTGCAGGCAGTCCAGTTTTTAGCTCTGAATTCTCTGCAGCGAGTTAGATCCCACAGCCTCTTTGGAGCCTTTTTACTTGCACAGATTTGATCCAAGGATGGAAGGACTGAGTTTTGGGGCTTTGTGGAGATGTGAAATCTTATTTCCCTCTCTGGGTTTGGGCCAGTGAGCCAGCTGAAGATGAAGCCATGAAAGAGGAATAGGTGAAGGAAAGAAAAAAAAAAAAAGTATAAATCGGGGGAAAGGAACATGATGAGAAATCTGTCCATCGGGGATGAGAATTTGTGGGGGAGGGGTTAATTCCAGGGTCCTGCCCACTTTGTAATTTGAATAATTACATTCTGCTTCTCCAGATTCCTCCCACTGCTGCAAGGGGATGGAACAGGCTGACTCATCACTTAACTCATGTCAGGTTTCTGACAGTGTTATGAACTCGCTTGGATTCAGTGGCGTTATTCCCATCTTAACACTCATGTAACTAAAAGGAGGATGAAGCCCAAAAGTGTTTACTTCCCATCTCCAATTATTGGGTTCCACTCTGCAGGCAGCTGCATTTCGGTGCATGTGGTGTACATACCCCTGTGAGGTCCTCAAAGGGCTTTGACCCTGGGAACCTGTGAGATGAAAGCTGCCATAAAAACCTGAGTCGTATTAATACAGTGGAAGCATGTCGGTCATTATTAAAGCAGTGAGAAGAACCTTAGTGGTTTGACTTTACAAGCTTCGTGCAAATATTTCTATTGGTTTCAGTCCTTGCTGGTTTGTAGGCTTTGAGTTTCCAAGCCATGCTGCATTGTCAGGAATTCAGAGAGAACCCACAACTCCACATGGTTTTATGGGGCAGCTGCACCAATCTCCGATGGTTTTGGTTGAAACCCAAAGGTCCTCTTAAGGTTGCTTGAAAAATCTGGATAGCATTTGAAGGGAGTAGCTAGTCATGTAACCAAACCCAGGCAATCTGTGTGTGGTTTTGCATTTGGTTGTGCGCTTTCTAACAGCTCAGCGAGACAGTAGGATGGGGAAAATTTGGAGCAGACTAAGAGGAGGAGTATAGTTTCCTAGCCTCCTGTCTCCTTGCAACCCACCCCTTCAATAAGCCTCTGCTGCACCGAGCTGCTAAGTTGACTCCCTTGCATTTCCCAAACTTTTGAAACCTGAACTTCCCCCTGCAGCACCAGGAAATCAGCTGTGTTCCTCCCTCCAGCTACAGCCCTGTGTTTTTCAAGGCCTGCACATCCTAATTGCTACATCTCCCTTCCCTTCCATGATTGCTTCATCATGCTTCCCCTCCCCACCCACCCTGGTAACTCTGAACATCCCACGTAGCCAGTCATTGTCAGAAACACTATCAGCGTTGATAATAGGTACCGTTCTCTGCTTTATTACATGCCTGGAAGAGCAGTGATAGAAGACCCCACCACCTCCATGACACACGACACACCTGGGAACCCCTCCAGGAAGCATATCCTGCCTCCTCACTCCCACTCCACGTATGCCAGCTCCCTAAAGTGGGGCATTATAGTTGTCATACAGTGATGTTGACACATGGCCAGCACCCTCCTCAATTCTGTCTCAGGTGTGCTTATTGGCATGTGCTGTAGGGCAGCTACTTTGCTTTACTTCTTGGATTTGGTGTGTGCGGAGCGGGAGCAAGTGGATGAAATGTGGTTCATGACAGCAGTCCCAGCCGTGGCCTGAAATGGCACAGATGTGCCCACAGCCGGGAAGGCTGACATTTGAAATGCCTGAATTAGCCTGAAGGGAATAATTCATACCTCAGAGCTGCTGTTTCAGGCCCCTTGTAAACTCAGGCAAACTTTTCTCTGTCGGTTATGCCCATTTGTCGTTTTGAAGAGCCCCGATACAATCACAGAAGAACCCAAGGTTCCCTTTTTCCCATAAATGAATTATGACCATGAAAAGTGAGCTGAGCCTTTGTAGCTGCCTAGAAAGCAATGGGAATGATGGGTACACCTGGATCAGGCTAGGCTGTGGCCATGTAATTGGCTCTAGTTTAAGTCATTCCTACCACACTTCACGATGATAGTTTTGTCTGATTTGCATATCCCTGAAGTTCTGCTGTGACAACATGTTTTGGGATCTGCAGCTGTACTTTGCAGATGATCCCTATCTTTTGTAGAATAAAAACTACGGATGAGAAACTCCTCCAGATTTTGTAGGGTCTAAAGGCATCTCCTTCTTGCACATTGTACAGCCTCCGTCAATTGATCTGGGACATGGTGAGATTCTGGCCCCAAGCAAAACCTGGCTGATCTCCACTCTGGCTCTGCTGCTAAGGTGTTTGGGAACACTGACTGCAGCCTCAATGCTACCCCTGAACAAATTTGCTTTGGGGGTAAAGACTGGCAGAGATGGAGAGAGCTGTCTAATCCCTCAGGGCCTTCTCTTGAAACAGTGATGTGATGTTGTGTTCTGAGTGATTAACACCATTGCACACCTCCTTGACTTGGCAGGCCCGTCTCCCAACTGCAGGGGCCCATCTCACACTGCCTGCATGGTCATCTCAACTGTGAGGGTTTAAGAGACTGATGCATTTTAATGCAGCTCTTTCAATAGCACATTTGGGAGATGTTGAAACGACTACCCAGCACAGCACTGAAGGTTTGTCCACATTTGAAAACTAATTGGCATAAATATAGGGTATGAGTGTAAAGGGCTCTATATGTGCACACACTAGTTTTGGAAAAGTCTTAATCCATTTTCAAAGGTGAACTGGAAAAACTTCATTTGAGATGCAGCCATATGAACAATTGCCCATCAGAGAAGAGCAGTAGGGAGACTATATTGCACGTTGGTTGCTCTGTGGGAACTTTCCATGTGTGCATGCTTTTCCCCTGTAGTAAGTGGAAGCTAAGCTATGGTAGCTCGCTTCTCTTTCATTGAGAGTTAAACTCTTCCAGGTTAGTTTTCATTTGCCACAGAGTAAGAGCATTCATGCAGGCAAGTTACCAGGGAGCAGCTGACTCATAGGAAAGACCTGTAACCTTTTTACTTAAATTGTCCATATGGCCATACCTTTACTTTAGAATAAGTGTCCAACGAGGAGTTATTCAGGAATAGCTATTCTGGAATAAGACATAGGCAGATGGGCCCTGTGAGTGCCAGGAGGTTTCTGTTTATCCTTGGTATTAGTACAGTGTAGACAGCGTTGGGTGCTTATATGCTGCCCCTAAGGCATGTGGACCCAAACCTACACCTGAGATAGTTGTCACCGTCAGGCTGCTGGCACCAGTTGTGCCTCTGTGGAGTATGCAGTTCTGGGCTGCGATGATTTGGCTCAGCTGGGCTGTGGAGCGGGGGTGCTTGATGGTTGGGAACTGAACTGGGGCCAGCCGCTCACTTTGCTGTGGAAGGAAGTGGGGTAGGGTTGCTCCTGACCTAGCATTCACACCAGCCACCTGGAAGTGCAAAGCTCTGTATCCTATTACCACTCCCTTCGAGCCGTTTAATCCTGTGAGCTGACAATCTTTTGATCTCAGTAGCTCTATAGTGCAGCCTAATCTAGCTGTGCAAGGCTGGCTGTTTAAAACCCTGTGCCTGTGAGTGCATACATTGGGGGTGGGGGGGGGGCGCAGGGGGTGTTCTTGCAGGGTATGAAACACCGAAGGGTTGAAGCTTGTTTTGCAGTTGTGAGGGTTTGTTGTGTAATAGGGGAGGTGGATGGAATTGGGATCTGAGAGAAAATTATTGGGTGCTTATTATTAATTATTCATACCCTTGTAGCTACTTCTCATAGTAGCGCTAGAAGATGTACTGCTGTAGTCCTTTGGAAAAGCAATAGAGGAATCCTGTGTCTTAGAGCAAAGGAATTTCTGCCTTGTGTTTTTTTCCCAGGGTACCAAGAAAAACAACTCTTGGAGAGGAGTGAAGAGTTTACCAGGTGGTTTTGCCTCCTTGGAGTTGGCTGGGAAAGCCAAGCTTCCTTTCCAGCTTAAAAAGCTACATGCAGGGTCATGTTACAGTCTGCCTCTTCAGTAGCAAGGAGGGATTTTTTTTTTTGTTGAGAGAGAGAGCTGTTTTCTTCTTCTGTATGCACAGAAAGCCATTTGGGTTGCTAAGATGTTTGTATAATATCTATCCCACAGTAAGTACCTTCCTTTCTGCAAATACTCTTATGTGTAGCCAGTAGTGGTTTTGGAGGATGCTTATGTGTTAGCAGCAAGGGGAGAGAAGCACGGTCTTTCAGCTCCTTACCTTGGGATCTGACTTACCGCAGCTCACATGCCAAACTAGGGGTAGGTCTGGTCAGTGCTTGAATGGCAGATTGTCGAAGGAAGACCAGGGGCACTGAAAGTTGCAGCGATGATTCAGGAAATGACTCTTTTCTCTTGCAAATAGCACTAAGCCAATTCACCAGTGCTGAGTTAGGAGGAATAGTGTTAGTATAAGCTGCTTTTAGATCATGCTTAAAACTGGTACCAGGCCTACCTCTCTAGCCAAACTCCAGATAGGTTATTACCAGGGATCCTAGTTTTCTCTGATAAAAAAAATCCCTGATTTTCAGATTAAAATCCATGTTTTTCCGTGATTAAAATGAAACGCTGCTATATATATCTCTTTATATTAGTGGTGTTTTGTTTTAATCATGGAAAAATGTGGATTTGGGGTTACTTTTTTAAATCTGAAAATTGGGGATATTTTTTTTTATTAGAGAAAAAAAATTATTTATTACATTCCTCCTCCCTGGAGTTGTAGTCAGATATGACATATTTACTTCCTGTCTTGGACTGTGGGGTAGGCTTGCTTGGTTAAGCAGGTGCTTTAAGCATACCCTCTTCCCTTGGGTCAACATCAGATTTAGGACCTAGAAAGTTCAGTCCCAAAGTCCAGACTTCTACCATCCAAACTAATGGTATAACTCCATCAGCTCAGCTGGCAGGAGTAGGTAATTACCTTGTATGTTGATCTGTCATTCAAAATAGATGCCACACTTCACAAATAAAGCATTCATTGTAGTCGAGTTTCCCTGGTGTAAATCACAAGAAGTTCTGTTGAAACCCGTGGGCTGACACATGCATAATGTGTATGAGACCAGAAGCAAGTTCATGAACCAAGATTTTCAAGGGGACTAGAAAGTTTGAGTGCCAGACTCAAGACACTTAAAAAGGCTCCTGATTTTTAGAGCCATACTTCCAGCTTTTGTCTAAACCTCAGGCCATTTGGCTCAAAGTTGGGCCTCCAAAATTACTCACCAGTCTGAAAACCCCTTCATTTTCCTTTTAAACTCCTCCAGCCCCCACTCTCAAAACTCCAGTGCGCAGCATGCTACTGACTTATCAGTATTTCTCAACCACTTCAGCTCAACACGCTGCCCACTCCCCCCTTCCCTTACTCACCTCCGCTCTCCTCCGCTGAAACACAGCCTGAATGCCCCCCTGGAATACCCACCTACAACTCGCAGATTGGCTGGTGCTGTGATGAGCTCAGCTCTAGGGCTTTGTGCAACATTTTTCTGCTGGCTTCCATCCATGTGGGCTGGAATTCAACACCTTGATGTAAAAACCCTGCAGCCTCCAGGGCTTTGCTTCCTTTATCTTGAAACGTGTGTGGGATTTGGGCACTTAGTTTGTACGTCGGATCCAAGTTGGCTCAAAAGGTTCCTGGTTCTTTTGGCACATTGGGGTGAGTTTGGGGTTGATGCAGAAATCAGAGAAGATGTGTGTAAGTTCTGGTTCCAGTATAAATGTATTTCTCCGCTCCTACCACCATCTCTCTTTCCCTCTCTCCTTTCTCTCTTCACCTTCAACATAATTCTCTCTCATATATACACACATCCTCTCTGCACACACGCAGTACCATTACCAATCAACCCTCCTGCCCTGGCTACATTGCCTTGTCTAACCAGCCCCTCTTTCTATAGTTCTTATTATAGCATTCCTATTGTTTTAAGCTGTAACCACTGTGCATTGTGAGTAGCATAAAGGCCGTGTTGCAAAATGGAATTGTATTGTATATACCGGCTGTGTGCTTCCTTTTAAACTATACCCCTGTCACCAGGCAGCTTGCTACAGTGTGGTTGCTGAGTGAACAGCTGAGAACCTGTGGGAAGACCCAAATGGCACTTAAATTATATTTGCTCTTTGATTTTGAAGACATTTAGTACCATTTAATAGAATCAGAATGCAATTTAACTCTGCAAAGAGAGGGAGGCTGCCTCTGGAGAAGTGACACTGCCATGGCTGGGGAAACAAAAAATTCAAGTGAGCAAAACAGCAGGGTCAGGTTTACTATCCAGATAATTATTATTAAATAAAGAAGATAGTGGGACTGTATCTGTCAGCTTCTCTGTGAACAAGAAATGGCATTAACCACTCCATTGCTGCTCCATGTGTGAGCCTTCACTGCACCTGCAGTGCGCATCATATACCTGACATCTTTGTTGACAGTCCAATGGAAAGTTAAGCTTTGCCATTGTTAGTTTTAACAAGCGGGACTGGGGCCAGGTCTATATAAGAACTGGGTTACCAGTGAAGTAAACTCTCCTACTGTTGATGCAGATTGTATTGGCAAAATAGGTGCTTTCAGCACTAAAGCTAGTACCTACCAGCTCCGTGAGTGGAAAGACAATTTTGCATGGCTCCATCCAAGTCTACCTTGCTGGTTTTGCTGGTATAGCAAGGTGGGTTACAAAAAAAAATATTTGCACCTATAATCAACCTAGCCATATCATCTGACTCTGTAGGGTAGACACCGCATCTGGAATAGCACTGTGAAAGTGGAGGTTTCTCCTCTCTAGGGTTTTTTGGAGCAAAGGAGGACAGTTTAGTGGCTTTTGAGGATGGTCCAGAAAAATGGTCCTGACTTCAGACTTGGGAGACATGTCTGTTCCTTTTTGTACCACAGCCGTTTTGTGTGACGTGGCCAAGTCACTAAGGTTATGTGTACGCTTGGGTACCACTAGCAATTTAAGCCATGGCAGCTTGGAGTTCAGTGCAAAACCCTTCCAAGAAGCAGGGTAAATCCTCCCTCAAGTAGGTAGCCCAGGCTCAGTCCATGTTGCCATGCCTAGCTTGTCTGAATTTAGGTATGCCATTGTTTACACTGCATTGCAGTGACTGCCATGGTCACTGTTTAGCATCTGTCCCTTACCTGTAAAAGGGCTCACCCCAATTTGCCAAAAGAAAGCATTTTGATACCTCAAAGAGGTATGTCTGATCTGTTAGAGATCACGGGGCGCTGGAATGCCATGCTGATTTGGGCTCCATAAATACCCAGGATAGACAGAAAGGTGCTCAGCTGGCAATCTAAAAGCTTGCTTTTCTTACTACCACCAGCACCATCTGTTTGTTTGTTAGTATAATTTACTTCTTTCCACCACAGAATCACATAACCGCTATGCTATAATAATCCCAACCACCTCTAGCACGTCTCGTCTCACGTTCACAAAGCACCTTACAAAAAAGGGTATCACCCATTTTACAGGTGTGGAAACTGAGTGACAAAGCTAGAATAGCATTTCCCCTACCATGATAAACAGGCCTCGAACAATCTCACGTGCCTTAAACCTCTTCCTATCCAAGGGTGCTGAAGAAGAGCTGGGTTGTGCAGTGTATTAGAAAGGCCAATAAATGGAGGTTTCTCTCAAACAGAGGATGGGAGCAAGTTCTAGAGTCCAGGGATTTCTGCCTGGCAACACCTTCTGCTCTTATGTATTTTAACCTTTGGGGCTCCAGGTCAAGCCTCTGATGCAGTGGTATCACATGGCACCATTGTACACATGTGTAGACTGGGCCTACCTGTAATCCAGCAATCTTAAATTCCAACTGATCACCCTGGCGTTTGCTTGCTGGCTGGGCAAATTCTGCTGAAGAACACCAAGTTCCTGCAGCAAAATAGTAACAGAAGGATGCTCTCTTTTCAGAACAGGCAGGGCTTGAAGGCTCCAGTCTATATCCATCTGTCCAAGAGTAGGTGTGAGTATACATCTGCATCTCTAAAATACCTTGATATGTCCAATCCTCCTGGATAAAGGCAAGGGATTGAATTATTACTAAGGGACAATATTTCATTTCCAATAAGTGCCTTAATCTTGTGAATAAATATTACAGCTTCGTGCTCTAATCCCTAAGCTGGTGTATTTCTCCCCTTCCCAGTTACCTTTGTGTTGATTTACATTTAATATGTTGCCATCAAATCTTTCTCTCTGTGTGGCTTATTATAAGTGCAGTATTTATTCTGTTGAGGTTTTTTTCTTAGTCACATCGGTATTGTATTCTAATGCACTCACACAAAGGAATGCTGGGCACATTCCTAAGATATTTGCATCTCCAATTCCTTAATTCTTTTTGTGCTGTTGCAAACACAGTCTTTTGGCCATGCATCCAAAGTTGTGTTTCTCATACTGATGAGGCCTCTCCAGGAAGTCTCTCTGCGGGTTTTAGCCAATTCTAGGTGGCTTTGGCTATGAACTTTCACTTCTGGACACTTTCCACTCTTACACTCTTGCTTCAGAAGTTTTTCCCAACCACCCTGAGCATGTGTTTGTAAAATCCCAGTTTAAACACATGGACACAATATATGCAGCTATTTAGAATATTTCTGGGTACAGGAAGTGGGGTGGGATTCTTTCAGCTCGCCCTCCCTCCCTTGGAGTTTCAGGAGTCAGGGAAGTGGGCAAAACAAAGCAAGCTCCATCCCGAGTATCAGAGCTGTCCTTGTTTGACAGCAGAGGAGTGCTGACTGACATTTTCCCCCAAAGGTGAGGCCCTCACTTGCGAGACCTGAACTGGTAGGCTGTGCAGTGCTACTGGCACTGCACTGGTTGGTCCTGTTCTGTAGACTTCATTCTCCAGTGAGTCCAGTCCTCTCTGCCACCCGCTACACCAGCCCATACACCTCTCCCATCTCTGTACTTCTTGATTACTCTCTTGGAGTTAGTGAATTGCAGTCTCTTCTGCCCCTGTTCTTTTCTTTGTCCCATCTACCAGTGTGACCACTGGACTCAGTCTTCTCACCATCATTAGCCAGTTGCATTCATGCCAGCTCGACTTGGGCATTGCTATCATAGGTGGGCGTGGGTTCCAGTTGCAGGGGAGGGACGGCAGGTTCAGCACAGCGCTGAGGGGTGTACAGGTAACGAGTACAGGTAACGAGCTGAATTTCATTAGGTCCCTTGTGGTTCTGACAGGATAATGCAGCCAAGAAGGTGAGACAGCATCACAGATCTCAGACTGTCATCAGATTTGGGTTTCATAGTTTCATAGCTGTTAGGGGCTGGAAGGGACTTTACAGATCATCGGGTCCAGCCCCCCACTGGGGTCAGATAAGCCCAGCAAGATGGGCATCAGGATGCTTTTAGAAGATCTCCAGGGTGCAGCAAGTATAAAGCAGCTCACTCTACTTTCAAAGCGCTACCCTGTACTTACTGAGTGCATCTCCACATTCATTAATGCACCTTAGATACTGCACATTTAGTTTAGTACTTGCTTAATAAAGGACTAACTAAATGCACAGTAACTAGCAGCACTGGTGCAGTTATTTTGTGATGTTTATTGCTCACTAGCCTCATAACACTACGCAGTAGGCTATTAGCACAGTTTCTAACCGCCACGCTACTGTGCAGTGTTATTAGGCTAATGACCAGTAGGCATCTCATGTAGACGTGCCCATGGTATACTAAGAATAGGCATGTGAAGAGTTAGTGCAGAATAGTTAGTGTACTACAAATTCAGGCTGCACCTTAGTTTGAGACAACTTCCTTATGTAAAGAAAAAGAAAAAACACACCTTGCCTTTTCTCTTCCAGCCAAGTAGAGATCAAGAGGCTAGAGACTAATCGGTTCTGCTTAAGCCTCCAAAAGTAGCTTTTTCAGAAGGGCATAGCTGCTACCTGGGTCAGCATTTTGAAGGAACTCAGTGCTAAAGCTCTTCGGAACATTTTCAGCCAAATGAAATATCCTAGAAGCCAAAATATTGTGTGGGGGTAAGAAACTCAGGCCAAGTCCTTAATCTGCTCAGTTTACAAGGAAAATCTTCATCCCAGCTTGCACTGAACAGCAGAGCAGCCTGAATCTCCAGCTTCCCAGGTCAGTGTTCAAACCACCATGGCCTGGAGGGTGAGTGGTGCTTCCACTTCGCCCAGGTATAGGGAAGAAATAGTTCAGAACCTTGAAAGTTGCTGTGAATTGAATTGTCCCCATCCTGGCAGGATAACCCAGTGCTTGGTGACTCCAACTGAGCCCAGTCCAACTGCGTGATGGAGAAGGTGTAGAGAGTGAACTTCCAGACTAAGCTAATTTCTCATGGCTTTGGGTTTTAGGGACTGCACGCTACATTCTTCAAGACTTGAAAACTGGCTACTAATAGTTAAGAGACAGGGCTGGGGGAGATGGGTTTAATGCACAGGCTGACTGACAGATACCATTAGTGTTTTAATTAATGGGTCAGGTATGCAGACTGTAGCCATATTGGTGTAGAGGCAAAAAGGAATCAGGACTTGCAGTAGAGGTGATATCAGACTATGCCAGCTTTTCTCTGAGCCTAATCTGCATGTAAAATGAACTGTTCCAAACAAGAGAGTTTTACCACACCTTCAACTCTCCTATGAAATATGAATTGTCATTTTTACCCAGGAGAACTTTTACAATATTTTCTCCAATGCCTGAAGAAGGGTGTTTGTGCCTGAAAGCTTGCAATTAAAGATTTTTTTTTTTTTTTGCAAAAATATAGGTGGTCTAATAAAAGATATCTCATCTACCATGAGTCCTGATTCCTTAATTGATGGCTATCATTCTACTACCTCTATAAGCAGCAAAATAATGGAAGGGCCCTGTTTTTTAATAATGGCAAAATCCTCAGTTGGTTCGAATCATGTAGCTGCAAGGGGACCATGAAAGCTATCCCAATACTTCTAGAAGCCAAGAATCTCCATACAGTTTCCTGGGGAAGAGAGTTGCCTGAGAAGCCACACCTGGCAATCATTTGAGTGGGTCTGGCCTGGAGAAGAAACCCAGGAGTTCTCACATGAGCCTGCTGGGAGGCATCCAGTTCAGTTTTGAACAGTCTTGGGGAAGGTTCAGGGAAGCAGCCAACATTTCGGGTGCTTCTCTGAACTGTGAGTGATGGAGCAGGAGGAGGTTCGGGTCAGAGTCTCAGCTGCTTCTGGTGCCTGGGGGCTGTCTGCTCTGCCTTGGGCCAGGCTCCATGTCTAATCTAATCCCCAGCTGTTTTGGGGTTCATTTATCCCTCTTCACTCATTAATGCTGAAACAGGCAGGGACTCTGGTAGGGGAGAGGCATCTCTATTGTTGCCGTTGCCTTAGAGCCGTGTCAGGGGGAAGCACTGTGAATGAGCCGTGTGTTTTATTCAGAGTGCACGAGTCCGCATCAGGTGGAAGCTCTGCACTAGGAGCTGAGGGAGGGAAGGGCACTGCAAACTGTAAATAATTGAAAGGCTTTAGCTCCCACCTCTGTGCTGGGCATTGTCAAGGGACCTCTTCTCACTTGCTACTGGTGCCCCTATGAAACCTAAGTGGCTGCTTGATAACTGCAGTGAGAGATTGCTCAGGAAGGGGGTCAGGCCTGAGACCAGATTTCAGCCTCTTACAGCCAGTGGAGGACACTGTGCTCTGCTCCCCGTGGGCTCTGGAACCAGCATTTGGTGTCAGCCTCTTCTTGGTCCCTTCTACATGGCAGAGGCTTGTGCAAGCAAAATCCTGGTAGTGCCATTCCAGCCAGAGTTATGTGAGCTAGGCAAAGGGGAGCATTTAACGCAGCCACTTAAAAGCCTCCCCACTTCCCTTTCACATCTCGCAACATCTGTCCTCACCCAGAGTGCTGGCACCCACTCTGATCCCATGTCTCGGCATGCCCCAGCCTGGCAGCATTACAGCCGCTCTCTTTCGAGGCTGAAGTCCTGGTCTGTCATAAGCCGTGCAAATTCTGCTGTAAGCTTCAGTGGAGCCAGGGTTGCTCCCTGAGATTTCATGGCATGGATGTGGCAGCAATAAAGTCTGGTTGGGATTCAAGGGACCCGGCTCCTGTTGCTGTCCATGCTGAAGCTTCCCTTGAGCCAGTTGCTTCGACCCAACTGTGCCTCAGTTTCCCTAAGGGGTAGTGATGCTTCAATCCTTTGTATGGGCTTTGGAGCCCAACAGTTGGGTGGTGGTAGTGTTAAATAACTGATTGTTGGGAGGCTCCATTAGTTTGGCTGGTTGGGATTTTTTTAACCTGACTGTTTTTTTCAAGACAGGAAAACTCCTTCCTGCCCATCTGTAGCTGTGATAGGGCATCTGGTAGGGCACAATATAGGGAACTTGCAAATGTGGTGGGGGTTCTCCTGGGGCTCACTGTGGAAATTTGTCTCAGCAGGGGAGTAACTTTCTTGACCTGGCTACTGGAAGCTGGCCGGTGCCAGCAGACAGGGCAACCTTTTCCTATGCCCCTTACAGCAGCCCTTGTTTTTCTTGTATTTACCAGGGATTGATCCTGTATGTACCATGGTGGAGGCAGATCCTTACTCCATTATGGGCTGCTCTGGCAATTAGCACAGACTAAATGGAGAAAGCTACAAGGGCTTAGCTAAGGAGACTCAAGACCTGGCACTAGGCTCTGCAGGTTGGGGTTTTTTTAAAGAGAAAATGAGTACATTTTGAATATATGGAGATATTTATAAAACTGATGCGTTTCCAAGCTGTTCTCATGAGGTGGATGGCAAAGAGGGAGAAAGGAAAAAGGTGTGTGTGTGTGCGGGGGGTGGAAGCAGAAGCTGCTCTTTCACCGTTTTTTTTTTTTTTTTTTTTTGAATAACTCTGTTTGGTTTCATTCCAAATCTTCTTCTCTTGCGGGAGTTAGTCTGATGCTTGGTACAGAGCTACCAGGGGGGAAAAAAATTAATTGAATCCTTACGTTTGAGTGATGGCTACTCCAGGAGCTTGTCAAAGCTGATGGTTAATCTCAGGGGTGTTAATTGCTTTGGATTTCTTCTTGTCTCCTATTTCAGTCACTCCTCTCCACCTACCAAACCACCCCCACCCCACCACCTTGAGCCCACTGTAGGTTGACCCCAGCGATGCCTGTGGATTCCTCATCTCTGAGGGTGGCAGGGGAAGAAACCTGTGCCTACCACCTTACTCTGTTTTGCGTGGGTCCTGTTTGCTGATAAGGTTAATTGATTTCCATTGCTTTAATTAACAAAATTCAATTTCTACCTAATGAGAAAGATTTCAGCGCGACACGTGTAAATGGCAGTGATGAACGTCCGCTGCAGTAGAAGGGGAGGGGTCAGCAGTTAGCAGCACGCCAGGGGCTAACAAGAGTAGGCCTTTATATTGGTGCAACCACCAGTGCTTTAGCAGTTATACCTGTATATATATTTTGGTTAAAAAAAAACACAAAAAAACCCAAACCAAAAACCCAAGTTTTGCTGACATTTATGCCAGTACAAAATCAATGCACTGACCAGGCCAGAATTCCTACTTCTCCAGGAGGCATTTCCAAGCATTGCTAAAGTTGGAGGGTGTGTTGAGACCACCTAGCTTACCCATTCCAAGTGCTGTGCAAACACTGAGGGAACCCCACAGCACACCTATGAAAGTGGGGAGGTTGGGGCAGAGGTGAGGTGCTTTGCTGAAGGCTACGGAGGGGAAGTTGGTGGCAGCACTGGAAGTGGAGCCTTGCTATTTTGGGGCTCAAACCACCCCACCCCTGCATGCCCCACCAATGCCATCTCCCACTGGCACCTTGGAGCAGGACCGCTGTCTGTCTCAGCAGGGTGCCGACGAGCATCAGTGCAGAGGAACCTGCCACCTTCCTCTGGCCAGCAGCAGGATGACAACTCGGGCTCTGACCTGGGGCTGTTCACAGTCTCCATCACCAAAGAGGTGGCAGCCACTTTCCAAACTTGGGAAGGCTCAGCTAGCAACTGGTGAGGTCTCCCTCCCACCTCTCGCTGCTTTGTTTGTGCAGAGGCTGGAATCAACAGGAGAGGTGGGGGGATGGGGGATAGATAGGGGAGGGGGTGGGGGGAAGAGAGAGAGAGAGTCACTTCTCATCAAGTTGATCAATCTTTCTGCTGTTTGAAGCCTCTCAATGAGTTGAATGTGATTTTTCTCTGCCTCGTGCAGAAGGGGAAAGTCGATCACTTGCAATGTTCAGCATGCAGAACAGGCACTCCATCAAGCTGTTGTGTTGCATAACCATGATTGCTGCCGACCAGGGTTTGTAGTGTGTGCAGAAATGATGGCACCGTGAGGGAGGGCTGTCCATGATGCATCCGAACCCCAGGCAGCAGTCACTTTGCCTTGGCTTTCTGGGCTGACCTCTGCTTGCTCTTGACCTGGGGCTTCAGCACTGCTTGGTATCTCCAAAGGAGGGGAAAATCTTTAAATGGAGATTATGTTTTCCCCAAGCTGATTGTAGAGGGAGAAAAATAGCAGTACAAATTGGTGGGAGTATACATGCACAACTGCTCTCTTTTAGAAGGAATCAGACCTACTTAAGTCAGTCATCGGTCCTACTCTGCCAGCAGAGAAGTCTGAGTCTCCCTGGGCCCACGTGAAAGGCCTTTGAGTGCTGGAGAGTTGGTCACTGCACTGGGGTTCGAGATCTTGGTTTTCTTCCCAGTTTGGTCAAGTGCCTCCTGTGTGATGTTGGGCAAGTCTCTTAGGGCTAAACCCATGAGCCTAGATATCCCTTACACCACTGCATAGCCATACTGCTTGGCATCCAGCTTCCAGGGAGAGCTGGAGTGGAGAGCGCTTAGGTAGTTCCTAGCTTGTGGCTTGGTGGTGAGAGCTCTTTGCTGGACGATCTTCACCCTAGGGTTCTACAGGAACTGGCTGAGGTCATTGCGGGACCCCTGGCACGGCTCTATGAGCACTCGTGGTGCTCTGGCGAGGTGCCGGAGGACTGGAAGAGGGCCAATGTGGTCCCTATCTTCAAAAAGGGAAAAAAAGAGGACCCGGGAAATTACAGGCCAGTTAGTCTGACCTCAATCCCGGGTAAGCTCTTTGAAAAAATTCTCCTGGCACACATCCAGGAGGGCCTTGCGGGGGAATGCATGCTCAGGGGCAACCAACATGGGTTTATCAGTGGCAGGTCTTGTCAGACCAACCTGGTGGCCTTTTACGATCAGGTCACTAAATCATTAGACGCAGGGGTTGCTGTGGATGTAGTCTTTTTGGACTTCCGGAAGGCTTTCGACACTGTCTCTCACCCTGTCCTCATCAAAAAGCTGGGAGACTGTGGTGTCGATGCCCACACGGTCAAATGGGTCGCCAACTGGTTGGAGGGCCGCACCCAGAGGGTGGTAGTGGATGGGTTCTTCTCGACCTGGAAGGACGTGGGCAGTGGGGTTCCGCAGGGCTCGGTCCTCGGGCCTGCACTGTTCAACATCTTCATCAGTGACTTGGATGGGGGGGTAGAAAGCACCCTGTTCAAGTTTGCTGATGACACTAAGATGTGGGGGGATGTGGGTGCACTAGAAGGGTGCAATAGGCTACAAGCTGACCTTGACAGGTTGCAACGGTGGGCGGATGAGAATAGGATGGGGTTTAACACTGATAAGTGCAAGGTGTTGCACATGGGGAGGAAGAACCGGCACCACACTTACAGGTTGGGGAACTCCCCTCTTGCCAGCACGGAGACGGAAAAGGATCTTGGAGTCGTCATTGACTCCACGATGAACATGGGCCGGCAGTGTGGGGAGGCAGTCAAGAAGGCCAATCGTACCCTGTCATGCATCCACAGATGCATCTCGAGCAGGTCCAGGGAGGTGATCCTCCCCCTCTATGCGGCACTGGTCAGGCCGCAGCTGGAGTACTGCGTCCAGTTCTGGGCGCCACACTTCAAGAGGGACGTGGACGATATGGAAAGAGTCCAGAGGAGGGCCACTCGTATGATCAGGGGTCAGCAGGGCAGGCCTTATGAGGATAGGCTACGGGACCTGAACCTGTTTAGCCTCCACAAGAGAAGGCTAAGGGGGGACCTTGTGGCCTGCTACAAACTGGTCAGGGGGGATCAGCAGGTATTGGGGGAGTCCCTGTTCCCCCGTGCGCTGCCAGGAGTGACCAGGAATAACGGTCACAAACTGGCAGAGGGTAAGTTTAGATTAGATATTAGGAGGCGCTACTTCACAGTCAGGGTGGCTAGGGCCTGGAACCAGCTTCCAGGGGAAGTGGTGCAGGCTCCTAGCCTGGGGATTTTTAAAAGGAAGTTAGATGAGCACCTTGCCGGGGTCATCTGACCCCGGTGCTCTTTCCTGCTAAGGCAGGGGGTCGGACTAGATGATCTACCTAGGTCCCTTCCGACTCTAGCTACTATGAAACTATGAAACTATGAAATGGGAGATGCAGATTCAAGCCCCCTCTGGACTAGGGGCACCTAGTACCTGGGTGTCCGTTTGCTTGCGCCGTCACCCTAGGCACTAGACTATTGGGCTAAAAGGTGAGAGAGCCTTCCTTTGTCTAGTACCTGCACGTGCAGAAAGGAAGCACAGGGCAAGGGTAGCAGTGCTGCATCCCAAACTGGGTAAGTGCCAAAGCCTGCAGCTATGTGGCTGTGTAAGCGCCACTGAGACATGTGAGGTTGAAACAGGATTGAGCCCTTAAGCTTCCTGTGGTGATGTTTTCCCCAGCTTCCCCCATGCTGTCCAGCCAGTGCACCTTCCTCCTTGACTCGGAAGATTTGGGGTGAGACAGCCTCTCGCCCTGAGTGGCTCATTCACTCTCTATCCTGTAGCGAGCCTGTTGGCAAGGGGGCAAGCTGCTGTTTTTGTGTAGGTGAGGTCATAAATACCTGCTCTCTGAACCTTGGCTGAGACCACCAAACTCATTGCATGCAAGGCATGGATGGAGGCATCTCTTACTCAGCTCAAGGGATTTCTGGTCAAGAAATGGGGGGAGGGAAGATGCTGAGAAAAGCAGCCATAGCCAGCCCACAAATCCAGCCTTGACTTTCCCATTTCCCAAGAATGCTACCAAAGAGAAGAATGCAACAGGTACCAGTGGGGTTATCAGCATGGTTCATCAGGGCTGCTGTCTGTAGTCCAGTGCAGCCCCGTGCAGTCCTGGGAAGCCCAGCGCCTGATGCACCAGGCCAGAGGCTGCAGATAAGAAAAAGCGATTTCTGGTTTTAATTAACTGAGCTTTTATTTAAGAATAAACAAAGGCCATGTTTGTGTGCTGACAGCTGGCTGTCCTTCTGGGTCAGATAAGAAGGCAAGTTATTGCCTGCAAGCTGCAAGAGGGACCAGGAGAGAGTCCAAGAAGCGGGAATGTGAACAAATGCCGAGTGAACGTGCATGCCGGCAGCCCTAGCCTTTTGTGTGCAGCACTAAAGAGCAGGGGGGCGGGGGCGGCTTCTGCCCATTCAGATCTCTGCCTCCAGAACAGCATAGAGTGGGAGCCGCTATCCTGAGACTATTTGTGCAAGCCCACAAACAATGGGCAAGCAAGCTTGGGCACGCTTTCTACGGCTGCCTCTGCAGAGGTGGGATGAGCTGGGTCCATGGAGATCCTGCCCTCTTTGGGAGGGCTACTTGCATTTTTCCCCCTGGGCCTGCCTTTCCTTCCTGACTGCTGTGATACTTTCTCCTTCCCCTGTGGCCACAGCTCACGGCATGGCAAGCAGCTTTAGTAATGCAGCCCATGAGCTTCAGTGCTCAAGACCGAGGCTTTTGTCAGCTTTGTTTCTATCACCCTGCAGAACAGGGCTGAAATGGTTTGAACCAGAGTTCATAAAGCATGCTCAAGCCACGTGGTGGGGGCTGGGAATAAAATAAATAGAGAGGGACAAGCTCAGTAAAGAGAAAGAAAGAAAATGCATCCCATGAGTCTTTGCCCTCTGTTGGCCCCACACTTTTCTGGACAGTCTAGCCTGCTCAATGGGGTTTACCTTCCTCCTGTGATTTGTCATTGCCACTTCTGAATGCCACTTCTTCAGCCTGCACCGAAGTATGAAGATCCTGGGAGATCCCCAAAAGTTGTCTCATGAAATTTCAGCGGGGGCCAAAAACCAAAAAAACCTTTTCTTAGACTTCCATTCCACCCTAACAATTCACCACAATTCAGGCTCCAGCCCCTGGTTTGACCTGGAAATTGGAAAGTTGACTCTTCTCTGGAGTTGGCTCTTCTGTGGAGGGTGCAAAGAGCATCAGTGGGAGCCTTTTTCAGCCTGGTCTGCAGAAAGTGCAGAGTGTTTCAATCATTTCTAAGGGGGTGGCCTATGCAAAGCATTTGAAAGAGTCCAATCAACATCTCCTTCTTCTCCATGTTGCCCGGATTTCCTTTCCTTGGTATTTAGGATATAACAGTTCTGGTAGTTTCCTAGTTGTCCAGAGAGTCTTCCAGGTAACACAGGGTACACAACAAATTTTAATGATAAAAGTAACAGTCAGTCTTAGAGTTTTTCTACAATACAGAGCCTGTACCACACAGAGGCATTGCTTTCTCTGCAAAAAGTTCCCTCGTAGAGATGCAGTGGAGGCTTGCAATAGGGATCTTCTTCTGGCTTAGCTCCGCCACTTCTCAGAATGACACAAACTGAACTGACAGAAGACCTCTTCTGTCCCACAGCTGCATCCATGAGTGGTTTCAGGTTTTCTCAGCACCCATGAGGGCTAGAAACTCTGTTTACACGCACACACGCACGCGCGCACACACACACACGCGCGCACATATACATTTAAATGACATCTGAGATTTCCACTTAATCCTCTGACTGCAAGAGCTGGAGCTGGGGTTTTACGTTAATGTACCAGAAAGACTTTTAAAGAGTCTGTAAAAACCCGCTCACGCAAACAGTCACGCCATTGCAATGCAGGAAAGGGCAAAAAACGTGACGTGGAGAAACGCCCCTAAATATCAGGAGAACAATGACAAAACTGCACTGATCGGTAACGTGGGAGTAGCTGCAGCTGCCCTGCTCTCTGCATCCAAATTTCTGGATCACGAGACTATCACCTCATCTTGGTAGTGAAAATAGGACAGAACCAGAGGCCATGAGAGCTTGCTTCTCTCTGAGTCTCAGACTGTTAGAGACATGGACACCATTTTGATTTCCCTTCCCAAGGCACCTTTTTGTCTAGCTCAGGGGTCAGCAACCTCCGGCACACATGCCAAGCATGGCATGCAAGGCCGTTTTGCTCGGCATGCCACCGCCAGCCTGGGCTCTAAGCAGCTGCTGCCAGCCACGGAGCCCAGGCTGCTCCCAGCCCATGCAAGCAGATTGGGCTCCTTGGGCCAGCTGCAGTTGGGAAGCAGCAAACAGCTGCTCTGGGCCCTGGCATGTCAGCACTCCAGCACCTTCCAAGGTTGACATTGTGTTTTTTTTGGTACTTCAGCCAAAAAACATTGCCTACCCCTGGTTTAGCTAATTACAATGCATTTATAGGGCAGTAAATCAGACTGCACCTGAGAGTGCAGTGCCTTGTCCTGTTCAGCTTTCCATCTGAGGCAGGAAAAGATCTTCTGGCACAAAGGGATTTTCACAGTTAAGTGCATGTCTTCTTCATTGTATTCCTCACTGGTGATGGCGCTGTCCTGTACAGTGGCCCCTGGTTCCTGGAGTTATTGGAACAGAGGCTTTTTCAGAGATGGTTGTTGCCGGGTAAATGTCAGCCTCGCTGTTTCAGTATCACCTCTGAGATGAATTAAGTGTTTGAAGACCGACAAAATTGCAGCATTCACAGGCTGTCATCTAAACAATTGCATTCAGTGGGAGAAAACAAACTCTCCCAGGTCATCAACAGTCAACTTTTGATGCTAGTAGATAGCAGTTAAACTGATGGAAGAACAAAAACACCTCCCAACAGCTGATGAGTCAGAAATTCAATCACCCACATGGTATCTCTCCTAATACAGCAAAAACAGGGTGTTCATGGCACCCATCAGCAAGGGCCAGAATCGAGTGTGGTTGCTAAGGGCTTGTCCAGACCAGGGACATTTTTGCTGCTCATTGAAGTACCCTTGCATCAAAGTAAAGTATAAAGTGCCAAGTGTGAATAGAGATACCGCAGTGACAGGGACAGATAGATAGTAACTCCTCGCCTGATGCTGGCAGCTCTTCTGTGCTGGGTACATTTGTGCTCTACAACAAATCCTGCCTCTCAGCATGGTATTTATCTGCCCTTACAAGAAAGTGAAGTTCAAGTATCATCAGCTTTCCCCACCACTTGCGGGTGCCGGATTTGGAGTCCCCCAGAATAAATGTACCCATCTTGATCCTTCAGAAGCAGCCCCAGAGCTCATAAAATGTGAAGGCAAGCAGCCGGCTCTGCAGGGTTAGCAGATGTGGTATGCTCTTTCTTGGTGTATGCTGGAGATGCGGTTGACTGTGGGGAAGAGGATGTGGGCGGGTAGGAGGGGATGAGCTGAATATGAACAAGGAATGGAGAGAAAGCCCAAACTGCCTGGGACTTCCAAAGGAAGCTAGCTCCAGTCTAGTCCTAGCATTAAATAGAGGGAGGGGGACTGAAGAATATGTCCTCAGAGCTAGAGAGAGTCAACATTTTTCCTCTGAAATTGTTGTTCCACAAAATGACTCTTTGATCACAATGACAGTTTTTGATCTAAGTTTATGATTTGGTCAAAATCTGTTTTCTTCTTGCAGAATCAGAAAAAAAAGCAACTTGATTTGTTTTTTCATTGGAATATTTTGAGTTTGTTTTTTTTAAAACACAAATTTTTGGTGTTTGCAAACTGCACATTTTTACTCAAACTGTTTATTTTTTATTTTTAGACAGAGCTTCTTTTGCTTTGCTTTTTCATTGAAGAACTGAAGCAATTTCATAACAAAAATGTGGGGGAAAATGTCCTTATTTCCCTGCCAAATTAATTGGTATTTTTTACCCGACAATAGCCTGGGCATATTTTCTCCCAGTCCCTAATTTAATGTGACTGCTGTAAGGTCCTTTAACATTCCTCAGCCTTGTGTTTTCTGCATTTCTGAGACTGTGTGATGGATCTTAAAGGGCCTGCATTATGCAGCCCCGTATCCATCTGTTGTCCTTACAAGTTAAACAGCCTGAAAAAAATGGATTAGAGCCTCAGCTCCTATAATGAAGCAGCAATTTGTCTCGAGATCCTGATCCAGGTGTAGCTGAGCTAACAAGCTGACTGGCCTTGAGCATCAGAGAATGTTAAATACGGCTTTGGTGGAGGGAAGGCTTGAGTAAGGAAGAGAAGAGGGGTGGGGGTGGAAGAAAGCAAGCAAAGCAAGAGCAGCCAACAAAGTTAGATTTGGTGGGTCCTACGGGGGGTCAGCCTTCTCTGAAACCACCTCCTGGTAGATGCAGGGCTAAACTGGGGGGCAATACAGACTATACTGGGTTCCCAGATGGTGGGTGTCTGTGCAGGGCAGAGAGTTGGCTATTTCAGAGAGAGGAAAAGGAACTGTGCTTGACTCTGAGGCCTTGTAATCATTTCAACATCTTGAATTAACCCTTGCAGCATCCTGGACAGCTACAGGAGGTTCAAACCTTACCTGCCTCAGGGATGGTGGTGGTGATGGGGAAACCACATGCAGGAAGGTAAAGGGACTAGCACAAGGTCACATAATGAGGCTGAAAACAGAACCCAGGAGTCTACTTCCAGTCCTGGGCTCTAACCACTAAACCTCTATCTCTCCAGGATCTAGAAACAGCATCCAGGAGTCTTACTACCCAGTCTCCTGCCTTAATGCCTAGATCATATTTCCCCTGTTTACTGAGGACTAATAATGTTTTTAACCCTGGGCGCTCATTCCTGACCAGGGCAGGGGGTCGGACTTGATGATCCCTTCCCTTCCCTTGATTAATAACTATGAAACGTTCTCTAGCAAGACAGTTTCCCTTTGCCGTTAAACATCCGATGCTGCCACGTGTTATCTGGAATCTTGGAGGGGGAGAAAGCCTTACTAATAATCTCTGCTTGCATTTTCCACAATGGGAAGGAAAGTCTTGCCTGCTGCTCTGAGTTTCTTAGCAACTCTCTCAAGGTACAGGTTAATGGAATTGTTCCCCCAAGTCCACTCCTCCTGGTTTCTAGGAGAGAAAGCAGGCATATTAAGCTTGGTAAAAATGGTGGTGAAAAAAAAATAAGGGAGAAGGTCTCATTGCATTATGTGGAAGAAAATATGCTCCAATTAAAGGGATGAATGAGATGGAAGGGGTAGATGATAAAGGTTGCTGAAGGGAAAGTGACTTTTTGGTAGGGCTGATTTGACAGCAGCAAAGTAGCGAGAGAAGGGGACAGGAGGCAGCTAGTAGGATAATTTTTTTGTGGGGGAGAAGATTTGCTTATGAAAGTGAGGAGAGAAAGAGGGGAGGGGATGCGAGGAGAAGGCCAGGTTGATGGAGATCACATTCCTTTCAATTCTGAGAAAAGGAGAGAGAGAGAAAAGAAGATGAGCCTGAAATGAGGCTTAATTTTAATGAAGGAAAATTCTCTGCTAAGTAAGGAGAGTTGAAAGGGAGGGGAGAGAAGGTTTTGAAAATGATAGCAGGCTGACACACTATTATGACAGGGAGATTTTTTGCTCTGGTTGAAAGAAAGATAATAAAGGCAGTGGAAGATGAAGAAAAAAAAAAGAAAGGGAGAAAAGATCTGATAAATAACTTTAACAAAAACACACAAGAAGAAAAAACTGTGTAGAAGAAGGTGGAATAGAGGGAGTGGGACCCAGTGGTGATGGGATCAGACAATCTAAGCTGGATTTCTGACTGTGGACACAGACTTTCCTAGGGGACTTTCTGTCACTCGCTTCTCTATCTCAGGGGTGTAGGTTGTAGCTATGTTGGTCTAAGGACATAGGCAGACAAGGTTCTTTGGATAAATCCAATATCTTTTATTTGAGCAACTCAAATGGTTGTAAACTTTCTTCTTAGCAAGCTTTTGTGCATAAACACCCTTCGTCAGGCTGGCTTTCTTGCGTATGTACTGGCCTCTGGCTGCTTTCTCACTCCATCCAGGAAGAACACAGACCATCTGCAGACGTTTCCTCAGCCTGATGAAGGGTGTTTGTGCCTGAAAGCTTGCTAAGAAGAATTTTTTCAACTGTTTGACTTGGTCTAATAAAAGACATTGGATTTTCCCAAATAACATTTTTCTTCTACTGTGTGCCTTTCAGTTCCAGCCTCAGGTAGGTACCGCATTAAGTGAAAAGGGGGTTGGGAAATGTAAAGTCCTGCCAGGTTCCCACCAACCTTTTTGAGTTGGTCTCTATTGGAGCTGGATCACATCCTTAATGGGCAACAGAGGATTGTAAAGACCTCAGAGATCATCTGAAGAAAGTCTAGAGAGATGCAAAAAACGTCTACAATGAATGGGGACTTTGCTGCTGCATGCTCTGGCCACTCGGGATCTGTCAACACCATGATGGCAGCGCACTCGGTCACTCTGCTGAGGCGCGAATTCCTGCCCACTTGCTCCTGTATTGCATGTGTCAGTCCCATAAGTGAGGTGGTGAGGAGATCTGGAGAGGCCCCCAGCCCCTACCGCTCTTGAGCATGTTGGAGCATTGCAGGGCTGGAGCACAGTGCCAGAGGTACAACCACTGTGTCCTTACTGCCTCATTTCTGTGGTATTGGGTGGGGAGGGCTTATTTCCTTGGCTGTGGCTTTGATGTCTTTCCCACCATGATGCTGACATGCGCTCAGTGCTTTGGGATGATAAACGTGGCAGAATTCTGATCTAAGGTAGCAGCCTCTTACCATGGGAGTGAAAGGGGAATTTCTGCTAGCTATTAGCAGTGAAAGGCCAAAGACACTGTGTTGAGCAGCTCTGATTCCCTCTGATGTGATGCACAGACATATATTTGATAATATTTTTTTAATGAAATTCCTGAGCTGTGGTCCAGGCTAGCTTTCCAGATGTCTCTTGAAGACTAGCCCCATGATGCTGGCTACCTCCTTATTTCCTGCTACTAAATTCCATTAAAAGATGCTAAAAATACATTAATTACTTCCTGAAAGGTTTTTTTCCCCGCTACCACTCTTCTCTGTGAACAATAGTGCTGTGGCTGATACAAAACTGCAACACAGTTGCTAATGGGAAGGGAATTGTCCACAAAACAGTCGTTCTGAGATATAGTTCACATTGCAAAAAATATTTGGAAACCCCTTCGCTGTGGTAGTATACATGCTGGTGCGATTGTATTAAGACATTGTTGTGAATCTTTGTCTACACTTACCCCTTACGGAGTCTAGGATCCATTTGGCTTATTCGGTGTTGCTCTCTTCTTCTGTGTTTGGTTTTGTTCCATGCCCTCCCGATCTCATGAGGAAGTGCTGGAAGCCTCCTGTGTATATCTTGTTCCCTCCAGGTCCAGCCTGTATTCTAGGTCAGTGATTCTACCTTACAGCCCTGTGGGCCAGATGAATGGTGTAGGGCTGGTCTGTGGGCCAGATCGGGCTCTGCACTGCCTCCCCTATCCCTGCACACCTGGATTAGGCTTCTGGCTACTTCTGTGGGCCCTGTGTGCCCTGATCGGTCCCACGCCTTTTCTGCTTGGACCTCTGTGCTGGAAGTAGGCCCTGTGCTGCCTTTACCAAGCCCTGCATGCCTGATATAGCTCCCTGCTGCCAAATTTTTGGACCCGTGGGGAGCTCTATGGGCTGGGAGACATGTCCATAAGCCAGAAGTGGAGCGCGTCCCTGTGCTAGATTATGGATCTATAGATAACTAGGCTCGAAAGGTGACCATGTAGTATTACCATCTAGTCCAGGGATGTAGAACTGCTTCATCTGGCCCACCAGCCTACTGGAAGTGTGGGGAGGCATGGCCTGCTGCAGGATGTGGGCTACTTATCCCAGGTGAATGTGGCCATCAGTAGCAGGAGGGTGAACAAGGACTATGTCAAAGCAGCTCTCCACCACTGGTCCCAATAGTGCTTGTCCTACCACCACTGTCTCTGCCGCAGCTGCCCTGTGCTCCAGGCTGGATTGCTCTAGAGACATCAGTCCTGCTGCTGCTGCCCCCTGCCCTGGGCTGGATCCAGCTCATGAGGAAGCTCTGTGGCCTGAAGCATGGGGTGAGTTTGACACCCCCACCCTCATCCAATCTCCTGCATAACTATTAACTGGGGCACACCTTCTAGAGAAACATCCCATCTTGATTTCAACATCATCAAATGGCTTCAGATATTGATTCAAATTCTTGGATTTTTCTTCACATCAAACCTCCAGTCCATGTGAGGTTCACCAGTCACTAAATCATCCCTATGGCTTAGTGATTTTTTTCGGTGTTGAAGACTTCTAGTTCTTTGTGAATAACATCAAGTAGGTGTTAAAATAGTATTTATGAAAAGCTGGCGGTAGCCAGAGAAATAAGAGGCAAATTGCCTTCGTTTCCTGGTTCCTAATCAACAAGCAAACAACAGCGTCTTGAGCAATGCAAGAGCAGGTGGTGTGAAGCAGAAGAGAGAGGTGGGTGTTAGCTTAGAGCAATTCCTGCTAGGTCAGACTGTGGTGCCAGCATGTGCTCCTTTTCCGGATGTGAGACCGTGTTGAACTAAATTTTGACCTTGGGTGGGTTTGTAATGTAATCAAGGAAAATACATCTTTGGAAAGCAGCCATTCTCAGAGTCCCTGGACCTGCTTAATCCTTTCATTTTTGGGGAGATTGTCTGGCTCAGGGAGTGAATAATGGAGTTTTATGTCTTTTTCCTCTATTGGTTCAACTCCAGCCTCTATGGTTAATAAATGGAAGACCTTGCCCTGAAAGGACCAGACCCACGAGGTGACTAGGTGGGTTGTTGCCCAGTCCTTTTGGACATATCTTCATGACCATAAACCATTGTAAGCCATTGTCCCATTGTGAGGCCAGTTAGCCCCTTTGCTCAGTCTCAGCCGATTGGACTGAATGGGTCCTGGAGAGTGAGTTACTCTTCTCTTATTCAAGTTTTTAATCTGCCTCAATCAGTGCAATAACTTAGCATCTCCCAGAAGTGCATGAAGGCATGACTAGCATTTGTCAGATGTAGCTTTCTCCCTCTCCCCAGGACACATTTATATGGGCATTATAAAAATTACATCAGCACACATGTGCTTTGGGCTCCTCATTTGTGCTAGCAAAGGGAGGTTGCACTAGTGCATCTTGTGCTGGGGAAGGAAGGTGAGGAAGTCTCTGATGCTGTCAGATCCTGTGGAGCTTGTTTGGTTTTTCCATAATTTAGGATCAGCCCCTGAGGAATCTGCACAGGTGAGCATTCACGGACAGCGAGTGTGGTTTCAGAGCTTACTGTTTCTGCTCCTGTGTAAAATTTTATTCCCAACTATCACTACAGCATCTTTCAAGAACAAAATGTATACTCTGTAAAAAGCAGCGCCTCCATCTCAATGGGATGCTGTGTGCACGTTGGTGGAAGGTCTGTGGACAACACTGCTTGTTGTCTGTGATTCCTGTATTTGTATGCAGAACACACAGTTTCCAAACAGGAGCAGAGCCCAGCAAATACCTCTGTCCCACTTCAGATGAATGAACCCTGTGGGGGAGTGAAGTGAGTGACAGTTAAGCTTGGAAAGAAACAGTGCTGGCACCTGCAGGCTGTGTTGAGGCTGGAAAGGGTAAAGTGAGGAAGATGCAGGGGCCTGGCTACCTATGGAGGGGTGTGTGTGTGTGCGCGCGTCTGGATGCAGAGAGATGGGTATAGAAAAAGAGTCCTGCATACTACTGGAGACTTGACAGTCTTGAAGATAGCCTGTTCTGCATTGCCAATTCCATCGAGGGCCACTGAGCTCCTTTTTTGTGGGATATGGAGGCCTTCAGGCCTTGGAAGTGTGACATACTCAAACTGAAAGATGTGGCCAAAAAAATCCCCAGCAACAACAAACCACCACCCTCCTTAGGAAAGCTGGCAGTGGGAGTGCAGGATGCTGTGAGATTCATTCCAGTATTTACAGTCTCCGCAGTCTCATGCTTCAGGCTGAGCTCCCTGGGAGGGCTCGCCGCACAGCAGAAAATGGTGGTGGTGCCAAGGAGGAGTGGGAAGAAGGAGAAGCTGGCTCTGGAGTGAGATGTGTCCTGGCAGAGTGTAAATGATGGGAGCTGTGAAAGGAGAGAGCAGCTGACTCTTTGAGGGAAGGGGATGAGAAATGAGTGAGTGGATGACTTTGAAGAGAGGGCAGCCCAAGGGGAAAGAGCAGCAAGTAGGGTGTTGATCAGAAACAAAGACTAACATTTAATTGTTAGAGCTGTGTGGAGAATGGAAAGGCCAGTTCATGGAGGGTTTGAAGGCTTTAAAAGCTGTTTTCATCCCAAATAGGAACAATTCAAAAATTTTAAACCTGAAGGAAAATTCTGGGGAAAAAAATTGTTTTGGGTGAGTCAAGGTGATGCAGTTTTTCAACAGTCAGCTAACTGTTAATATTTTTATAGTAGAATAACGAAATATGAATTCTTAAACAAATCAAAACAAATTTTGGTTTGACAGGCCAAGTTGAAAGGTCTCATTCCCAAAGTCCCCCCATGCTTCTCCATTTGTTCCTGTGAAATCTGAGTAAAATCAGCATGATTTGAGGAAGTGTTTCCCATCTGATGGAAGTGTGCTCCCTGTCTGACATGGGGGTGTCAAAGCTTTTCTATCCAGCCCTGGTAGTAATTTAGGAAATATCCTTCATGGAAAAATATCACGGCCCTGATTTGATCTGCATTCTGGTCCTATTATGCTGTTCTTGTGACAGAGGGGCTGGAAAACACCCTGATCCCATTATCAGGGATTTACCTAGTGCTAGGGTCCCTTGGGTTCATAGATTCAAGGGGTTGTCCCCATGCCCATGCTGCATTAGCAAAGGGCGGGAAGAAGACATGGCCAGAGTGCTCTGCACTTGGACTTTCCCATGCTGCCAGGCTGTCAGAGAGCAGGCGTAAAGGTGCAGCAGCCCCAGAAACCCTAGTTGTCCAAAAGTGGCATCAAGACACCTTTATTTCTTACAGGATCAGGTAGGAGTTCAGACTTGTGCCATATTCTGTTCCCTGCCCCTTCCCCCATATGCAAGTAGAAATTCAGAGATTTTCCAAATTTCAGTACCTTTTTCTAATCTTACACCAATCCTTCACTTTCTGATCACTTATTTTTGCCCCTTGGGCAAGTGATGGTTTATTCACCACAGTGACAGCCCCATCCGAAACCTCTTCATTTTGAACTGACACCTGCTTATATTCTTGTGTGTGCTGCAGGAAGAGAGAAAGATCTTCTCACAGCCTAGAGAGGTGCACTTCTCCTCTCCCTCCCCCCACCTCAAATACAGAGGGAACTGCATCACGTCAAATTAAATCCTTATCAGAAATTTTAATGAGCAAAATAAAACCTGAAATCTGTGTGATTAAAATCAAATCTTCCCTCTTCTGCTCTGCTGGAGCCAGCTGCCAAAACAGAGTTGCAAAAATGACAATGGGAGGCCCCTTGTATTTAATTACCTCTAGCTTTATTCTGTGCTTTAGAAAAATCTCTCCCTACCTCTCCCGCGAAAATGGTGATGAACCTGGAAGAGCAAACAGCAGAGATGGAAAGTGGTTCCCACTCAGAAGTTAACATTTGACAAGAGCTACTGTCCAGAGCCTCATGAAGAAGTCTAGCCTTTCAGATACTGGTGGTAATAGTTGGCAAAGGATGTCCTTTCAGTGGTGACTCCTGCAAGGTTCTTCAAATCAAAGACTTGGCTTGATGTCCATAGTACAATATTGGTTGGATGAGGCATATAGTTAGTGGGAGTCTAACTAGTGTTGTATTGCACCTAACCGATCCTCGCAGACTGGTCCTTGGATCCATCTTGCATGGAGACTTCATTCCTCTAGTGCTTCTGGGATTGCTGCCCTCACCACTTGTCAAATGTCTAGAAAGAAGAAAAGAGGCTTCTGACCATTTTGTTTCCAGTGGGGTTGGATGGCACCTAAATATTAAACAGGAGCCACCATGGCCATGATGAACAAGGAGAGAGTGTCTCAGTTTTCTTCTGCCCTCCCCTCTCCTCAGATACCTCTATCCACTCCCATATAATGATCAAGTTCAGTAAACCATCTTTGCTTTCCTTCCCCCCCTCCCCCCCGCTCTTATATGCAGCTCTCAGTCATGTCCCACCACCTTTGGGAATCACTTCAGCAGTGTAGCAGTGGAAGTGCTGCTCCACTTCAGACATACTAGGGCATGATCTTAGCATACATTTAGTGTCCAAAGGCATCTCTTCCAAACTTGGGGCGGGAGATGACTCAGGAGCACATAGAGAAGAGCCGATATTCACTCTGTAGACTGTAGTGAATTTAGGGTGGTTTCTGATACTTCTTTACACAATACTCATTCCTTTGAAATTCCAACCATCCCAGCACTCGCCAGAGGTAACTAGCTTGAACACTGATAGATTGCTGCCACCCACCTGCATTGAATTGCTTTTCTGAGCAGAACTGGGCACTGCTGAATATGAGCTATAATTATTGGCAGCATGAGTGGTCTACCACTGTCGCTGTCCATTTTAAGAAAAAAAAATGGACACACCCTTAGATATGGAAGCTGCTGTCCATCCTAACACTAAAGTTGCCTTCGCTCTGTCTCATACCAAACCAGGGGTAGGACTAGCATCTACTAATGGTGAAGATCTCGGAAGAAAGAGGCACTTCTTAGTCCATCTTAAGCCTTATTTTGAGGATTTAAGTGATGTTTCTTCATGCTGGAGTGAACTGTATCCTGAATGAAGCATCTCCCAGGCTACCACTAGAAAGCCCCTGCTTCTTCCTTTCCTCTAATGAGTTAATTGCATTCTCCAGATGCTTTTGTTCCTGAATGTGATTATTTAATTCTTTTGGCACCGCTCAGAGCCAGCATCTGACTTTCCAAAGTTTATTGAGTTATATCTTCACCTACATCCATGTTTGAATCTTTCAAGGGGGTTTTTCATTTCATTTGTCCTTTGAATGAAGTGGAAGTGTATTTCATGAGCCATAGAATTGAATCAAATAAAAAAGGGAGTAGTGAGCACTCACCTGAACTTGGCTCTTTCCCCATTAGAAAAGGAAAGCGCAAGATAATTAAGAGCTAGTCAGAGGATGCACCCAGAGAGCTTCTGGGCAGGAATCGGGATTGGGCATCATGGCCTGCTGCACTCCAAGGACAATAGGCTCAAAGTACTGCAAGTGACGGCAAGGAACGGCACAGACGTAACCTGGCTGTTTCTTTTCTAACTTTCAAACCATGAAGATCTCACCAACAGTAAGTGCAGTTGGTTAAGCAATAAATAAACTGATCTTTGTAAATACGTGCTCAGTTGGGTTCCCCGTGATATTATTAGTTACTCATAGGTATTTGGACAGAACTGGGTCTGACTGTAGATGCCCGTGAGTCACCGAATGTGTTGTGGATTTTAGCACAAAAGACTGACATTGAAGACATGCAATATTAGCGCATCATTCTCCTCCTATTTTTGCATTGTTTCTGCTTCCTGATTGAATAACAATCAGACATGATTTAGATGACTAATCGCCCCCTACAAATGAAGGGAAAATGTCTCAAAGAATAACAGATACTGTTGAAGAAAACATGCATTGGTTGACTGACACTTTATGAACCAGAAAGAAATTGAAGAGCAAGTCTTTACCATGATGGCTGACAGGGCTGTTTCACCACTAAGGCGGTAAATCCCACTCACCTCCCTCCACTTCGAGCATGTCAAACTCCAAAAGTGATGGATGCCCCTGGCACCACACTCAAGACCTCAGTGTCTGGTGTGCTCAAGAGCAGCATGCCCCCAGGGCAATCTTGCCACCTCATTTCTGGGGTTGATGTGGGGAGGAGTGGTTGGGTGCAAATTCTTACCTCCGTATAGACATTCTCCTAGACTGATAGATTCATAGACACTAGGCCTGGAAGGGACCTTGGAAGATCATCGAGTCCAACCCCCTGCCCCAGGGGCAGGAAGTCAGCTGGGGTCATAGGATCCTAGCAAGATAAAGAGGATCCCAGTAAGATAAAGCCTAAAAGCCCTGAACCTTCAGACATGTATACGTTTCCACTATAGTGTGCTCTTGAACCTAACAACATGAGGATTAGGAGTAGTAAGTGTTCATGGTATGAGTACTAAAATTCGTAACAAATATTTAGGTGACATCCAACCGCACTGGAACTCAGAGGGTCTGGGGCATCTTTCCTTCATTCTAGATGTTTGACCACCAGCAGCGGGGGCAGCAATCCCTGAGTGAATATGTGCAAAAGTTTTAAGTTTGCACATTGCTTCATATCCTCTAAATCTTTCTTCAGGAAGTGTTCAGGAATACAGTCTCCATGCAAGATGGATCTAAGGCATTTGTAAGGACTGGTTAGGTGCAATACAGCACTCGTTAGAACTCCTGTTGATAGTCTGGTTCATTGCAGAAGATCCTTACGTCTTCTTACCAATAACGGGGATGTGCATATATACTTTTTCCCACTTCAAATGGTTATTGTCTAATCTCTGTACTGGCAGTGCACAAATGCTGTGGGCGTGTATGGAAAAGGGGAAGCCCTCTGGGGAATGGAGATTTTTTTTTTTTTTATTGTAATTGCATTTAGTTTGGAAATAGTAAAATATAAGAATATAATTAAATCCACATTAATAGAAACAGATACACCGTCATGGGGGCTGTTGAATTAAGGCCCCATTCTGTATGCTCCTGAGTACCTTTCAGCCCTGCTCACTGTGATGGGACTTCAGAGTTCCCAGCATCTTCCACAGAGCACTCTGTATCTTACAGTGTTGGGGCCTTAATTTGCAAATCATCAAAGGCAGCGTTCTACCAATCCATCAATTATCAACGCTCTAGCCTGCCACTGAGTAAATGAGAGTATTACCATGTATCAATTAGGAGCATTAGATCCCCTGAAATGATACCAGAAGAGCCCAATTTCCAAATGTGCCTCGCATCATCTGCATGCCTAGTGTAGAGAGTTGGGGCTGTTGGTTCAGCCAGCAGTGGGCATAAGATCGACCTACACTTGGTCTATCCTATACATCCTTTTCACATGTCCTGCAAGTAGGGTGGTCACTGATGCATCCCCAGAATACAGGGTGTACCCTTGTGAGGGTTGGGCTTCCTCGGCCACAGCAGCAAGAGATGGGGCCACCAGGCCCCTTGGCTGAAAGGCCACCTCCTTCTTTCTGTCCCTGACTATGCACTGCCCTAGCTCTAGGCACAGCCAATAAAATCACAAGGACAAGTGACTGACATGTGTTTCCATCAGTGAACTTTAAAACAGGACTTTTTTGCAATCCAGACCTCATTGAGAAATGGACAGGGGACAAAAGGTTTAAAGACAGGATGGTCCAGTATAAAGCAGGATGAACAGCTACTCTACCTGCAAGTCAGATGGTGCCCCGCATATCATGTCTTGCAGGTGTAAGGGAAGGTGTTTGGACAATTGATCCAATTGTACCTATACAAGAAAATACAGGAGCTTCCATGCTCATCTTCAGCACTGAGGGGCTAATCCAAATTCTGCTGAAGTCACTGAGTACCTCTGGTGGCTTTCAGTATAGTCAGTGCCACATGTTCTGGGCAGCATTAATGGGCTCCGGAGGCTTCACCTTTCCTGACTGCATGACTTCCACCTTGCTCCTGCTGGTCCCGAAAAAGAATTTGCAGCTGCATATCAGAACCCCTGTCTCGTTTGTTAGCATTTCAGGGACAGGGTGAGGGAATGTTGCAGGGACTAATTTCATGGCAAGAGGCTTTTCTCAAAGTTTTCATTTCCATCTGATTAGTTAAGGCTGCTGGCTAGCACAGGCAGTGCATGTGTCTAGCAGCAGCAATACTGCTGGCGGGTATTGGAGTTTAATTATTTTCGAGGTGCTCAGAGCTGTTGCACGGGGCCTTCTTTAAGTTGGTTATTTATTTGTAAATTGAATCTCAATAAAAACCACAAAGAGGAGTTTCCTAGATTTCCTACTCTGGGATCTTTGCTCTGGACTCTTAGGTGCAGGGTCCTCTTCCACCCATTAGAAATCTAAAAGCTATTAGCTGTTTGAAAGCCAAATTCAGTTTAATCTATTAGCTAAGTGCAATTCTGTTACCCCCCATTCAGGTCCTGAACGTCTTTGGATGCATCTACTTTTGAAACACACCGTTATCTTACCCTTACAACTAAGTCTCAAAAAAAAAAGCAAAGGGGAGGACCCACATACCTTTGCATTAACTGTTTTTCAGGGACTGGACCCAGGTTGACTAGAATCACACTTAGGTGCCTGAATCCACTTAATCAGTTGCAATTAAAGAATTAATTAATTGCACTTAAAGATTACTTTTTTTGCAAAAAACTAATTGGTCTAATAAAAGATATCACCTTTACCATGAGTGCTGAATCCATTTATGCACATAATATATGGAATAGAAACTGACCAAAAATGCCTGAACAGGACTCCCATCCACCTGCCTGAGTCCCTGAAAAATCACTAATGAAAAAAGCAGATGGGTTCTCATCTTCTTCCTCCTGGCTGCTTCTAGGGACTTAGTCAGAAAGCTAAGGTGGAGGTGCATTACACAGGTGGATTAGGATTGCAATAGAGGCCTAAATGCTCCTTAGGGTATGGAGACATAACAACTCTGGCATAATTTGACTTTACTCTGGGGTAAAAGTGAAGTGGACCTAGGACATACAGCCTTACAGCAGTGTACAATGCTCGACTTCAGCGTAAAGTTATATGATGGTGGAAATTATCCCAGCGTAATGGTTGTACATCTGCCTCTTTAGGCAATTTCATCCCATGGTAGGCAAACTGCAGGCGCTCCTGCCATTTAGCGGACAGGCTTTGTAATATCACTTACCGTAGGTAACTAGTATGGCTGTGTGTCCTCTCCATAAAATGGGGTAAATTTAATTTGAAGTAAAAATGGGAAAAATTACTCTTAGTAACCATATTGCATACCCAGACCCTTAGATGCTTAATAGGTGGATTAGTATCTGACTGTCAGTGCTTGGGAGAATTGGAGCGGTAGGCTTAGTCTGGATGCTACTGTTTGCTGTCTGCTTCCTGAGCTGTTTCTAGCTACCAGTACCTGAGGCTACCCAGGAAGTGGGAATTTTGTCACCGACACATACCACTACTCATAAAATCACAGCACTGCTCTTTATATCCTATCCCACCACTGATTTCCCCTTGTGTTTTTTCTTGGCTGTTGAGATCATAACTTTTTGGGTTAGACAGGTTTTTTTTTTTTCCTCCACTAAGGTAAAAAAGGTGCAAAAAATTCTTCTAGGTTGGACTGAGAATAAACATATATGAAATATTCAGAAAATGGAAATGAATACATTTAGTTTGGATTTTTTTGGTTTTTTGCTTTGATTCCAACTCCTAAAAATATTTTTGAAGGGGTTTGATAAACTTCAAGGAAGACTGGAAAGTTCAAGCTATTTTTTAACTAAAAAATGGAAACATTTGAATTCATCAGAATCTGTATTGCCCCTTCCCCCCAACTCCCCCTCGAACAATTCAGCCAAAGTGATATGGCTTCATGAAGTGTTTTGAGTTGCAAACTAATTCACCCAGTTCTGGTGTTGAGCACGTAGGTGTCCTGTTTGGGAGCTCTAGCCCCAACTACAATATTAACACTACTAATACAAATTGATAATATCCTTGGTGTGAAGGAAATGGCAGTGCAGCTGCTTCTATTCCCTGACCTCAGAACTGTTTGCAAATAAAGCATCCCAGGGTCTGTCTACATAGCAGTGTTGCTGAGGAAATAATCCCCACCCACCTTCCTATTCCATGTGCCTTGACCTTAGAAATAAGGCAATTCCTTGGCCCCTAGAGCTAGGTCTTGCATACTCAAGACCAGCAGACTAGGGTGGGTACATCACCTTATGCTAGGGGTGGACATGGGCAGATCAGGTGGCAGACATACCTCTCCATACCCTGCTATGCTAGAGGTTATTTGGAGCTGGGGAAACTGAGGCACAGAAAAGGGTTTGACTAAAGTGCCAGTGAATCTGTAGCTCAGGTGAAAAATCGAACCTAGGACCCTTTCATGCTGCCCCCTGCCGGAGTGGCAAAGAGAAATCTTCCTCTTCCCGGTGCTGAGGCATTTTGTAACGCAGCTGGTTTCCGAGTGCTTTCTTACCCATGTTTGGGAGCTGAGTAACAATAGTGTTCAACATTCATGGCATGTTATATATTTAAAGAGCATTCATACAGCACTTTTTCTAACAGCCACTGCAGTGCACCTGAGGGATTAAAGTTGATCTTTATCACAAGTGCTTAGCACTTGATACATATGTTTATTATATATTTCTGCCAAATTGGAGTCAATAGACAATCTGCATAAATATAATGTACATGAAGAAAAAGCAACCTCTCCCCTCCCCCTTAAAATGGGCTATTTACTACACAGGAGATCAGAGAAGTTGCAAGGATGTCTGATTCCTACTTCTGTTGTAATTGGCATTAAAATATAATACCCTTCCTTCAAAGACAGGCTCACATACTGTGAAAATGCCTTTTCTGTCCAGGCAGGGGCCAAATAATAGCAAATTATGAGCACAGAAAATATTTAGAACAAAAAAAAATAGGAAAGAGGACTCTGAATTATCAGAGCTGATCCATAGCTTGCAATCTCGTACAATTTGTCTTTTGAATACACCATATGAACCAGCTATGAATAAAATCAGTCAATTTAACCCAAAATCAATGCTCTTTTGTAGAGCTGCTTAAAATCTAAGTGGAAGGGAAGGCTTTGAAGCCACTTTCCCTCAGTAAATGCAGCACTTACTGAACATTTGATTTGAGCAGAAGGCTGCTTGGTCTCTCGATGCCCAGCGTAGCACCTTCATTAGAGAAGCTGATGGGTAATTAGTGAACGTGGAGAAAATGACTAAATTAAAGTTGATTTAAAAAATAATTGTTTCCTTTCACTGTCCAGCAGACACAGCTCTCCTTACCCCCTCCCTCTCTGCAGCAACCCTCATGCGAGAGGTCACATCTCAGTTCCCGTGTGCTGAGACTAGTGGCTGTTGAGGAGACATGCATCCATTAGTGGGAGCACAGGAAAAACGTACCAGGCTTCTTTTCTCTGGTTCTTCCCTTAAGGGAAAGCCTGTTGCCTCTCTACCTTGGGAGCGCTGCCAAGGCTGGGAAAGCTGGCAGCCGCTCGCTTCTCACAGGTTGGCAGCCTGCATCTTCACACGTGAGCCAGGCAGGTCAGTTTGGCTCTTGCTGGGGGACTGGAGCTTGCTGTATAATAAAGACATACAGGGCAGCTTCCCCTTGTGCTCCTTGAGGGGCAATGCTCCGGCCTGGGCTGCACTGGGATTTCAGCAGCTGGTGTAACTGGACCAGTGTAAGGGCTTTTCATAGCTCACTAGATGCAGTTTGTGTCAGTGGCTGGTTTCAGGCAGGTTTCCCTATCTGAACTAGGGGCATGCTCTGGCACCTTGCTGCTGCAGTAACCAGGGCAAATCCTCAAAGCAGGCCAGGCCTTGATCTCTCTGGGATCCCAGTGAATGAGAAAGCAGTGCACATGGTTGAAATACTACCATGCGAGGCATTTAAATGTGGACAGGACCATACAATGCAGGGACCAAGCCTGCCAGATCCAGGGTGGAGGCACTGCAGGTCGGTCACTTGTGCCCACTCTGTGCACATCCCAGCTCAGCAATTAGGCAGGGTAGGTGGCTTGAAGCAGTCCTCCGTGGCCCACGGCATGTGCCCTTGCACCACTCTCCCTCTCTCCGGAGGTAGAGAGCTTCACAGTGGCACTGGACTGTGCTCTCCCGGGTGTTGAGGGCTGCTTTTGGCTGCTTACCCTATCTAATTGCTGGGCTGGGATGTGAGTGGAGGGGGCGGACCCCTTCAGTGACAGTCCTGGGAAGGTCGGTGAGTAGTCCAGCCCTAGATAATCTTGGGCTCGGTTTCTCGTGAATCAAGAGTCCTGTGAGGTCCAGCAGTAACCTGAAGTATTAGTGGGACATGGAGGAGGTCTGGGATTTCTCTCTCTCAGCTCCCTTTATGGGCCAATACTTCAGTATTTGTGCCTCTGATTCCTTCCTACCTTTCCTGTCAGAGCTCGCATCTGAGGCAGGGAAATGCTATTATCTTCATTTCAGGGATGAGGAACTGAGGCATAATAAAGCTAGCTGATCTGCCCAAGGTCTCACAGGAAGGCTGTGGCGGAAGAAGGAATTAAACATTTCCCCCCTGAGTCGCAGGCCACACACTACCATTGGGATATCCTTCATCTCAAAGGGCTTCAGTAATCTGCTTATTTTATCTACTTATGTGCTTTATCCCACTTTTATTACTGTGCTGTCCACTGGTAACCAGGCTCTTTAAGTTACTACATGACAGAATTAAGTTTGTATGGCTGGGGTTTAGGAGACAAAGCATGTAGTTAACTGGCTCTTCTTTAATCCCAGTTTTAATATGGGGTTTCCTGAATGCACCATGAGAATTCATGCTTCTCAGAGTCTTTTAGAGAGGAAAAACCCCATGGAAGTGCTAAACACTTCTCTGAGCTCTTTTTGCATGATTCATGAATATATGAGGTATCATGGGCAGACTTTGTACCTACCAGATGCCCACAATCTAAACCAAAGGAGTAGGCTGATGGCCAGCATGAACTTAATATGATACCCTCCCATGAACATTTCATAGATTTCATAGACATCAGGGCTGGAAGGGACCTCGGGAGATCATCGAGTCCAGCCCCCTGCCCAAAGGGCAGGAAGTCAGCTGGGGTCATAGGATCCCAGCAAGATAAGCATCCAATCTACTCTTGAAGGTGTTCAATGTAGGTGCTTGAACCACCTCCGCTGGCAGACTGTTCCAGACCTTGGGGACTCGGACAGTAAAGAAATTCTTCCTTATGTCCAGCCTGAAGCGGTCTTGCAGGAGTTTGTGACCGTTCGACCTCATCATCCCTTGGGGCACTCTGGTGAACAGACGTTCCCCCAGATCCTGGTGGTCACCCCTGATAAACTTACAGGTGGCCATCAGATCACCCCTGAGCCTGCGCTTTTCCAGGCTAAAGAGTCCCGTGGCTCTCAGCCTGTCATCGTAAGATCTGTTTTCCTGACCTCTGATCATGCGCGTGGCTCTCCTCTGGACTCTCTCAAGCTTCTCCACATCCTTTTTGAATTGTGGAGCCCAAAACTGGACGCAGTACTCCAGCTGCGGCCTCCCCAAGGCCGAGTACAAGGGGAGAATGACGTCCCGGGATTTGCTCGAGAAGCATCTATGGATGCAAGCCAGCGTTTTGGTCGCTTTATTAGCTGCAGCATCGCATTGCAGGCTCATGTTCATCTTGTGGTCAATGATGACCCCCAAGTCTCTTTCTTCTGTAGTGCTATCCAATGTAGCACTGCCGAGCCTATAAGGAAGCTGCAGGTTTTTCCTCCCAAGGTGGAGAACCTTGCATTTTTCGGTGTTAAACACCATCAGGTTCTCGTCTGCCCATTTGCTGAGCTTGTCCAGGTCAGCCTGGATCACCTGCCTATCTTCTGGCGTGGATGCTTTGCCCCAAAGTTTGGTGTCAAATTTCTGTGCATGCATTCTTTATCACAAACTAACAGAAGAATAGTAAAAGAGAGGAACCTTCAGTGTGGTGCAGAGTGAGGGCAAAAAGATATGGAAAAAGAGAAAGGACGAGAAGGAGAGAAACCTGGTCGGGGAGGAAGGGCCAATGTGAAGGAAGGGGATCGGTGACATCTTCAGTTTTTCAAAGTTGCCCTAGCTCCTCAATAGCTTTTCTCTATGGTGATCACAGCAGGGAGGGGTGGTTAAGGGTGGCTGTTGTTGGCAGAGATTTGCCAAGCAGTGGCTACACAGAAGTTTGGGGCAGGGAATGAGACATCCTCTGGTACTGATGCTGTCAACTCATTTTTGGCTGGGCTGCAGCTCTGCCCTACAGGTAAGTCAAGAAAGGGACAAGACTCACTACACCTGGTTTGAAAGTGCAGGTCAGGTCACCTGTGGTGGCAGACACAGAGCCAGGCACTGTTGGTATGCTAGATTGCAGGCAGGTTTTTTTCTCCTATTCCAAGAGGTATGAAAACCCCCCACGTTCCAAAAGTTTGCATTCAAAAGCTTGTCTAACTTTATCCCAACTACTTAGTTGGTCCACTAAAAGATACCACCCTAAAAAATCCTTGCCCCTTTATCAGAACTGGGACATTCTTCTACTTCCTTCAGAAATCTGCAGTAGGCTCTGCTTCCCTCTCCCTTTCTCCCCATTTTCCGAAGGACGCTGTGGTATGATGGGAAGCACCAGAGAATCTAAAGAGGCACTGCTAGCATGCTTGTTGTAGAGCTGCCTTGTTTCCCAGCTCACCTTAGGCCTACTGACCTCCAAGTCTCTCTGGTTCCTAGGCATGTGAACACCGCTGGTTGTCCTCTTCCAAAGTTTGATTATTTCAGCAAAACGTTTCAGGGAAGGAAAAAACGAGGGGAGATTTTTGGTGAATCTGTGGTTATTTTTTTTGATCGACTTCGCTTGTGCATAATTAGGGCAGCCATCATAGAGGGCAGTCCGGTTGTCCTCTGTCCTCTATTGATATGAAATTGGATGCCTGTATGTCCTCTACTTTTCTCTTCAAGATAAAGGCTTTGAGTTTTGTATCAATAGAGGACAGAGGACAGAGTAGCAGAAAATTAGAATGTCCTTTATGATGGCCACCCTATATATAACCTTGCACTAGGCTAAGAGCTGGGACGTGGGGGAGAGTGGGGAATCTGCTCTTGGCTTGGACATGGCAAGGCCACTTCATCGGATGCATGTGTACAGTGATGCCAGTGCTTGTATCATGGCAGTCCATCTTTTGGAAAGTGGTATGATGGGGTAAAGTTGAGTACTAGCTAATCATCTCCTTGTTGCCCAGAAAGAGCTTTTGTTGTTTCAGTGGTAGACGTCTCTTTGATGATACAATGGCACTTGTGCTGCTCAGTACTGCTGCAACCTGGTTTGCAGTCTATATAATTCAACCCATTGTTATTATTGGTATTGAAGTATTGTCCCTTGCCCCCAGTTGATACTGGGCACTTTTGTACAGCACGGAGTGAGAGATGGTCCCTGTTCTGAAAAGCTTAGTATTTAAATAGAGAAGAAAGACAAAGGAAGAACTAGACAAGAAAGAAAGGAGGGAAAACAGAGGCAGAGAGAAAGGGCGAGTAGAACAGACATAAGGTCAACTGGCAAGTCAATGGCAGAGCCAGGGGTAGAACCTGAGTCTTGACCCCCCTGCCCTGCGTCCAGCAGACTAGACAATGCTCCCTCAATCCTGAGCCAAGCCTCAAGCACTGAGTTTAAAAAAAAAATAGCTGTATTATGGTTCAGGCTATTTATAGCTAGATCAGTGGAAGTACCACTCAGTGAGAGGGATATTAGGAGGTTAATAAGTCTAGAGCTGATTTGGCCAATTGATTTCTGTGGCCATTAAATTCCACTTTAAAAAACTGCATATGCATTTTAGTTAATTTCCAGACAAGGGAACCTATGTCTGAGCTGCTGCTGTGCATGCATTAATCAGCTCTACAAGCCCTGGGTTTTTTTTCTTGGTTTGGAAGCAGTAAGATGTTACTGGTACAAGGTGCTGGAGACAAGCACTGTGGTTTTTGTTGTTGCTTTGTTTTAATTGGCTGGCAATTCTTGCCATTTCTCCCTCCATCTAGTCCTTATTTAGTTCAGTGTGTTATTCCATACACAATACACACACGCTGAGGTGTGGTTTCAAGGTCTTAGTGTGTTTAGCAAATATTTCAGACGAAACGATCTGTTCAGCTGTTACATTGATTGCCAAGATTACAGCACGACAACAAACATTATTCGGGGGATTGGAGACAAAATTACAGCCCACTCTCTCCGGCGTCTGCAGTGAGGAGCAGATGCAACGTTAATTTTGAGCTGCAATGTCCATTACTCCAAGCTGTGGAATCACAGCACATTAGCATTGCAGCCAGCCGCGCCTGATGGTTCCACGGTGGAGGTAATAAACCCCATCTCTTGCTGGAGAGAATTGTGCAACATCAGGGCACGTCTGCTAGAAACGGCTGTCGTAGTGAAGCTTGGTCAAAAACAAGGCAGACTGTAGAATGTGGCAGCACCAGACAAAACCAAAATGTGAAGCATGTAGCAAAGTAAAAATCCATCTGCCGGTTGTCCAACGGTGACAATACAAGTCCCCAGCACAAGTCCTATTATCTTTCTGTTGAGTGCAGGTGTTGGCCATCATAGATGTGGTCACTGGTGTTGGCCATCAGGCAGGACAACTTTCACTGCGGGATATAATGCGCAGTCTTTTTACAGCACCTGTCTGCCAAGGTGCATTGCAAAGGGATGAGGCAGGAATTCAGATTCCTGAGGCAGTACTAGCTTTGCCACTTATTGATTGATCATGGGCAAATTACACAAGCCTGGGGATTTCAACCTGAAGGTTTGAAAACAGGGGGCTATAGCTACCCTGTGTTTCTCCTTTTGTAATTTCCTTCCAGGATAAGGAGACAAGCTCTGTGGATGTGGGGAGCACAGTGGATGTGTTATAACCTGACTTCAACAGGGCTTTTGACATCATTTCCCATGACATTCTCATTAACAAACTGAGGAATTGCACACTAGACCAAAGTACTGTAAGGTGGATACATAACTGGTTGTATTAGTGTGCTCAATGAATAGTTATTAATGGCTCCTGTCTAATTGGGAGAGGTACCAAGTCTGGGGGTCTGTCGTGGGTCTGGTATTGTTTAACATCTTCGTTAATGATTTGGACAATGGGATTGAGTGCAGACTTAGCAAACATGCAGATGACACCGAGTTGGATGGAGTTACACACATTGGATGATAGGATGAGGATCCAGAATGACTTGGACAGACTGGAGAAATGGTTCACAATGAATCAGATGAGATTCAACAAGGACAAGTGCCAAGTCCTGCACTTGGGATGGAGCAATTGCATACACAAATACAGACAGGAGAATGATTGGCTAGGCTACAGTACTGCAGAGAAGGACCTGGGGGTTACATAAGCTGAATATGAGCCAACAGTATGCTCTTATTGTCAAAAAAACCAACAGCATACTGAGTTGTATTGACCACAGTGTCACTTGCAAAGCAAGAGAAGTGATTCTTCCACACTATTACCACCATTACTGTGAAGAAGTTCTTCCTGATGTCTAACCTAAATCTGTTCTCTGTCAGTTTGTGGCCATTGTTCCTAGTTACTCCAAGGGGTGCCCTGGTAAACAGAGCATCTCCTATTCATTGCTGTCCCCGCCCATGAATTTCTAGGTGGCCACAAGATCCCCTCTCAGCCTTCTCTTGTGGAGGCTGAAGAGATCCAGGGCCCTCAATCTCTTCAGGTAGAGTTTTGCCTGCAGGCCCCTAAACATTTGAGTGGCCTTCTTCTGAACCCTCTTGAGGTTGTCCACACCTTTCTTGAAGTATGGCGCCCAAAACCAGACACAGTACTCCAACTGTGGCCTAACCAGTGCCACACTGAGGGGAAGCATCATCTCCTTGGAGCATGGTCATGTGTCTTCAAATCTTTGGATGAGGACAAATTATTACTAGACAAAAATTCTTCCAGAACAGGCTCTTGGTCTTCACTCCTTTTTAACATTCACAGGCTATGTGGATTATATTTCTTCTTATCCCTGATACCAGATTGCAAGTGGGATCTGAAATGAGAAAGGTCATATTTTTCCCTGGTCAGTTCAGACATCACTGTTAACTGGCCAGGTCTTATGAGATTTCAGGTCAAGATAGGAGGGTGAGTAAGAAAAGCTGATTTTATAAGATTTCTGTCATTCAGGATATTAGTGGAATGGCCATATTTTTATTAAAGTTACAGTTATCATTATTTCATAAAGTGCTAATAAATGGTTAACAAATGCTATAAAAGTATTGCAGATACGAGCTGTATGTGGTATAAGGGGAAGCTGCTACCAGTAACACTAAGTTATTGGCCCTACAGTAATCGATTAACCATTATATCCATTAACTATTTACATCTAGTATTAATGTGGAAATCATTTTGAAGTGATTTAAAAGTTCCTTTTTTATGAAGCATGCTTGTGCATTCAGCTAATCTCTCAATATTCAATGCTACGTGAAGCCAAAAATCTTGCAAAAACAGCTGGTAATTTGCAAACTCCATTTGTCTAGTATCTGAAACCCAACTCCGAAGTCTGATCTGGGTCCGAATGCTCTCTTCAGCCCCTCTTCTATCTTTTAAGTGTCTTCATTCTAACAACAGAGAAGCCGAGAAGTAGGTGATCAAAGGCAAAAGGGAGGATGGATTGAGATCAAATATTACATTTCTGAATGCTTTCTATTAAGTGACAGTGAGAAAGCAAGAAAGAATGAGGATTATGAATCGAGAGCCCCAAAACAGGGCTTTCAAGCACTTTTTCTTTCAAGCACCAGAATGTAAAAATAAAACTAAAGAGAAGGGGAAAACCAAACAGCAAGAGGGACACATCACAGTCCTGTCGCTTGCTAAATGACACACAGTGAATGTTAGATTTGTTTCAGTACCTTTTATAGTGGCTGTTCGCATCTCAGTGCAGTTAATGAGTATCCAGTTTTCACTGCCTGCTGGGTAATGTCAAGTCTAAAATACAGCAAATCCTGTCTACGGCAGCCACTCCAGGGACCAACAAATACTGGTTGCTTAACTGAGATGGCTGTCTAATAAAGACAGTTTGGAACCATTCTCCTTGGGCCTGATCTTTTGCTGTGACCAAAGAGTTTCCGAGACAACTTGGAATTTGGGAAGGCAGATTACATAAACATCCAGACATGGTCCTGGGCTGCCTCTGCTTTGGGATGCCTCTCCCGTTGGGAGCCTGACGTTGCTCTGCTGCCTCTTCTTCACAGCTGTCACCTCCTAGGCTGACTGGATTGTAACCCAGCGGTGCTGTTCAGTCTAGGGTTAGCAGTTCTTGCTTTAGGGCTGTTTGGTGCCACTGGTGTTGAAAAGCGTCCTTGAAAGAATGGAAAATTGAGGCATATGTCCTTTGAGATGCTTTGGGCTGCCCTGGGAAGCAGCAGAATGCCAAACAAGGGCGTCCTTGCTGTAGATCTGCACCAACTCTTCCCATGAGCTTGCTTGGGTGGTTTGTTGATCTGCAGGTTTTAGAACCAGGATGACTCATTTGGATCATTCAGCCTTGTCCCTGGCATATTCTAAGCCAGAGAATTTCATTCAAATCTGGCAGAGTATAGCACATCTTGGAGAAAAGCTACCTGGTCATAATTTACAGGGTACCCATGATGGAGACTCCACCAGTTATCCCAGCTGGTAATTGCATTAAATGTTAATCGTTGCTCATTTACATTGATTGCCCGTTGCCTTTTCTTTATACCAAACTGGTCTGAATGGCTTCTGCCCTGCCTGAAAGCTGGTGGTCTGTGCTTTGCTGTGCCTGTGATGAAATCATTCTGCTGGAGAGCAGTTGGCATAACCCAGCAGGGCTCTCAGATTTCCTCCTGGGGAGACATTGCATTCACAGAGGCTGCAACTTGCCCGAGCCCAGGTTAACTTACTAGACATCCTTGATGGCAGTAAAGTGGAGTTCAGTAAGCAGTGATTTCCAGCAATGCCCACACTCCATTCTACCTTTTACTTCATTGCAGTTACTGTTAGGTAAGGAAAATGGCTGTTAAAACAGCCAGAGAGGGGCAGAAATTGCAAGGCTGACAGAAGGAGCTTACTGCAACTAAGGGCAACAAAGTGCATGGTGTATACAAGAGGGGAAGTTCAATGAGACAATGTATCAAACCTACACTAGCAGGGAAGGGGTTAAGGGGAGCTGGAGAGCTGTTAGCCCTTGTGGCTGCACCTGAGGATGGGCAGGTAATTGCTTTATTAGGTGCACCTGTAGAGGAGTGAGGCCAAAAGAGAAGCTTAGAGCAAGCTCCACAAGAGAAGAAATTCAGTGAGGGAGAGACCTGGACTAAGGAAAGGGGCATCTTAAGAGGCAGAAACTTTGTGGAGGTTGTACTGTGAGAAAAGGGGAGAGACATGAGCTAAGGAGAAATGCCATGACAGAATCACTTGAGTGGGGAGGAAATGCTGTGATGTGGAGAGAAGCCTGAGCTAGGAAGAGCCTTGTTGGTGCTGAGAAAAGCAGCTGCTGCTGTGAGACACCAAAAATCAGTCCTGAGTCTGGAACCTGTGGAAGAAGAGAGGAGCTGAGGATGAGCCTGGGCAGAGACTCTTTAGTTGCATGTGACAGGATTTACCAGGGGCTCTGTGTCTGTTTTACAATGCTGTGGACCAGGAAACCCCACCATCTACAAACCAGAGCCCAAGAAACACATGCCTGCTGTCTTTGAGCATAGATGGAAGTAAGCTTGCCCTGGCTAGAGCACAGTCATGGAAGAGAGACCACGGACCAGAGCTAAAACAGCTGTTGACAAGGGGCACTAGATGAGGCAAGAGCCAGCTTTGCTGTGTCCAGCCACCAGTGGGTGCTCCAGGAAGTCTTGCCCTTTGGGACTCGTGGTGGGAGATGACTCCTCATCTGCAACAGTAGCAGAGCTGGGATGAGAACTCAGGTGTCCTGAATCTTTGCCTGCTGACTTCTTTGTGGCCATCACGACTTCTGACCACTATCGTGTCTTCATTTCCCATAACTTAATCCAACCTTTCCAAAGGGTTAAGATGTGGTCTTGCCAGTTAAGGACCCTCTTAACTACAGCAGTGTTGCCACAGTATCCAAGTGCCTCACCGTCTTAAATATACTTATCCTGTCTCCGAGATGAAGCAGTGCTATTATTTCCAAGTTTTGGATGTGGAAACTGAGGCACAAACAGACTTCAGCCTAGATGCAGAAGGGGATTTGGGTGTGATGATGCTGACTGCTGTTGAGGAATGGAATCCACCACCCAAAGTCCTGTATGCAATGCTTGGGGAGGAGTTGCCTTTGAATGAGATTCACAGCCAGCTGCTATGTCCCTGCTCTGAGCTAAGGTATGCAATGGGAGAGTAGTGCTTGGGGTTAAGGGGCCTTGCTGCCTCTAGGAGTTGGGCACCTATGTGCGGTTTTGATTCAAATTCCCTTTCCTGGACTGAACCAGACAATTCATCCCTCTTGAGTATGGAAGACCGGTTCACTCTTGCCTTTCAAAAGACAGCAGCAGATGGGACGTAATGGCCTGGAGGTGAGAGTATTTGCCCACAGAGTGGGAGACCTGAGTTATGTTCTGCTGAAGCTGTGCCAGCGGTCAGGTACTGAAGTTGGTACTGAGCTGCTTGGCGCTGCCAAGATGGTGGCAGTTCTGTGCATGGTGGGAAGAGAAATCAATGTACCTGGGGAATAACATAGCTGAAAATCTGCCTGTGGCCTTTCAGGTATCAAAGGGATTCATTGGGCTGGAAGGGACCTCAGTAGGGCGCTGAATCCAAATACTGTTCAAGGCAGGAGACTAGACACCAGATAATCACAGTAGTTCCTTACAACTTTTATAATCTATGAATTGCCACAGCATTTACTGATAATCCTTTATCATCTGATGAACCTTCCACTGTGCTATTAATGCAACGTCCTGGGGATTCCCAAATCGCCCCACAAAATGCATCTGGTTAGATTATATTAGGGAAGCTTCTGAGCAAGCATTGCTGGAGTCTCTTGTGTGGTCTGTAGCTTGTAATTAATATTTTATGTTAATATTCCTCTGCCTCTTCCAAGTATTCCTATATCTTAGGCACTGACGTTTAATGGAATTTTAGTCCACAGACACCTAGGCTGCTTTTTTTTTTTTTTTTCTTTCTTGTACAAGGAACTTTAAATATTTGATATCCAAAGTGTATGTGCATTCACACAATTGTAAGGGCATTTTTTTTGCCAACAATAGTATATTTCATGAATAAAGCATAGCCCTTTCTTCCTTGTTCATAGATAATATCCTTGTATTTTCTTTAATCTTGTCACTTCATACACTGTGTTCTCCTTCCCTTGCCCCCCGGTGTTCAGAATTGAGGACACCACCTTTTTTTTTTTTTAACTGAAGTTCCCATGAGCTTGTATAAAAGTTGCAATTCTAGTTCAAGCCAGTGGCATCATTTTCAGAGCCCTGGCCTTTTGCAATATTATTTCTATATTCATTGGTTGTTGTTCTGGGGTGTATTAGTTACCTTGAGCACAGTTTCTATCTAGTTATACTGGCAATAGTTAAAGTAAACAGTTCTTGTTAAAAAATGATAGGGATTTAACATGCTGTGCGACAAGTGCTTCTTCAGCTGATAATGGCCTTTTCACTTTAACAGGATGCCCAGACAAAGTAAAGATGTGATCATCTTTATTTATTGAAGACCTCAAACTAAGCCAAATTTGCCAATTTCAAATTACCGGTGAGCTGTTTGAACCCATATTTACTTCTAATTTCCTCAAGCTGTTAGTAAGAGCTACACTAAATCAACCTGTCATTTGATTTCTTTTGGCTCTTGCTACCATAACTGAGAGATGCTCTGCTTATGATCATCAGAGGAACTGCTGTCAAACTCCTTATGAGCACATTAGAGCCTGCAAAGTATATAGGAAATTGTACAGGGGATATAAACTCTACAAAGGTGGAAGGAGGGGGGGAGTGCCAATGAGGAGAAGATAAGCCTAATGTAAAACCCGTGTTGGTTCTTTTTTCAAGAGTTCTAGGGAGTAGCAAGGAAAATAAGATTTTGAAGCAAGGTTCTTACACTGAGAAGTGACATTGTGGGATTCTGTGTTTGTTCTTGTTCAATGACTTCAACAGCAAATTTGCACCGATTACAGGTTTAAAAGATTTATTTTTTCTCCCTAACTGCCAGAGCTGCAAAATCAAGCTGCATTCATCCTGCTTCTTAGCTCATCACTAATAATAAAGATTTTGCAATCAGAACATAGCTGACAGTTATGCTGAGGACAGTCATCCTTAGATTCCAGCATGGAGTGAGGATAGTTCACATTGAACAACGGTGCATTGTATGTACATAACACCTTTCATCTGAAGACGCTTAAAGCATCGCTCAATTGTTGAGCTTCTCAATAGCTCAGTTAGGGAGCCGGCGTTCTGTACTTCTTGCAGCTGGGGAAACAGAGGCAGAGAAAGAAAAGATGTAAAATGATATGATGAAATTGCAAAGCCAAGAGACGGTCAGTGATGAAATACCAGTCGGGCACTGTGGAAAGCTAGGTTCAGTTCATCCGCTTGGCACCTGGTCCCCATGTGACCATCAGCCAGTTGTTTCATCACTGTGGGCTGCAGTTCTCATCCAGAAGAGGAGGTAGTGATGCTGTCTAACCTCACAAAGATCCTACAGGGGTGAGAATTTGATGTTTCTGGGTTCCTCAGGGCCATGGCTTCTATACAAGTACTCTGAGAGAGAGAGAGAGAGAGATATCAGCACATGTATTTAAGGCTTGTGGGCCGTGATTCCGAGTCTTTTTCTGTGGGGTCTGTATGCCTTGAGGCCCATGCTCCCACCTTCAGTTTAAGACTGACTGGTACTATTGGACTTCTATAAGGTTCATGAGCCTGCTTGTTGAGGACTGCTACCCCATTCAGTCATGATGCTTTGTTTGGGAATCGCAGCCTTGGGGTATGTCTGTGTTCTTGCAGGGAAGGCACCAGGGAGCCACATCTGACCCTGCTCTGTGCCTCCTGCAATGACTGTAAATACAGACAACTTAAGGTTCACCATCGCACATGAGCAGACATGCTCCACCAACGTGGGGAGATGGTGTACGCTGAGTGAGCTTGGCCCGTTTCGCTGTAGTGCTCCTTGCTGACGTCCCGAGGCAGTGCAGACGTGCCCCTAGAGGCTTGACTCTCGGTTCTTCTCTAGCTACAAGAAAACACTCTCTGAAAATGTTTATTGGCGAGAGAATGACAAGAAGCATCAACTAGGGAATTTCACTGATGTACCTCCACTTACAAAATAGTGGGCAAAACACCTTTGTACAGATGATTCACTGTATTAAAATATTTATTGTGAGATATATAAACACTGCTGAAGGCAAAACAGTAAAGATTCCCGTCAGTACATATTTATGGCTGGGCTCTGCTGTATCATATTGTCACCATTCCCCTCCCCATGGACTATTCCTCACAGACGGTTTTCAAAGCAAATTGTCCTTGGGAAAAATGACCTTGGCTGCAGCATGTTTCAGTCTGGCACGGTTGCTTAGCTAAACTTGAGGTTAGCCATGGCTACAGAGCTGTAAAAGAAAAGCGAACTTGCAAGATTGTGTGCCGTGGGCTTGTTTGTAACTAGGACTTAAACACTTGCACAGGAGAGTCATAAATCCTTTTAGAGACCCGTGTGAACGACATGGACCTTGAATATAGATGCACAGGGTAAGGAGGTATCACATGGCAGCTTGTCACCTGCTCTGGGGAGTAAGAAGTCAGCAGAGCTGTTTTTAGGAGAGGCTAGCATAGGCTTTGGCCTGGCCTGCAGTGGAAATGGAGGGGCTGTAAAATGTGGGTCCAGGCTTGAGGCTGGCCCCAAAAAGCAGCATTCCTTGAAAAGATGATTTTGCACTTTTGTTTGTGGAGTGTCTGCTGTGATAGGAGCCAAATCCCTAGTCAGGGGATTTTCTGTATTGCTGGAATACAGATAAATAACAGTAATGGTGTCTTTTAAACTGTAGCTTGAGAGGAAGCTAGCGGAGGAGAGGGGGAAGTATCTCCATCCTAACCCACTGCTTAGCACCAGCCGTTTGGATACAGTGGCGATAAGTGGGGTGTCTGCACCGACACAGAGAGCAGCACTGTGAAAACAAAGCAAAGTAAATCATTGCTCCCTTAGCAGAGCTTTCCAATATAAATCGGCAATAATATTTCAGCCCTAGTTGACTGCACGTCTGAGATGCTATGTGCAGTTCCAGCCATTGGATTATAAGGAAGGAAATTGCAGAATGAAGTGCTGCCTGGGACTCTGGCTGGGTGAATTTTTTTTCCCGCCCTCCTAGGAATGTCACATTTTCACTTTCATTTTGGGTTGAATTTTCATCTGGGGTCACTTTTGGTCAAAGCATAATCAAAGCTGAAATGCATTTTGGTTTCAGCATCTTCAGAAGCCCCTTAAATTGGCTTTTAAAAAAGCCACCAGGCAAAATTGGTGCAACTTTGAGACGCTTGGGAAGCCTGAAATCTGTATTTCTTACCTGAAAACACTTTGAATGAAAATCTCCAGCTGTATAGCCACGAATGACCATGAAAAGAGCCCCTGTGTAACTTGGGGCCTCATGCTCCAAACTATGGGCAGACTCTCGTGAAAGTGTTTGGTACCTGTATCAAGCCCTTAACTACCACTTTTTTTTTCCCCCCTAAGGGTTGAGTTAGTAGTTGAGAGAGGGGAAAAAAAGGGGCCTCATGCCCAGGTATAGGATCTCTGTTGAACAAAGGTGTTACATTCAGCTCCATTTATGTCACTCTCGGTATATACAGGTGCCAAGGCAGAGCGATAAGAAGCTTTGCTTTGAGACCAAAAAAAGCACAGACTTCTTTCAGAGGAGGCCTGGTTCTACACTTAGAAATGGGCCAACTCCTTTCCCCGTCGTCTCCATCTACCTCCAGAGCTAAACAGTCTTTTTCTTTTCCTTTATGTTAATAGCTGGGCACCCAGACATCAGTGTAATTGGGTTTTAAACTAACGTAAGCAAAGAGTGGGTACAGGGCGTATGCTCAACACTAGTTTAATGTGGTATGGAATTACCCCAGGAAAAATCGGGTGTAATCAGTTCTATTAGTTCAGAGTGAATTTTTATTTGTCCCCTTGCATTCCTGGATCTGCTGAAGGGAAACAGGGTAGTTCCTACTCCTCTTCCTCCTACCTGAAGGCAAGGGGCTGTAATACAATCTACCACGTGCAGCTGCCCTGGGACAGTTGTATGTCCGTCCACTCTGGATCCCTACGTATTAAACCACTGGGAATGTGCCATCTCTCCAGGCAGGCCTTTGTTCTGCCTGTGTCTTAAACCTTCTCTGGTGAGGACAGGAGCTTGTTGACAGAGTAGATGAGCTTGAATTTACCGAGTCAGTCCAGCTGCTGCTCATCTGTGATGGAGCATCAAGCTTAAATGCAAGGGCATACAAGCTTTGAGTCCATCTTGCTGCTTTAATCCAGCCAAATCTCTCCCTGACTTCAGTGGGAGCATTGTCCCAATGAAGACAATGAGCTTATTAACCTGTAAAGGTTGAGTGGCAAGATTGGTGCATCTCCCTTGCTCATGGCACTGAGCTACGGTGTTTGAGCCTGCCTAAGCTTAGGCTCCTCAGTATTTCAATAGGGGATTTTGGTGAAGGCCAGTCATGCTGCAGGCTGCACTTTATTTGCCTCCAAACAGCCACAGCAAGGAGCAAAAAAGAACCAGCAATTCTGACGTGAGTGTTTGTCACTGACTGTTTCTTAACAGTGAAGGTGGGAAGTGCAATATTACAGAGTGATATGTTCATAATAAGACTCCTTTATTAATGCTCCATAACGACCTTGCTAGGGCACAGTCGAGTGGCTTGTCATTTGTCCTGATCTTATTAGACCTGCCGGCAGAATTCAGCACGTCTGTGCGTAACTTCAGTTGCTCTTTATCTTGGTGGCTATCGATGTCTAGGACAGTGCGTGATCCCAGTACCCATCATATCTTCCTGATGGTGTCGGGTAGCTAGTCACGCTAATCTGTCGGGCTCCTTATTGGCGAGTATTCAGCAGAGTTCTTTACTAAGCCAGCTTCTTTTCTTCTGCGTCTCTGACCTCCTGCATACTTTATTATTCCTTTTGATATTGTTTGTAGACAGACAGCATTGCAGTGGGGTTCAGAAGCTCAATTCCCAAACATGCACAAAAACTGCAGTGGAGGCAGCAAGGAAAGGGGAATGGGTGCAGCGGGGAGGGAGGTGGCACTTACTAATACCTTTAAAAGAGGTCCTGCTCTTATTTAAAGTAGAAAAAAATGTAAGAGTTTGAGCCACCCCTTTTCTGTGTATGTGCAGCATCTAATGTAACAGGACCTTTGACCGCAACTGGAGCTCTAGAGCTTTCCTGCAGTGCAAATAATGGCAAGTCAGAACTTTGCAGACTTACCCCCATTTTCACAGTGGATTCAAATGTCTGGACCTGAACCTACCCAAACAATGCTATGGCTAAAATATAGGTGTGAATTCTGTTTCTTAACTCCTACTAAAAGAAAGAGCTGTAAACCCTCCATATTTTCGAGTCTCATTGTAACATGGTTGGGTCCGAATAAACTTGGGAGCTAGGATATTGAATCTGACAAATGTGTATGGGACTTAGCTATCGCACAAAGATGTTACAAAGTTTAATTAATTAGTGCTGTTAGGATCCTCAGATAGAAGGTGACAGAGTAATGTGGGAAATATTATTAAGTATAGATTTAGCTCACTAGAAATCATTTAAGAGTTGTGTACCTGAAAAAGAATCTATAAACCAACATCTATAATAAACAGGAAAAAAGGAAACAAAGTAGACATTGATCATTTCCTTCTCCCCCAGCCCCTTCCTCCCTTCGTTTCCTACTGGTCCTTGGAGTATGAGTGTAGGCATTTTGCAAGAGTGCACCAGAAGGGCACTTGGTCCTAAGGGAACTCAGTGAACTAGCAAACCAATATTGTCTTTGCCAGCGGATTCAAAGGGCAGGACAGTGGACTCTTCTAGCTTCACTGGGCAAGTGTGTTACTACAAAACTTTGGCTTTTTTATTAGAGCAATCTATTGAAAGAGATTATACCAAAGAAGGCTTTAAAGTAAAGCCCCTATCTGAAACTTCCCTGAAGTGAACTCTGGCTCTAAGCCCGACCGTTTCAGCTGATCTCTAATTCCTTCTCTTTCCTGTTCTGAAGCCCCAGCTCAGGGTATCGATACTTTGAAAGCAGTTTTGAATCAACCCCCTCCTCCCCAAATTTTCATTCAAATATTAATTTTCTATTTCATTTGAACACTTCCCTCCCTTTTGTTTCTGTTTGCAGGCTCCTACCGTGAGAACAGTCAAGTGTATAGGGTAGGCATATCTACTATAGATATAGTTTAAGATGTATGTATGTGACTATGCATCTCTAGATATAGATACACAGATCTGTGTATAGATCTATGCATCTATATCTATAGATGCATAGTCACATGTATTATTGCTTTCCTTCTTACCCTCATATATAAAAAAATACACACATACACCCATCCACCACACACATGTGGGGGTAAAAAGGAAAGGAATTGCTCTTAATTAAGAGCCAAATACTTCCCCTGCTTGTGCGACACAGGCAGAGAGCCTTGCTAAGCGGAGTCCTCTGTACAGCCGGATAGTCATGACACATCCCAAGCAAAAGCAGAGCAGGCTGCCTCACTCGTGTTGCATGTAGTTTTTCAGGATAAATTTTAGGCAAAACGGGCAATTCAGTCTCCATGCTTCCATTGGTCTGCTTGGCTTCTTCACTGAGACTGTGGGCTGGGCGGCCAGCTTTGGTGATTGTCCGAGGAGATTTGGACACTTGCCCAACCAGAAGTAGATTTTGACCATAGTTCATTGCAAACGAGTCACCCAGCAGCCTGCTACGTTTCACCTGGCACTGACCTGGATTACTGCAAGATAAAAGAGCTCCACAACCCACTACTAAACCTGTGGGCCAGCGAGTCCGCCCCCTTGCCCACATCTCTCAGATTTTAACACCTCTTTGTCATCTAACTGAGTTAAAAGTTGCTTGATCTGCTCATCCCTTCAGAGACCAGTGAGCTAGAATTCCACGTGCTAGGCCTTCCTTAATGGATTCAGGCAGGCCAGAGATGGACAGGGTCCATGTTATTGTCTCTCTTGTTTGTAGGTGGCCTGATCATATATGCAGAGTTGGGAGAGCGTGGAAGCAGTCTTGCCTGTCGCACTTTGAATCTACCGGCCCTCTATCATACTGCTTGAGCACAGGACTATGAGTAGCATAGTACTGTTGTTCCTAGACTCTGCAGAATATGTGTCCCTGCATGCCCCCCTTCACCCTATGCTTCAGAAGGCAGATTGCAGCTTATCTAGAAAGAGCTGTGAAAAAGTCTTAGTAGCCATCTGTAATTATGTTCCCGTTAATGTTCCAGGAGGTATCCCTTGCTTCATGGGTGTAGAAAGTCTTTGGGCCCTGGAAGTAGTGAAGCTCCTCTCTACACCTCTCCTGGAATTGATATGCTGACCTAAACTCCAGCAGATCCCTTAGGTCCAGATCTTGCCCCATCAGTTAGGCATCTGTGGTACTTGGTCATCTATGGGCAATCCTGTTCCACCTAGTTTTTTAGGGGCTTGAGCGGGGTGGAGTAGCATTGCACTGAGATGCCCAACAAATGGAATAGAAGCTGGCCCTTAGGGTTTGTCCATCCCCGTTTTACATGATGAGGTCTATGAGGGTGCCCTGCAGCTTTGGAGAATCCAAGAAAATGACTGGCTGAATTTGCAGGCCCCAAGCACTGGGCTTGCACTTGCTTCTCTGGGGAAGGCAGTTCTAGCTCTTGACTGTCGCAAAGCAAAATAGCCAAACCGCAGAAATTAGGTGCATACTGGCTAAATGGGATCGCAACTAGGAATTCTCCTCTTATCATCGCCCCTGCCCAGTCTTGAGCCCTAATGCCCCCCCTGCCCCCCATTAAAAGCCAGGATTAAGAATTAGTGCAGTGCAGCGGAAGGGACCAGTAAAACAGCTCTGGGCTCCAAACAACAAATTATTCTTGAATCAAACATTTCATTAATGGCTGCAGTGTTGCCACTCTGTTTTGCATAATTAAGTTTCATGGGGCGTTACAATTAACAGTTGTGCCACAGCCTAGGTAGGAACAATCTCCCGTTTATTTACCCCGGCTGTATCTGAAAGTGCTGTGTTGTGAATAAGAAGCATTTACAAGTAGATTAGGGTGCTTTCTGGGTCATAAATTGAGTAAGGCTGTAATTGCTTTCCAACAAAGGAGAGCTGCAAATAAGACAGGCCGCCTCCTTTTTTCCTACAGAAACCCCTTTTTTCGTGTTGATGTGTGTCTGAAAATCCTCATCCCCAGCTAAATAATACAGTTATGGCATTGAAAACCTTGTAGAAGCTTTTTCAACTTGACAGCTCCTACTCTGTAATATTTCAAGGTGTGTTTTTCCTCCTTCTCGAGACTCCGCTGCAGCGACTTGTTTTAAAACCACATATTATGGCTTTGTATATTATCAGTCAAATATCCAAGCACGCACCCAAGATGTTATGGAGAGGGGGGCTAGGTTTCGGGCTCTTGGAAATAACTAGGGAAAAAAGCCAAAATGTCATTAGAAGCACTTGGTTATGGCAGAATGTAAAGCACCTCCAGTCTATATTCAGATAGTAAGGCAGGGTTAGGAATTAAACGTTTAGCAAGGCAGGGAGATTAAAACCTGACCAGCAAATGCTCTTCTTGAAGGGTTTTCCCTGCAAGGAAGGAAGAATCCAGAGAGTTAGCAGCAGTTTCAACCAATAACGTTTGTATGCTGTTGAGGAGCAATAGAAGCTTTTGCCATCTAGAAACTCTCTAGGCCAAATGAGCTTTTCTTGCTTCAAATATTTCTTAATCATGGTTTCTTATAGGATTATGAAGAAGCTGGTAGGGATTTTTTTAAAAAAAAAATTTTTTAAGCTTAACAAGTATTTCCAGGGTGTTTGATAAGACTTGGAGCATGGAGTATCTGAAAAAGGAGAGAACGATTGAGCTTCCGACAATTTTTGCTCCTCGTTATGCACTTAAGGAAAAGCTGCCATTTCCTGCTAAAAACCCATTTGTCTTGCAAATTTCTATAATGAGCAGATTTTGGAATAAATACCATGTAATCTGCAATGACAGTTCTCTCATTTCTTTTTTATTAGTTCAATCTTCTCAGCATCTGAAACACGTAGCTGTGGAGTCTCAGAAGAGATTTAGGCAGCTCTGCAGGGTTTTTTGGGTTTTTTTTTTTTTTTTTTTTTTTAACACCTTGGCACAGGATCCTGCCAACTGTTCTTGCATTGCATCCTTCCCCATTCCTTCCTTGCTACCTCTCATTTATTTATTCAATTGTATATTTTATCAGCATCTGTCCATAGCCCCAGGCACCTTTTAAGTAATTTAGAATACACACAGTCATACGTTTAGAAAGACATGCCCCATCATGCCATCACCAATTCCTATTGCAACCCATAAAGCGACACTTAAATCAATTCTACCACCAGCTCCTTCAATTTTTTTCATGTCTGCCAAATGCCTGAAAAAAAACCAAGAAGCTTTCACCCCATTCTAGATGGGGTCAATAAATAGGTTCTCTGATGGGCATTGGTGGGGATTGAATTTCAGTCTGGGCATCCTTTCCTTTTGAAACAGAAAGACTCAATGGTTTGATTGTTGCTACAGGTCACACTTGCAGTAGGAGTATGGTGACTGCCATGTTGGCCAATAGACTGGGGACTGAGCTGGGGACCTCTGGAGTTAAAAGCATGAGCTTTTTGCTGTAGTTGCAGCTAAAGAGAGAAGGTCATCCAGCTGGGACTATGGCAGTCTCATTATCTCAGTGTATCAGGCACAGGGGCATGTTACAGATCACTGCCATAAATGTTGAGGCTGAACTCCAAACGGGGATTTAGAGCTAAATGACCAATTTCCACTGGCAATACAAACCTCAGGTAGGACATTACAGTGGGGCAGGTTGCAGAATGAGGTGGTTTCTCAAATACTTTGCACAGCCATAAATAGACAGATTTGTCAAGTAAAAAAAGACCTCACATTGGGGTCAGATGAAACTCCAGTCACTAATTAGCAAGTTCTACACTAATGAATGTCTCAAGGTGGTCTAACTGTTGTCTAATCCAAGGGTTACCGAGGCACTGGTGGCTGCAGCAGGAGCCACCCCTGAATAAAGACTTCCCCTTCTCTCCCAACGGACTGGCTAAGCTAAATTAACTCAACTCACGAATCTTGTTTCTCATGTATTCCCTGAACCATCACAGCTACAACACAACCACCCTTCTCTCCAGGCAGGGACAGGGGAGGTGAGGAGAGTGACTAAATGAACCTGAGAGAAATAAATAGGAAAACAAACAGCATGCAGGATGGCCTTTGCAACAATGTGCCATTCATGCTGACCTTTACTAGAGTATATTTAAAACTTGGGCTTCTCTTTGTGCTTCCTCCAATCTAGAAGAGAAT